>NC_062531.1:9434215-9784215 GCF_022655615.1 Tachysurus fulvidraco | reverse complement strand
GCTGGAAAGGCGACTACAAAAAATCTTTCTGCACTTCTGGGTTTTTCCTCGGGACAGGGCAGCACAAACAATCCTACTATCTACAAAACACACACACACACACACACACACACACACACACACACACACACACACACACACACACACACACACACACACACACACACACACACACACACACACACACACACACACACACACACACACACACACACACACACACAGTGAGCTTATTCAAGTGTTGATTCCGATATGTTAGTAAACTATTTATAAAGCCTGCACATTTGCAGAGACAGAAGTATAAATCAGCCCAAAGCAGCACCACAACCATTTTAACATATACACTAACTATATAATTTTTTATACATTCATTAGCAGCATAAAGTGTAGCTCTTGTTCAACTGCAACTTTGTGGATAAAATTCTATACCTCTAGCTTAAAGCAATGTTCTTTGGTGATCACTATTCGGGATGTTATTGTAAAGGGTGGTTCCCTCACACATATGGGCTCCAGCTGGGTTTTTAATGCTAAGAACTGTGATAGTAAAAGATACTGGGAATACACTTGTGGTGCAGTTCAGTATAAAGGGTGAGAGGTTTTAATTATGAATCTCAAATTATTTCCTCCCAAGGAACTTGTGCTTCTTCCCAGCTCCATCTAAAGGAAGTGAGGTGACATGTTTGGTATGAGTGATGACGCATGTGGGATATGAGCTTGTCAGGGAGGGGTTTAGGAGGGACTTTGCCTGGGAGGTGTGGATAGGAGATTCTGTGTGTGTGTGCCTGTGTGTATGTGCTTTGTGTTATTTTAACAGAGACAGTTTGTGTCCGAAAATATTGACTCATCAGTCTACCACTCCAACTACCAGAGCAAGAGCAGGCACACAAAAATAAGATCTACAGCTGAACACAGGCAGAGATGTAACACTGTATAACACTGTATAAACCCTTGTATGATGTTTTTTGTTACTCAGCCAGTGTTCGTGGACCCACTGCATTTTTGGGTTTTTAATTCAACACAATCAAAAATTTTATGTTAAAATACTCTACAGATGTTTACTTCATCCCAATTACAAGCAATATAAACAGCATATATGGTTAATATTTGCCCTTTACCTTTATTACATCACATTTTTAAATAAAGTGCTACTCGCTAGTTTTTCAAAACTATTGATGTTTATGAATATGGGTCCCACAGACCGACAACATACAAGGGTTAAGTCACCCAAAAACCTGTTCATAAGACCATAAATAGCTTTCTATATTGGATAATAAATTGCCTGATATGGCAGTTTGAAAAAATAAAAACAAACAAACAAACAAACAAATAAGCTCATCTAATTTGCAAATTCAAAACATACATAATATGTGTCTACCTTTTTATATTTTCATGATTCTTGGTCTTCATTTGCATACTAAAACATCTATGAACTCACACTCAAAACAATGAAGGAAAAAAGCATGAGAAAGTAAAAGATATAATCATAAATACACCATTTTTAACACATTCAATTGAGAATCCATTGATTCATTTTTTTAAAATGCTCTATAAGTCATAACATTTCTACATTTGTTGGCTTTCCTTTCAAACAGGTACTCTTGTGGTACCTTCACAAGTGTACCTGGAATCGACGACAGAGGGTACTGTGTTCATCAAGGCTACAGACACAATAAGTGAGGGGGAAGTCCCCGAAGCATCACCATCAGAAGAAGCACCAGCTGCTACTGAAGTTGGTGCAAGTGAAACAGAGGCACCATCACCTCATAGTGAAGTTCCTGAGAAGGGAACAGAGGCATCATCAAGTCATAATGAAGATCTTGTAACTGAAACAGTGACACCATCATTTCATAATGAAGCTACAGTGGAGCACACAGAAGCGGCATTAGCTCATACTGAAACCTCTGCAGGAAAGCCAGAAACCTCAGCAGGAGTTACAACAAGTCCAGCAGAAAACACGATGGCAGAGGAGACTGCAGAAACAGAAAGCACACCTGAAATGGAACCTGAGGCAACTACAAAATCTGAAGCTTCTGAAACAACGCTGATAGACACAGCTGATGAGCCAGCAGTAAAATCAGATTCAGAAAAACAGGGAGATGAGGTGGAAGTGGAGGACTCAGATGGTAAGATACACAGACTTACATTTACAACATCTGACAGATGCTATTATGTTACGCCATCATGCTGTTATGTTACTATTGGGCTTTATTATCTCTCATACACATGTGTAATAACATTAGTTACTCTTTTTACAAATCTATATTTTTCTTTCATTCTGTAGGCATGAGCACTGGTCAAGTGGTGGGCATTGTGTTTGGTGCTCTGGTTTCTGTGGTCATCATCATTGCAGTAATCATCGTGGTGGTTAGGAGGATGGGACAATACTCGTAAGTGCACCAGCTACATCATGGTTTTGTGGAAACGCATGTAATCGCTGTCCTACCATTTTTGAATGAAATACCACTTACAAGTGGTGCAGTGGCTATATTTGTTCATCAATTATCAGGGGATTTTAGGAATAAATAGCCCTGATCTCAGGGTGGTGGGGGTTTATAATTCTATTTACATTTATGGAATGTATCCTTTATCCAGAAGAACTTCTAGAAATGCTTCATCAAAACATAGCCTCATGCTAGTACAAATAAGCTACAGAGCACACTAACCTAAAGAACAAATTAGTACACAAAAGAAAACAGAGTACAAGTTAAATTTTAGCCCTAACATACAGACATTAGCCAGTTGAAGCATGTACACAGTCACTATACATTTTTATAAGCCACAGTATGTCGAGGAGGAAGCATGTGTTCACTTTTGCCAACCCATGCTGGTAGCTGTCATTTTATATGGGAGAACTGAATGAGTAGTTTGTGGGGAAATGGGGTGAACATCCAAAAACTAAGAAAAGGAAACATTTGCATGCTATGTGCTTGTAGGCTAAATTAGGAGCTTCAGTCATTAGCCATTATCATCAAAGGCCTAACAATTGGGTCCTCATAACTGTAAACACTTGAACAGCAGACATATTGTGTTCCCTAAAGTACTTTGCTTAGAACATAATTATGCACCAAACTGCAGCCATTAGCCTGTGCACATGGAGCAGCAACATAACTTGTACAAGACATTTGTGTTATTAACACTAATTGAACTTTAATGTGGATTTAATGGCAATAATTTTGTGGTAATATTGATAACAATACATTAATATGCATAAATGAGTAATGATTATTAAGATGCATATTCAATCTTTTTTTTTTTCTTCCTTTGATTCATTTTAAATTCTTGTCTAATTCTGACAAGGTAAGGGGAAGTATGAAAGATGATTTGTGTGTATGTGAGTGTGTGTGTTTCTGTTTATGGTATGTGTGCCTCATTTACTCAAACTAATGTTCTTCACATTTTGTTGCTCTTTTTAGCCCATGAAAAGGAAGGCAGTACGACAGGATGAAAAGAAGAAGAAGTTCTTAACTACTGAACTGATGTCATTTCCTGTCATTAAATAAGCAAGCTTGGAGCAGTCAACAATTCTAACAATCAAGAACTATTAGGACAGCATCCTGCCTACCCCCAACCTTAAAGCCATTTGGACACTCTGCCCTTCCCCCATAACCATCCACCATACCCCACCTGCCCCACCCAATTTACCCATAACTCCCAACAATGCCAAAGATTAAGACAGGGAATAAAGAAGGAAGAATTGGAGTGTGCCAAATATAGGGTTAACACATCTGGGTTGTTATGAGGACTTAATTAACAAACACATTAACAACCAACAAATACAAAAAAAAATACTAAAATTTCTTTTAAAATAATGGCGAGGGATGAGGTAAAGTATGGAAATGCGAAACAGTACAAGGTGTAAATGACACAAAAAAAATGGTCATAACAGTCATAACAGCCTTAACCTTCTCTCTTTTTTAATTCATTCTATGTATCTAAAGCATTCATGCACACACACTAGCAGTCCTTGAATCTGTATGCACATTTAGTTTCTTGTAGCATGACAACATTAACATCCTGCAGTAGTATGACGCATAAAAGACAACTTATAACCAGATTATAGACAGATTATAAATGAACTGTAACCTGTTGTAAGATGTCCCAAGCAGATTCTGTCAGGACAAATTGGTCTTTTATGCTATCTTTCATATTTTAGTATAACTAGTTAATACTGGCATATAAAAACCTTGACAGAACATTAACAGAAGGGCTAGCAGCTCTCATCATTTTCTATGTCCAACTCTTTCAGTTCATCAATGTGAATTTGAATTGACGTGGCTGCTCTTAACAGACTCCCTTTTAGCAGTAATCACATCATATTTACTTTGCTTTACAGTATAAGGCCAGTGTGAATGCTGCTCAAAGTTTTAAACCAGAGTAATTCTTGGAAATTTTGTTCAATCTGGAAAACATTTAGGAACCTTAGAGACACTGGGTCTCATCAGCCTTTTACATCATGTGGTCTGGCTACCAGACTTGTGTGTTAACCTCAGGTTCACTGGACTAGAAGTGGCTCCTTTTGCTGTGTAATTAAGGGGTGTGTGATATGCTGTGCTTGCTTTAATATGTGCACTGACTGACAAACAATGTTCAATGTAAAAGGGTTTGAGACACTGCAACTATTTGCAACGATTTGCCTTTTTTATGCTTAGCCTATATGCCCGGTCCTCACTTTGCAGTCTGCTGTCTGTCATTTTATTTAATTGCAGTGTTTTTTCCTTTTTGAATGTTCATACTGTTTCAATAAAAAAGTGAAAATTGATATTTTGTCATTACATATGTTACTAAAAGCTGTCTGTTATGTGAGCTTGAGCAATTTTCTAATGAGGTTTTTCAATATAAATAAATATAGTGAAAGTTGTCAGGTGTACATGCCTGTGTTAATAACACACTACTGTTATTATTGTTATTCTGCTAATTATCACTTGTATCACATCATAACCAGGTCTTTCATTTTGCTGTCCCCGTCTCCCTGTACCTACGTGGTTTATAATTGGTCAGTCAAGTAATGTGAGGCACATAACGCTGGCACTTGTGTGTGCGTTTCCATGTGGTTTTAGGCGGCAGCCCAGCTCGCCTCTCTCTGGCTGTGAACAATGGGGCTCTTATAGCACTGAGTCTCAGTCAGACCCTTAGCTTCTGTGTATAGGTGCCATGAAGAAATTCTGTACGTTTCAGACGGGTGGGACACTTCCTGCATGTGCACTATAGCACACATGATGACAAGAGATAGGAAAACAAAAAGCAATTTATGCACATAGATCAGAGATCATAAAGTAAGAGATAGGGCATAGGATAATATATCAGTATCACCGAGGTAATCAGTTTACACATTAATCCATGCTGATATTTTATGTTGAAAAGATATATTTATATATCTGTTTGGGAGAACTGGTGAATTTGTTCCCTCTCTTCAATCTCTCCTACACACACACACACATATTCAAATACTTACAGATAAACTTGACACCGACTCGCTTTGAACTACTAATCTTTGAATGCAGAGTCACTATGGTCAGGTTAACTGCAGATCCTAAAACAAAGAAAACCACCTCCCTTCCCTTGTACACATTGACAACCCCCCCCCCCCCCACACACACACACACACACACATTGTAGATGCAGCTCAAGATGGATCATGACTGACTGCAGTGAAGAATAGTTTGGAATCAGGATGAATCAGGTGTCAAATGTGTAGAACTCCTGCCTTTAATGACTGAACCTGTGCAAACATACCTGAGTTTAATTCACCAGACAAAAGTGATCAGAAAGAAATTGTGAGAAGGCACAAGAAAAAATGCATTGAGGCAAGAAAAAAATCATATGCTATTCACATGTGATTTTGTAATTAATATAGGATTAAGTTAAAAAGAAGATACATTGTTAGGATGTTAAGCCTTAAAATAGCAATTTGGACATGTGGACAAGTAAACATAAGTAACCTCATATTAATAATCATATTACTGTGTATTGATTTTTAAAAGTGAACTCAAACTACACCAACAAAAGACCTCTCACAAAATAACACAACCAGTGTTTTTCTTTTAATTTGCATTCCATCTGTATATAACACTTGATTAAGGCCTTAATGGAGGTCTGAAGAGTTCATGTCTAAACACACACACTCCAAAAAATCACACACGGCTACAGTATGTCTTTCCAACTGCCATTAGGATCACATTCATATTGAAAGAACCTGTTGTTGGGGTATCTAAACTCAGCACAGAAACCGTAGTGACTACTGATTGGAGCTTGAAGATGCCAAAAAGACAATTTTCACATTGAGGAGTTAAGAGCTCAGACACACTGGAACAGGCTAAACAGGATATCTTGTTGCTCCGCTGACATTATGAATTCAATGAGTGCACTGTATGTTGGAAGGTAACAGTATGTCTAGGTTTGAAACAGATGCAGACTTTTTTTCCCCACCAGTACACACAAGGCATGATTATCAAAAAAGGAAAATAAAATTCATCAAAGCTGAATACGGTAGACAGAAATGAAACGTCTGTACTGTTACAATGCTAAAATTTTCAGAAGAAGAGATGAAATGCAAACTAGCCAAATTGTCACCAGTTGTGGACAAATGCATGGGGCATGTACTGGGGTGTCAAGCCTTTTACCCAGTACTGTGGTTATGTGCTATATAGACAAGTGATGCTTGAATTTTATATTATGCAGTTATTAAAACTAAATTTTATGGCATACAATGTTATTTCATCCAATTAGCAAACTTAGCAAAGTTACTTGTTCTTATCCCTTGTGTTCTGTTCACTACTTAGCAATGTACTGTTCGTGAGTTATGTTGACTTGGGTAGCTGAGACAGGTACAGCTATGTTTTTGGAAAAGACATAGAAAGAGTTTTGTTTTGGTAAAGACATAGAAAACAACTTCTCATTCCTAGGGATGCTCCTACTCTGTCTTATTTTCAGGTTAAATTTCCCAATCATAATCTGTGTAATATAAAATTTCTTTATTTAAAGTATGGAGTTATAGAGCGAATTTGGTGAAAAAGACTTCCACTGTACAACAGTGATTATTATAGTGATCGCTTGTAAATGTGGCAAAGACAAATGTGTCAAAAAGACTCAAGATATTGAGGACTGTTTGTCAGCTCTGGTTTGGTTTTAAACTTCCTGAAGATTATCACCTCCATCTGGTTCTATTTACCCGAAACAGAATTAATACCTCAGCAAACTCTTGATGCCAGTTCTTTGCTTTTTATGGAGCAGTACTGTGTTGTGCTTTGTTGTTGTTTCCCTTTCTGTTGGTTCTTAATTTGCTTATTTTACTTGTTGTTTAATCTGTACATGTTGTTATGCTCATTATTATTGTTCACTAACAGTGTGAACACATCAGACAGTTGAACATAATGTTCTCTAAAGCGTTATAAATACAGATACGAGTATTAGATACGAATATGAAGCACATTATTCTTTTTTTAAAAGCTTGTCAGATTTAGATCTGGTTGTGTTTTTTAGGTGTACTCTGCTAAGGTGCAGTGTTTTGTTTTTACAGAAGCTCACAAGACAAAGACCAAAAAAATAAATAAATCTTCTGTCTTCAAATCTTCTACATGTTTTGTTTCAAAAGCATGTCTACCCATTAAGATAGATGCTTTATAATATCAGCCAAATAAAGCAAACTAATTCTTGCACCTTTGGCTTTCTACTGCTACATGAGAAATGATACCTGATTGTAAAGAATGTCTAAGTAGTCTGTGAATGTGTATATGGCTATGTCAATCTCTCTCACGCTCTCTTGCTGCCTCTCACTTTAATGGTAAGTGCTGCATTGTGGGATGCAGTTGGATCGTATGTGCCTTCGTACATTAACACTGATCAGAGACTGAGTGTGTGGACGTATATGTGTGTGCATGTATAATGTAGCCTTATGTGTCATATTCACACTTTGTACTCTTGCTTGTATCAAGGCTTGACAATATTTGGCCGACATCAGCACACATTAATCTGATAGTGTTAGAAATACCCACATCACTGTGGTTAGAACGACTTGTTTAAGTTATATGATAAGTTTTTATATATTAATATTGCACTACCTTCCTCTAACTGTCCAGGCAAAGCTTGCGCATGTGTTTTGGGTTGCGGCTTTGGATGGAGCACCGAAGGGTGGAGTTGTATTTATTTGAATTTTAAAATTCACAGTGGCATGAGGGAGCTGTTGCTTCACAACACCAGGATTCTTGGTTGGATCCTGAGCTTGGGTTACTGTCTCTGTGGAGTTTTACATGTTGACCCTGCGTCTCTTTCAGGTGTCTTCTACAAATAAAATGAAAGAATGAATGAATGAAGAGCTTCTCAACATTTAGAATCACTGTCTGCTCAGTTTAATTAGATTTTTCCGTCTAATTGTATGACAATTTGCATAGAATTGGCATCTGCTAAATAAACAATGTTAAATGTAAATATAGTGAGATTTGATTAAAAATCGGACTAATGTTTCTGTTATTTGTAATACATCATAAAGCGCATTAAACAAAATATTGTTTTATTATTTTAGGTATGATACCCTAAACAATGTTATCTACTGTTTACCTATTAAATGTAATATTCCATTAAGGGATGTTTTAAATTCTAGCATTTTTAAACATACAAAAAGTCTTTTTCTAAGTGGAGTTGAGGGTTTGATGTCTGCCTCTGCCCTGTGTGTGTGGAGTTTGCATATTTTCCCTGTGCATTGGGAGTTTCCTCCAGGGACTCTGGTTTCCTTCAGTCCAATGACACCCATTCAGGGTGTACCTCGCTGGCGGTAGTAAATAAAAACAACCAAAAATAACGATATAATCGATAATGTGAAACACTGATGTCAATTATATGCAATAACACCTAATATTTTTAGTTTGATATTTTTTATGTTTATTCATTATTTTAGCCATGACATGTATATACAAATTCATGTAAATATAAATATATCAAGTTAATCAAAATATATTTTTTTCCATATTTCATTTTTAATAGCTACTTAATCCATCTTATAGCAATGCATTTTAAAAATTTACCAGGCATCTACACCAGACATCTACTGTAGATAAGATTATTAGATAAGACTAAATGGAAACACTACTGCACTTTACAGTGAACAGGCTGTGGTTACAGACATGTGCCTGGTTCACCTCATGTTGCATCTCTATAAACTGTGTGCCTGCTTCTCCCTCTTCATCATGTTAATAACCTTTATTCAATATATTTATACTCTTCATATCAGAAAAGCTTTTGATGTCTTCAGAATGTTTTCTGAGATTCTGCTAGTGTTTTCAAAGTACAGTATGGACTTAACTGCCTCTGTGTTGACCCCAGTTATAGTGTGGTTTTGGACATATGTCTGCTTTTCCTTCTCTATATAATAAAGTGACTAAAACACATATGTACTGCCACATCCCAATTGTTACAACACAACTAAAAATGTATAAAATTATGGTGTCTAGTGCACATATTCTGTGTTTTTCTCTGGTAAAACCACAGTGGAACTGTTGTTTGTTATGCACAGGATGTCAGAACTGGCTTAGGTACACTCAGATACACTTGTAAAAGTGTATCTGACTCTAGAAAATCCCTGATAATATTCAGTGCACATAATATACAGACACAAAAAACACATACCAGATGAATGCAATTCCATTTATTTGTATAGCACTTTACGTAAATATAAATGTAGATTCAGATCCATAATGAGCAAGCAGGTGGCAAAGAAATGTCCTCTTTTGGGTGACTGCTCTCTAAATAATTGCGCTTCTGCAACTGCATACTAGAAGGTCAAAAAGTGCTATGAATGTTAATATGAATATTGGAGTATAAACAGGACAGCCTTTATGATTACAACAGTTTAACAGTTGAAGAAATGTGTATAATTGGTGCTGTCACACACATGCACATGCTTACACAGACAGACGTGATTCTGCAAACACGTCAGATCACAATATGTACATTCCACTGAGAGAGAAAGAAAGAGAGAGAGAGAGAGAGAGAGAGAGAGAGAGAGAGAGAAAGAGAGAGAGTTTTATCTAAACATGTTAATTGATTCTTCTTTATATGTATGTGCAGAACAGAATAAACTATACCCACACACACAAACATGCATGCATAATTATATTACATTCACAATTAAATTTAAATCCCATGAGACATTACATACTAGTATTAAATGCACATTCCACAGTCATTTTTGTCAGCTAGACTCATGCCAGACGGACCCAACACCAGCTTTATAATCCTTTTCTACTCTGCGTGGTTCATAAATCAAGCAGTAACAATGATAAATGCTTCTTGACGACTTGATTTGACTTGATGTGATGTGGGCTACAAATCTATAAAATCTACAAACTATAACTTCTAACATATTTATCAATGATAAAACAAAGATAACATAGACTTGAAGTAATGGCAAATATATGCGCATCAGAATAAAGGTGAACAGTAGACAATATTCTAGAAGAAAAGCAAACACTTCACTTATGTCAACAGATCAACACTCAACACATCAATACTGGCTTTACCAAAAACGCCTCATATAATGACCTCATATAACAGAAGACAAGCAGCAGATGAACATCCAAAATAAATTTTAGGCTTCTAATCCTGAACAGTACATGACTCCCCTATGTAACAAATAACTAAACTGCTGCTGTGCCATCCAGATACTTCCTTATCTATGTGTAGAATGTGTGTAGTAACTACGATAATAACAGGGTTGCATATTTCATATACTATAAAATATACTATTTACAAATGTAAATTGCTAAATATTTCTTCAATCTAAAAATTTGAAAAAAGTAATTCATGATGAAAAGTCGACACAGATTCAGTTTATATATTTCAATTGAGATGTTTAAGAAGCTGCAGGATTTGACTGTTTCAACAGAAGTCTATAAATATGGTTTTAAAGGACCATACATATACCTAAACATTCTTTATGATCATACACATAAACAAACAAACAAACAAACAAACAACAGACACCCATCAGCCAATGAGAAATTAATCTTTTATGTGTCCATCCTATAAACGTCTAGTTCAGGCATGAAACTGTACCTTCATGCTGAATGCTTAACTGCAGCCTGTCCACTGTGTCTCCCTATCTACGTAACACTTTATTATCCCAACTTAACTCCTAGCCTTGCCCTCAATGCACGCTAAGAGATTTTCCTCCTCCCATCTTCCTCTACAGCTCCACCTGTTTAGATTCAGGGTTCCTCCTGCCTTATCTTGCAGCAGCAGCATGTTCTTAATATCTCTCCGTGTAACCTCAGCAGCAGCAGGGTACCAGATCTAAACAGTCAAGACCAAACCTACCTACATTCCCTTCCCCTGAATAAAAGTTCGTTACCTTCACTCTGAGACTTGTCATGACTGAAATGGTATTGTCATGCATCTTGGCTGATCTAAAAATCATATACAATATCATTCAAGTATCAGTGAATAATCATTCTTAATGATTTTTGGTACAGGAAAATAATAGTTTTCAGTACTATGGAAGCTAAAGCTGAAGACTGTGAAGGATTCAGTACATGCTGAAATATTGTATTAAAAAGAAAGAAAAGAAATGAGCGTTTATGACCAAGACCCATTAAAGGACTGAAAGACTGACCTCCAGTGGTCATTTGTAATAATTACAAGACTAAAAGTGTCAGAATTCATTTAAGTTCCACACCCTAGATAATTACACCTGCCTCAAATTGCAGATCCCTCACTTTAGTCAAATAAGATGGATAACAGATACAGGATTTTATAGTATATAATTATAGAAATAAATTAACTAATGGCAGTATGGTATTGCAGCAGGTATTTATTGCCATCTTACAGCTCCAATGTAGCTGGTTTGTCTGTGTGCATTTGTACATGTGCATTTTTTTGTCCATCTTCCCAAAAATATGTGAGTAAGTGGACTGTCTACATTAAACTGCCCTTGTTGTGAGTGTGTATAAGTGCCTTGTGATGCACTGATGACTTCCAAGCTTTGAGGTACTAAATCAAGTTTGACCTACCGAGGTTGGCAATCCTCTGAGGAGATGAATTAAGTATGACCTAAATCTAGTCAGTAATTGCTGGTCGGAATCAGGGCTGACCTATTAAACCTGATATTTAACTGCTGAGTTAACGTATGTTCCAGATGACAGTTTATTGTGTGGCTGATGCTGACAGTAAATTGTGAATAATGTGGAATCTTTTTGTTTTTATTATTATGGTACCTTATAAAACAGATTTTTTATATGTATAGGATCCCATTGAATTGGACCTAGAAAGGGATTTATACTCATAATAAAGTTAAAATTACAATTCCCTTAAATTCCTTAGACGAGCATATATTTGCAGTTTTCCATGGGTAGAAAATGTAATTTTCTCTTCTGCTGTACTAAATAGTGTGTAAGAATTATAGGCCAAATGCTTATATAGACCATTTAGTTCAGTAGTACGCAGCATGGATATACTGTAGCCTAACCTCGGTATGAGAATGAGCGCTTGCGCATGCGCATTTCTCTGCGTGCGCTCTGCTGCAGTGACAAAGTATATCAGCGTTTAGCTTTTAGCCACCGGGCCTCGTACTGCAGCACCGTTCAGGCCAAATCCAGCCCACATGTCACCAGATACCAACAAAGCCGGTAAGAAATGCACAGGTGTGCGATTCCTGACATATTATAAAGATTTTAATAAAAAATAGACCAGTCTCGCCAACCGCCATAAGCTAATATAATAAATAACATATTGTTTATATCACACGACGATGACATTTAACTCGTGACCAGCTGACGCTTTTCAGATCATCTTGCGTTATATATTATATAGCCACAATTCAAAACGTTTGCTGTGTTTTCGATGATTTTGAAGGACGTGAAACAGCAGATAATCCTGCCTGTGTGTCTGACCGTGACCTTCCATACTGTGGTGCAAGAGCCGCGTTTATTTAAAGGAGCTGTGTCTAAAACGCACTTATATATATATGTGTGCGCGCGCGCGTGTGTATATAAATGAGTGTGTGTGTGTGTGTGTGTGTGTGTGTGTGTGTGTGTGTGTGTGTGTGTGTGTGTATATATATATATATATATATATATATATATATATATATATATATATACACACACACGCACACAAGCGCGCGCGCACACAAACACCGCAACATGTGGACTTTACCTGCAGCTCATGAATAAAACCATCGTCTGTTCTCATCAACGATGCATCTTTCAGCTGTTAACTCATTTTCGTGTAAGACTGGATCATTTACATTTGTAAGCATTTAATTAATAAGCTAACCTTCGCATTTTGTGCTTGCATTGTCAATGCCATATAAACAAACCCATAGTCTGATTGGTCAAACTCGTATCCATTCGGATATATTGAACTTTTAATATTGAAGTGTACAATGCTTGAAGGCGCTGGTGTCTGGCCACACTGTCATACCTTTGTGATAATATGGCATACCTCACTGTTTTTGTTTTTTTTTCTTCAGATTTATGAGCAGACGTCTTCACACTTTGCTTGTTATTATTGATATAGATTATAAAACGCAGATTAAAAACTCCTTCAATGCCAAAGTGCATCTACACTGTTTAACACCTTCTCCATTTACCATATTGTGCTACATCTTAATGTCCTCTACTATCATTATTTGAGTTTCGGTTGAGTTTAAGTAGTGGGAGTCTGTACAGATGTTCATTTCAATGTGGATATAAAACCATACAGCTGGTTTGTGCAGAAATCTAAGATCAGCACAAAAAAGGATTTGATCTCAAAGTGGTGCAGGAGTATTTTATAAAGATTGGAACAAATAGAAGGGTGTGACTATGAATTGGACAAATCCCTCTATGGTGGTTTCACATGTTAACTAAGTGGGATGATCTCGTGTGTAATGACTGTATATAGCTTACTTTGTTTGTCACTGAGAGTCGTGCACAACTAATTCTTACACACTGTCTTTTGGAGGTAAGATTTAAAGAATGAAATGAGATGTTAATGTAATTATTTTGTCTCCCAGGCAACTGGATCTCAATAAATACTGAAAGGAGGTGGAAAGCCAGTAAAACAGGTGGTTGCCAACAGCCAGTGGGGCAGACATGGGTGATTCTGAGAATGGTAAATATTTATATTGATTTCAGCAATAATAGAATACCATATAGGGAACAAAAACATATAAAAAATATAAATCAAAATGGTACATTTTAACTGATGCAAGAAATATTTTTAAATATGTTCTCAGAATATTAGTTTATTAGACACTATTAATAAATATTTTGGATAGGAGCTGATGTGCATTTTTAATCTGTTGTATTAGTGAAAGCAGAGGAGCTGCTTGTTTCATCAGAAGAGCAGCAACAATATATAATTCTGCACTGCCCCACTGATAGTCATCAGCATTCTCTGACTGGGGAATCTCCCCCTCAACATGACTCATTGAAGGAGAAAGAGAGTGAGGCAGAGGGCGGGACTGATGAAATGATGGAGCAGTCTGAGGAGGACCAAAACATCTTGCCAGCACAGACGACTGATGGGCCAACCATGGAGCCAGTGCCCTTGCAAACCACTGGCATAACAAATCAAAATATACCCTGTAAGACAGAACTCTTGGAAACGTTCAAGTTCAAACAGGACAGTAAATCTGATATTCCCTCGTGTAAAGCAAATGCTGACCTGGACCCAGAATATGACCTTAAGATCAGACCTGATGGCCACCACCAGGGTTCATGCATGTTCTTCTGTCAGCACTGTCAAAGACGGTTTAATACCAAGCAAAGCCTTGAACGGCACATGCATGCCTTGTCATCCTGCAACACACAGATATTTAAATGCCGCTACTGCCGAAAGTGCTTCGGTACACAGTTCCTTCGACGACGGCATGAGAAAAGACATAACACTCATAGAAGGGCAGGCGGGCTCATAATTAGCCCTGCTCCACAGGTTATTGGAGAGACTCAGGGAATGGTCTCTTCACAAGAGGAAGATCAGCTTGCCCTAATTTCCCAGCCAGTCAGCAACTCTCCAGTGCCTGATTTGGAGGGAAGGGGTAATGCAGATGAATTTGGAAAGACTAAGTGCTCTTTTGCCTGCAAGTACTGCAAGAAAGCATTTGGAAGTCAGACCAGCTTGCGAAGACATGAGCGCAGGATACACGAGCGTCGTCTGTTACCCAGAGGTGTCCGTCAGAAGGTTGTAAACATAAATGGGGTTCAGGTTCAGCATTCCATTGGTGCCCCAGAAACCTCTTCCAATACACAACACCATGATGAGGTCAGGCAAGAAGAGGAGTACATGGTGGACATTTCCAGCAACATCTCTGAGAACCTCAGCTTCTACATTGATGGGAAAATAATCTCCACCAGTGCTGTCAGTAATTGCGAAGTGATGGAGCTGAATTCTGCTGCTGCTGTGATTGGTCTGGATGCCTTTATTGTCAACCCGTCTCAAATTACACAGACCCTGAAAATAGAGTCTAATGACGGAAACATGACCTCTGACCTCGGTGGTCAGTCCTCTGGCAGACGGAGGACATCTACCCCACCTTTACTGCCACAAATCAAAACTGAACTGGAGTCGGAATCTATCTTAACAACACCTTCCTCTGCCTCAGAAGGTACATTGATTAGCTCTGTTTTCCCCCACACTTTAGAGACAATTGTTTTACAAAAAGAAAAAACTATTTATCTGTCCCCCAAGCTAAAGCAGCTCCTACAGAACCAGGATGGCAGTAAATCATCATTTTCTCAGATCACTGAAGGACAAAATCTTTGCCCACCTTTATCATTAACACTTTTACCAGCAGCAAGTAGCAGGTTTAAGAGAAGGACAACATCTCCTCCTAATGCTATACAGCAAAGCAGTGCATCAATTGCGAAATGTACCATTGAACAGGAAACTGATTCTTCTGCACCTAAAGTGCAAAAGTTAGACAGTCACTGCACATCTGCTGTGATGAGCTTATCTAAAAAAGAAGAAATGGAAACTGTCAATTCAACTACATACAGTACTGAAACCATTCAGGAAGTTTTGCCATTGGACTGCTCTGCATCAGGAACTGGTGGCAGGTCATGCAATCAGCAGCCTCTAGATCTTTCTAGTGCTGTGGGGAAGAGAGACAGTGATGTCTTAGCTGATTGTGTTCTGGATCTGAGCATGAGCAGAAAGAGTACAGAGTCTGACCCAAATGGATGTTTAGCCTTCCAGACATCAGTTAGAAAGACCAAACCCAACTCAAGCATGTTGGAGAAAGTACTGCTAAGCCAGTATGATGTATTGGATGTTCCGACACAAGCAGCTGAAGTTCCTTTACCAACAGTCGCTCTGTCTGAGCCAGTTCCTGCTAACCCTGAAAGTGGTAGCCTTGAGCTGCCTCCACCCTCTCCTCCTGCACTGAATGCAACCCCATCTCTGCCAAATGATGCTGCACTGCACACTGCCTCTCTAGCCCAGCCCCTTTCAGCTTCTCCTGAGTCCACAGAGATATTCATACCAGCTGCGCAAACATCCTTAACCAATCAAGATCTTCACCCTATCTGCTCCACTGCTCAGTCCTGCAGTCCCGTAGCACTCAACACTCCTGTGGAGCTTTCTGTTGGAAATCCTTTGGCAGCTTTTAATGTGTCTCTTCCCAATTGGCTTAATTCTGCCCCTGGAAGTGTGACCCATGCACTCATCCCCACAACCCCAACTCTAAGTTTACAAGGTTCTCAGTTTCTTACCGATGCACAACTAGCACAAAGGACCTTGGTGATTGATTCTGTCTTGTCACCTGAAGCACATCTAATTTCTCCTGTGTTGGTAAACCAGTCAAACATCAGTTCCCTGAGCTTTTCTCCAAATGTGGTTGTTATTGAGTACACTGTTGCACTGGAGTCCTCTAATGCCACCCCTGTACCCCAAACTAATGCTGTTCACTCTCTTTTTGATAAAACACCACCAGATCACACAGAGGCACAAGAGCTCCAGCCTTCCTCTCAACTACAGACTGCCAACATCGAACCATCAGTTCCAGAACTGCCAGAGGCTGGCACTGTTGAGGCTCAAGATCACGGATTGGACTCATCCTCTACTGGAGAATCATTAGAGCATTCAGTAGGTGCAGTACTGTCATCAACTGTTCCCAGTGTTTCAGAAAAAGCAGAGACAACAGTGGAGGCCACAGAAAATTCATCTTTAACGGATAATCTCAAAGTGGAAACCTCAGACATTTCCATACAGCCCAAACCTATGAGTGAGGAGCAATCATCCTTGTCTCCTCTTTGCAAGCGTTTTATGTGTAATGCCTGTAATGAGCTCTTCCAGTCCATGAAGAGTCTGGCTCAGCATATTGGTGAACACTCAGACACGTGGCCATATAAGTGTGAATTTTGTGTGCAGCTGTTTGAGAGTGATACTGGTTTATTTCAGCACCGATCCAGTTATCATGGCATTGGTAAAATCTATGTCTGCAGAATATGCTCCAAAGAATTTGCCTTTCTTTGCAACCTAGAGCAACATCATCAAGATCTTCATCCTGGTCAGGAATGCTCACACACTGAAGTAGAAAATGGTAAGTTAAGACCTGAAAACCATAACAGTCCATTAAGAGCTGGTACTGTTACCACAGAGTGTCCCACAAAAGACGAATATGGCAAGTCATGCCAAACAGCTCCAAAACCAGAAGCAGACAATAAATGTGAAAACACTACTGAGGAGTTATACACAACTATTAAGATTATGGCATCTGAAGGTGTCAAACCCAAAGTTACAGATGTGCGGCTTGGTATTAACCAGCATTACCCTAGTTTTAAGCCACCTCCGTTTCCATATCACAACCGAACACCAGTCAGCCCAACCACCACCACAGCCACTAACTTCACCACTCATAATATCCCGCAGACATTCAGTACTACAGTTCACTGCACCAAGTGTGGCAGAGGCTTTGACAACATGCCTGAACTGCACAAGCACATCTTAGCATGTGCTAATGCTAGTGACAAAAAACGCTACACTCCAAAAAAGAACCCTATTCCACTAAAGCAGTTTGCAAAAGTGCAAAATGGAGTTCTGTTGCCTGCTAGAGGAGTCAACCTTAGACAAAATGTCTCTCAAAAACTTGGACACCCAAAAAAGCTCCATTGCCATGAGTCAGAAGCTAAGACAAAGCTGAGCACTCATAGTAAGAGGAAATCTATGTGGGTACAGAGAGGCAGGCCAGTAGGGCGAAAGAGTTCACAGGATGAGCTGGAGGTTTATGTTTGTCCTCACTGTAGCAGAGAGTTCACTTACCATGCCAGCTTAAAGAAGCATATGGCTTTCAGCTGCCCGATGAAACCTATTTGCAGGAAACCTCCAAAAAGAAAAAGTAGCATTGCGCCAACACAAGAAAACCATGGACGTATCCGTACACGTGTATCAGATGTAATAATAAAACCACAAAGGTTAAATCAAGGACAGAAATCCTTGGCAAAAACACATACCAATGGATCTGGTTCAGCCAGCAATGTAAATCTACCAGTCAGGACTCAAATTGGTAAAGGGAAAATTACTGTGCGTAATTTTAGGCCTAAAACATCTGATATACTTTCAAGCTCAGCAGTTCACATTAGTAAAAAAAGTAGACTCATTCTTATGGAAGCAATTCAGTCACCATTGGCAACTAAATCTTTAGTAACTCTAGGGAAATCTCAGCACCAGTGCAATGAGGTAAATGGTATAGAGAGGAAAATAAAGCAGTTGAAGCCCAGCACAGAGGAACAGTTCTCTCTGCGAGTGAAAGGTCCCATTACTCGCAGTGTACAGCAGTCTACGTCCAATATTGTATCTAATACTAACAAAAAGGCTAACTCGGTTAATCCAGCCAAATGCTCAGTCCAGACAGACGATCAGGATGTCTCTACACATCAAGCAGTTGCAGAATCAAAGAAATAAATTCAAAAGACTTAAAGAAAAAATAAATACTAAATGACCAATCAATTAATAATGAAAATTATCTTGACCTATGGCAAGGTTATCTGTAAATACTGTATTATCCACTGAAGGTTATATGTTTATAATACAAAATTTTAACACCCTGAATGAGTGATTGTGAACTAGATTTCTTAACTGTGTTCAAAACTGCAGTGTCCTTTTAACATGGGCACTAGTTTATAGTGGACTAAGTACAACTTCTGTGGCATACATACATGCTTAAATATCAGCTCAAATGATTTTAAACCTGTTTTCATATTCTTAGTCCTAAAATACCCAGCACTGCACATTCTACAGTTTTCCTGTCTTATTAGAATGTATGTATGGCGAGAGGAGGAAAAAAATTAATTAAAAAAAAAAAAGAAACTGGGCTACAATTAGGACACACTTTTGTATATTGACACATATCTTGATATATCAAAACATCCTAGCAAATTGGGTATATAAGTATACTAATATTATAATGAAATTTACATAACTACTTGCATAGTACTTATGCCAAATAGGTACTTTATAGAATTTAATTCATTATCAAACTTGTGCCACTAAGGCGGGTTGAAAATGTGTGTGCACTAATAACGAGGGCCTCCGATAATTTTTCGTTTAGAACATTACATTATAGAACATTATACATTGTAAATATGTAATGTTCATCTGTCATTTTCAATGTCTATTAATCCTAATATCCCTTATCTAAATGCACTTATTTTGTACAGGTTATCCATTTCAGCTTTCAATGTGTTTCCATATCTAAACCAATAATATGATCAGTGCAGCAGCTACAGTCTGGGCTATTACTCACTCATTATTCATGTACTACATTAAATAAAACTGTCATTTTTTTAGTTTCTATACGCACTTTATCATAATCGTTTGTGTAAAACTGCAATAATTGGCTATTGGAAGACCTTAGTGAATTACTGAAAAATTAATGTCAGTTCAAACAAGAATACATATACACCTCATTTTGCAGAGTATATTAATTTTGTTATTTATTACTGCACCATACATATGATGTTTATTTTCATACATGTTAATATGATGACTGGTAGATTTGATTTGCTGCCCATTTAAAGGCACACTACCTTATGGGCTAGCTTGCATGGTATAGTATTCATCAAAATATAAGCGTAAGTAAAATATGGTCAACATGTCACTTTCACAATGTGTTTTATCCCTGTAAATGGGCCAACAACTGCGAAAGGAAACATGCAGTTTTTTCTGATACTATTAAGCACATACGATGAGCCCTGTGTAGCATTTGTTGTGTTAATTATATTGGTGTCCTTGTATGTGTGTTTTAAAAAACAATTGTTCTGTGATTTGCACAATCCATGTTTATAAGTATATAATGTATTGATTTTTTGGGAAAAGTACCATCAATACAATTTGGGGGGAAACCTATAGAAAGCCTTAAAGGTTTTTGGTGAGAATGTAGCTTTGCTGAGGCAAGCTGCTTTAATGATAAATTATATATTGCTCTGGCACTGATGGATTGGTGTTAGATTAGGACTTGTCTAAATATCTTTTTTGTTGTTGTTAAATTATAATAGATAAAATAAACGGGAATAAGGGTTCATGGGTAGAAGTTTACATTATGGCCCATTACATAAAAATGGCCTTTTGATTAGCTGACAAAATGAGTTACTTTTTGTACATAATCAAACGTTAGTAAAAAGTACATAAGCATGGCCGTATAGTCTCAAACTTAAACGATAGTATTAATCAGATTGTGGTCTGAGACAATCCTTAAATTGCAATTGAAATAACCCGCTTCATTGCACAAATACTAGGTTTTAATTTAAAACTCATTTTTGCACCTTGTAAATCAGCACCTAACATGAAGCTGAAATATCTGCTCTCATACTACAAAACTACAATCATGACATATACTTAACCTGATGGAGAAGCTGTGAATAAAGGGATCTGGAAATCCTAATATACTTGTCATATGTCTGTGGAAAACTGATGTTAACATCCAAAGCATGTCTGTTTGAACCACAGTGCTTTTGAAATGCTGTTATGTATATTGAAATAAACTGCTGTGTGATAAATGCACAGGGAGACCAGAGTATGTTTATATGGCTTTTTTCTGCATTCTTGGATCAGAACATAAAATTAATCAAATGATTGTAACATAAAATACAATTTATAATTTTTGACGAACATGACCAACATTACCAACCTGGCACCATTTCCTAAACATCTGATGAACGCTGTGAAGAATTTAACATTTAAAATATCTTACCTTACCATTTTTTGCCAGCAGGTGGCGTGGTATATTGCTTTAATATACATGCGATCAAACCACTTTCATCCATTTTCTGATAAACATCTGAGCCAACATTAAAGCCCTGTATCTGGCTTAGTTACACATGTACATTTATTCATATGTTTTTAACCAAAGCGACCTCTGAAATTCAGTCTGAGGATGATGGTTAAAAGGAGTTCAGAGTGATACAAATGATGCACAACTAAGACTCCACCATCAAGAAAGTTGCAGCAGCAGCAAATCCATTGTTATCCAAAGCCATTATGCAAACACTAGCCACAAAGTATTTAAATAATAAAAGATACAGTCATGCAAGTAAAAGAAAGCTAACTTGCAATCACAAAAACAATACTCAGTTATAACATTGAGATACATATAGCTGAGGCATGCATGTCTTCAATTAAGTCAACAGACAGCATCATGGAAAGACAGACCACACGAAGATAGCAATAATTTGTTGTTAATTTAGTACTAAATACTAGTACAACAGGGTTTGGCTCCACCTTCAACCTTAGAAGGTTAAATTGATTATTGAAGATGAATGGAGGGATTAGCAACATTTTTTGCATAACCAACAATGTGTGGTTCTACCACATATAGTCAGGCCTAAGGATTTTCATAGACTTTATACGAAGAAAGTGAAAGTCTTAATAATTGTTTTTGCAATCATTTTAAATAGGAAATGTCTGGATTAAAACTTCTTGAGTGGAACAAATTCAACACAGATATCAACAATATCAAAGCAGTTATAATGAGTAACAACAAAAGGGTATGTTTGGCATGATTTTCTGTGTTAAACAGGTCTGAATTTAACCCTGATTTTATGTTATATGTGTCTCATACCATGGATTGTAGTTCCATTTATGATGTAATTATTTACAATCTAATTCTTCATAATGTGTAAGTTCTGGATTTAACAGCAATGTTGTAATGGCTTCTAAAACAAACAAACAAACAAACAAACACGGTAGTGTAATATGCACTATAAGTGACAACAGTTAATGAAATTTGCAGATGATACTATGTTCATCAATCTCATCCAAATCCTTCAAGTTTCTGTGCACTAGCATTCGTTGGTGATAAACTATAAAACTCTTTCATGTAGCTTTAGTTAATTTGGGCTAACAACTTTTAAGTTGGTCTTATTTTGGAGTAACTGCTGCATAATGCTTGAAGAAATCCGTTTGTCGTCTTGATGTTACTGAGGTAACTTAACCGTAAGAAGGACCAGATCAAACCGGCTAGCTATTGGTCAAAGGTGACGTCATGCTCAACAGCACCACCCCCACCAACCCCCGCAACGCACGCGGACAAACGGTGTAAACAAAGCAAAACTCTTTTTTTTTTTCGCAGCGCCTGTTTTGCCGCAAAGGACCAGGTGGTTCCGCATTATTTCCCCCTACGTCATTATAGAGAACACAGACTTAATAGAGATCCGTAGTTTTGCCTTTATCTCATTTAATAATGATAATATAGACGAGTCGCTTCACAAAGGGGCGTTTTTGTGTTCGTGTGATGACGTTACTGTGAACACACCGAGTGTTAAACATCCGTGTGATCAATTATAGTATAATAATAACGAGCACTGCGCCACGAGCAAAACTTTTAAATGATCCCTCGCGTGTCAATAGATTGAGACGGAAACACCGCACCAACAGCAGCCACCAAACCCGCCTGCGCCCGGTCTGAACCGGTTCGAGGGAAGAGCGCACTCATTTCACGCCCCCTCCTGTCACGCGCCAAAACACAGAAGCGCGCGACCGACCCCAATTTTCACATCCTCATTGGCCTACTGAAATACTCGAGCCTCCTCGGACGCCGTTCTTTGATTGGTCGATCCTCTCCTCCTGCTGACGACGACATTGTTGTTATTGGTCAACAGCGGAGCGAGCGCTCGATCCCCATTGGACGCGTTTTTTTCTTTTAGAACGCGAGGAAGAGAATTGTAAACGAAGCGCGTGCTTGAACAAAATTGCAGGGTTGAAAATAAAGCGTGCGTCTTTTCCAACCTCTTCAGCATCGCGGCCTGAGCCAAGCCTGGATCCTGCTCGTCACTACCGCCTTTCGATCCACCAGTGAGACCGAGGCGCCGACGATCCGCCTTCTCTCCATCACTGCGTCTGTTCTCCACCATTTTGTAGAGATTTTCACCCGCACCGCTGTAGCGCGTGAGTGCAGCGAGTCCCGGCTTTAGTGAGCAGCGGCGTGGAGGCTTTTGTTTGCGCCTTGACAGGGCAGTTAAACTGTGCCCTCGCTGCAGACCAGGCGCAGCCTTTCTCGCTTTCTCATCCCACATTTTTCAGATTGGCTTCTTTATTAATTTGTTTATCTTGCGGGATTCAAGAACCTGGCAGTCGGTGGAAATAAATAGCTGAAGGCGCTAACTCGAGTTAGCAAACCCGCGGCTGCGTCCCTATTGTTTTAAGCGCCGTCACCGCCCGAGTCTGAATCCCGCGTGCTCTTAAACCCACCAGCGGTTTTAAGTGTTCAGACGGTTTTATTTCGATATTTAAAATGTGCTCACGGGTGTGGTTTGTAACTGACCGGCGCATTAGCCAGGAATATCCACAAGTTCAGATCCTGCGGGCTCTGAAGGAGCGATGCGTCGAGGACGACGTTGAATTCCGCTATCTGTTGATGGACGAGATCGTTATAACCATCACGGACGGACAGCTGGGTAACTATTACACTCTCTAACACACAGATGTTTCTGAATAACGCCAGGAATGAAAGACTTATCTTTGTGTAACCGGATTATACATGTTTTTATTGATGGGTTATGAGATGTAGTTAGCTTCATGCTAATCTGTATGACAGTGGCCGCCTAACACAATTGTTCCAACGGTACTTCGCCATACACCGCCGCAGAAATTCGCAGTGGCGTATCCAATAAGAAACATCGTATAATGAGATGAAATAACAGAGAATTTATACCTTTTTTGTTGTTGTTTTTGAGGCACGTTAAATAAACAATTAATTGGTTCGCGTGCGTGCTCACGAGCGACTGGTCGCGCGCTCTTGGTCCGCACGTAATAAAGCGCGCGCACCATCCAGTCTATACGTTAATGACCTTAAATCAAAATAATAAAAAAATCCGTTAAAAACGACATTTATTGTTTTTTTTATCCGTTCCTTAAAGCTGCTGTATTAGAAGCATCAGACGACCGTTTGGTGTTTTTCTCTGAGGAGCTGCTGAACCAGAACCAGAGAGAAATAATGGTGCAGTTTTGATGTAGGATTATATGGTGTTTTAATGTAAAATGGCTTCCCAGGATTTAGAGGTTTGTTGGTTTGATAGGTGTGATGATGGTTGTTCTCGTCTCACAGCTCATACACCATCCATACTGGCAATTCTCACACACTGAGGATGGAAAATCGTGTGTGGGTTGCTGTTATCTAGTAGGAAGAAGACACACACACAGAGGGGTTATGATTGAGGAAAACATGTTCATTTCAGAAGGAATCTGTGGAGAAACATGAGATTGCTTAAAGGAGAATGAGTCTGTCTTGGGCCCATGATGCACCAAAGCGTCAACCACTAGATAATAATGAACGCCAAGCCGTAGTTTTTGAGGTGTGTTCACACCATTGTCTGTCCTTGTCCTTGAAGCTAGATCATATTCAGTTGGGATTCTAAAAACCAAAAAGAAACCGAAGTTACCCAAGCAAATACACCATATTTCTACATGTCGGCTGTAGCAATTTTATATATATATTAAAAAAATGGCTGAGCAGACATTAGAGTAACACATTTAAATTTCATTTGGACCTTTTACAAGCTAGACTGGATTGTTCCAATGCATACTACAACAGTAAATAGTACAACTAAGTAATAAACCAATCTACACATTTATATTCAGTTCTTTTGTAAATTATGCCTGTGGTCACCTCTTAGGTGCAGAGACTGTGGATATGCTAAAGGTTCCAGCTGTTCTCTTTTAAGATGTTTGTGAGTGCTGATTTTCACAGAAGATCTGCAGAGATTGGAGGCAATTGGTCAGCTTTCTCTTAAGCATCAGCTTGGTGTCTCCTGGCTCCCGCATGTTGCCATCTGGAGGATTGGCAGATTGTTCAGTCTGCAGTTTCGGTGCGGGTGGGGTGCGGTGGCGGGTGGCACAGGGCTGAAGAGGGTAGTGAGAATTTGACGTTTGATGGATTGATATACAAGGAGATTATTTTCAAAAGCAGTCCAAATGCTTGTGAAGTTGTGGTTGCGTTGTGGTATTTTCAGTTTCAATATCTATATTTAATTCTGAATAACATCATTTTGTGGGAAAAAACTGTTTTCAAAAGGGATACACATATCACCTTGAGCTCTGTAGAGTTCTACAATAATTCAGTGGTTGTAGTGCTGGCTAAAGATGCCCCCTATTTTAATTTCTGCTTCTCTTCAGGTCAGAGTTGTTGTTGTTGTTTAATAAATGATTTCTCATTATGATTTGCAGGTTCATACCTGTTCAGAGAACATGACCTCAAAACTGGAGGAGGTGTGTGTTGGCCAGGTTTGTGCATGGATGTGGGCGAGGTTAATCTTTTAGCCTGAATCGTGGCAAGCTCAGATTAGGCCCTTGGACAGCTGGACAGCCCAGGGATTTAGAGTTGCGTCATCAACACAAGACCCCTTTTTGATTGGGATGTTTGACTTGAACATTCATTATATTGTGTTGCGCCTAACTTCTCAGGTCATCATTTGGCTAAAAAGATGCATGAAATTTCAAACACAATGCAGTGATTTGAATTTAGGGGTAACTTATCAGGACATGCCATATATAACCATGCATTTCACACTAGAGTCCTGACCTAGCCACATGGCACAGCCAGCACTCGCACACGAATCCCAGCTGTAGGCTGCTTTTGTATCCGGGCAGCATGTGTGATCTGTAGGATAGAGGGAACGTGCTGTGAAGCCACACAAAACAATCGGCATGCATTTGAGACTTGTGAAGCTGGGAATGTCGCATCGTGCAGTGCGTGTGATGGAGGGAGAGAGTGGCGCATCACATGTGGGCTGCAGTATGGCATTGGCCATTCCACTGGCAGATGAGAAATGTAACATTGTGGTTTTGCTGTCACTGCTTGCTTTGGTATACCAGCACAAGCTAGACTTCCGTGCTTATGGGTTAGTACTTCCTCCCACATGTAAACAGTGCAGCTACTAGGTACAGATAGAGTGGTAACATTAATACACACTAGGGCTGCATGAATGATTAACACTAAATCAAAGGCAAGAAAATCTACACACTAGTGTATTTTGCATTAAATCACCTAGCGACAGTTTATCAAAGCACATTTTTCTAAACATTTTAGAACATTCTATTTCAATACAGAACACAAACATACAAAAGGCTTCCAGCTAGAAACACCCTACACAGCGAGGGACCTATAAAATATTCCCATTGAGACAAACAAACTCTAGTGAATCGGAAGCTATTTAGGAAGTTAATACTTTAATGACCTGCCCTTTTATGTTTTTGTGCTGGTAATGATAGACAACACTGCTCGGGTTATTTATTTATTTTTTATAAATTGAGAGAGAAAGAAAAAAAAACATTGTTCATGCAGGTGCTTGATATTGCATACTGCGTGTGCCTTTGTGTGCATACGTGGCCTACAGTGTGTTTTTCCTGGCGGAGAAACGCTCTTTGCGGAGCTGTACATAGTTTTAAGATCGAATTTGTTTGCCCCCTTTTTGATTTTGTGTGCATGCATATACTTATCAATTAAACAACTTCTGAATTTTTAACACAGACCTAAAGGAGTTCATAGCCTGGACTTTACCGCTAAACTATAGATCAGCAGTGTGCAGAAGTGTCGGAGGAATTGGAGAGAGAAGAATGAAGGCTGGAAGGGAAGGGGGGGGTGGTTTGTGGCCACAGATTACTTTGCCATGTGAATGTGTCTGATTCTTTCTGAACCCCAGAGAACTTGTTAACCCGTATTGTATTGCTGAGCATTCACATCTCCATGCGTGCACACACAAGCACTGCATGTATTCTTTAGGTCCTGCGCTGTTAGAAAATCGGCGTGCATGGGGTGTTGCATCAGAAACAGCAGCTTGTCAGTACACACAATCAGTGATTTGTCAGAAAGCAGAGCAGTAATATCTGACACAACTTTCATTCTCTAGTGAGGAATGATCTGAAAGCTGGATGGTACTCTGCCACTTTGATTATAAAACGCACATTTGCATTCATTGTGGACGCACAATGATCATAATGGCCTTGTAGAAAAGGCGTCTTGTATTCAGAATGCTGTGCTACTGACACTGTTTGTGTGCAGACATTGTGCTGTGGCCATGACAGTCTGCTTCTTCTAAAATGGCGAAGAAGAAAGGAGATGGTTATATGGATTCTCTCTTCAGATGAGTCTCCTGTTGTGTATTGGTGGTTCTTCAGTAGGTACATTAACTCACCGTAACTACAGCAGAGAACATGGCTGACAAAAGTAACAATAGCTGACACCGTTTGTGTCTCTCAATAGGGTTATTGTACTGATAAAGATCTGTCTGTTTGTATGAAACTGGTTCATAATGTTAATCATATCAACTGAATAAATAAATACAAAATACATAATTGTTTGCAATATAAAGACACCACTTCTAAACCAAAGTTCATGCACCAACATGCATTCTTTTTGAATTTGTTCCAACCCTGAAAGTAAGATGGAAGAGTCAACACACAATGTTTGATCCTGTCACCCGGGGAAACTGTACAATAGTAAATGTGTAATTAAAGCATGGTAATTAAAGCATGAAAACAGGGAGAGAGAACAGGATATGGGTTAGTGGGTCACTGAAGAGATAAACGGAGAAGTTGAAGGCCGTGTGTTTGTGGTGTTGTGTAACTGATCTGGTGATAGTACATCAGAAGGTCAGCATGGATGAGATGCTGTCTGTGTTTGTGCCCCTGCCAGGTCTTATTTTGCATGTCCTCACATACCTTGTGGCAAAGAGGGGAATTAATGTAAATTGGCTTCCTTTTAGATACCTTCTGAGGCTCACAGTTCAGCTTGGCCTGCAGCAGATCAATACGGCTTGTATAATTTACAGCAGGTCAACAGGAGAGGCTGGAAAATGGCCCATGTTTTATATCCTGGTGTTTTCAATGTATTGGATGGAAAGCATTCATAAGAATGCTTTTTGGAAAAGAACACACAAAATTCCAGATATAAATTGAAAGAGAATTTTCTGAAATAATTCTACTGTTGATTATTAATGAATTAAACCAATGATGAAACATAAAATGTTGGCACCTCGGTTGTATTTGAAAACTATACATCCCAACAAAGCAAAGTTCTTGGATTAGAAAGGATTCTGGAAGATTCATATGAGGCTGCTGCTGTTTTTTTTTCTGTGCTTCAGCTTTATGTAGGTGAAATTGCAAACCCCGAACCCGTGAGACGCAAGATAAAAGGTGTGACTGTGGTTTCTTTGGTTCCAGGGGAAAATGGAGGGTTTTTTTTTTTTTTTACTGTAGTCAAGTCAGGCATTTACATCTCTATTTTCCAATCATTCTTACTGTTTAGCAAACTATCTAATACCTTGGGGTGTTTGGGTGTTTCTGCCTGTGAGGATTATATTTTGTTCGTGGTGCTGGTTTCCAAACAAATTATAATGTACACAAAAGTGTTGTCAAGCATGTCTTTTATGCAACATTCAATGTAATATAAAAGCAACCGGATTATGTCTACCTGCATGTCATTTATATTTCTTAACAAAGCCCTTATGACTAGCATCATCATCAGGCTAACTAAGAAAATGCAAGAGTGGCAGCAACAGGAAGTTAATATCAGAAGTAAATGACTGTTACATGTGCTACACAGGTGAGTGTTTTAAGTGTGTCCTGATTTGTTCTGCATCTCATTTAGGTCTGCGAGTGGGGCAGGAGGTGGTGACGTCATACCCACAGGTGGCTGTAGTGCGTGTTCCTACTCCATGGGTGCAGTCGGACAGTGACATCACCGTTCTGAGGCATCTGGAGAAGATGGGTTGCCGCCTGGTCAACCGGCCCAGTGCCATCCTTAACTGTGTCAACAAGTTCTGGACTTTTCAAGAGCTTGCAGGACATGGAGTTCCACTGCCTAATACTTATTCCTATGGTCAGCATTAAAACACACACACACACACACACACACACACACACGTACATAAGACTGGACACAATTCCTGCAGCTAAGAGATTTACACAAAGGCTCAACAGTGGCTCTCAACTCCTGAGATTTAAACTCTGATCTTCTAATCTAATAGTGATTCCTAGTTTTGGCTTCACATGCCTACAATTAGCCACATTCTCACATGTTCACACTCTTACTGGCAGTATTGGTTTGTTTTGTATTTGTTCAGGTGCCACAATAATTACATTCCCATTCTTGCATAGCATAACCAGACCAGCACATTTACTCACATTTCAGCTATTCCATCCTATCTTCATGATCAGCAGTGGCAAGAGAACTGAAAAAACAGACTTCTGCTAGTTCAGCAAAAGTCAATGCGGGAGAAAGTAAAAATAAAGCTCATCCTGTGACATCAAGTGAGAACTGAAGTAAAAGTTTGAGTTGTGTTTACTGGCTTTCTCAGACGTCAGCTCTTGCACTTTTGAGAAGCTCTATATTTCAGGGATGTTGATATCTGTGGTTATGTTTCGTTCTGATTTAGATGGCTGTAATGCAGGGCTGCATTGGCACTAGCGATGTACAGCCAAATGTACCTTTCAATACAACAACATTGATGATGGATTTCTGGAGGAAGTAGAAGATTTTCTTTGCTTATTTATGCATGCACAGTTTGGAATCAAACATCATGAGCTTGACTGACATAGTCTTGGGTTCCCCACATGCACGCACACACACACACGCAGACGCACTTAAGGGGTTTATTATGCAACAGCATGTAGTGAGAGAACGAGGAGAACTCCAGACCATTGAAATGAAAACACGAAATTCATGTGCTTGCTCCCCCCTGTATTTTATATCCATCTCTCGTGCTCTCTCTCTCTCTTCCCCCCTCTCTTTGACTGTAGACACTGGAAAAAGCTGCAGCAGCTCAAAACATGGATCAATCGCTGCACCAAAACAAGAAGCATTAAGCACTGCATAATGAGCAGAGACTCCAGCAGTCTGTGTAGCCTCTGCAGTGTCGTGTGTGTGTGCCTTGCAATAACTGAAAACCGCTTTTCTCTTCAGCTAAGATGAGCAGACAGAGGAACAGTTATAATTAGATTTCTCCTTGCTTCTCTCTCTTTCCCTCCTCCCTGTGGCCCTCACAAATCACTCGCTTTTCCCTGCGTCTTTTTTTCCACTCCGCAGTCCAGTGCACATCTGTCTCCAACGCCTTCATAACAGTGCCACATCATACACTGCTTCAGCAGCCAAGACCTGAGCACTCGGACCAAATGGTATTAATTAGTATGAAGCAGGAGGGTTTTCAGGACATAACGATGCACTGATTTTGTCATTTGATTCAGCAACACTGAAAATCATCACCAGCTGTGTTTAAATACTACGTTTTTTTTACTGCAGTGCAAATAGTGAATTCATTCTGACTTAATTATGAATGAATATTATTTACTACAAACATACCCTATGTTGTATGTGGCGTGAAAAGGAACAAAATTTAGGGGATTGTTGTTACTGTAATGATCATGTGTCTGCAACCCAAATGTTCAGTTGCATCATTTGTGTTTTTATCATGAAATCTTTCCCTTGCAAAATGTCAACAGATGTTCTGTTTCAAAATGTAGCTGGATGCACATGTCCCTGCTCATCTGAACTCCCAATTATATACATGCATGTAACTTTATTTCCTCACAGCACTAGTGTTCTACACACACAATTTCTGTATGCAGTGCAGAGATGCTGATTTTGAAAATTACACTTTCGCATGCAATTTATTCTTCTCATACTGTGCCTTTTGTGAATTACTGGCACCCAGATATCCTACTCATTGAAATGCCTTTATTGAAAGTGGTGTTGAAGTAAAGGTGCCAAGAATTCTGCAAGGTGCTGTATTTAAATTGATTATATGATTTAATAGTATTATATGCAACACCTCTTAAATCAAAAAATAGTTATAAAGACTAATAAAAGCATGCTTTGTGTTTAATGTATGTGTAAATGTACTGTGGGACTGAGGTGATTTGTTAGGATATTGTTTATCACATTGACACACTGGTCCTCTCGAGGATGGGCAGAAATCTCACACCATGCACTACTGGTGAAATACGAGTCTGGTTATTACTGGGTTTGTAAAGTTTCTGTGTTTGATTCCAGGTGGCCATGACAACTTTCGTAAGATGATTGACGAGGCAGAACCATTAGGTTACCCGGTTGTGGTGAAAAATGCTCGTGGACACAGAGGTGAGTGTCGAACATGTTCTGCTGCTTTTATTTCTGTGTCTGCAAATGTGCTTCTTGTGGGTTGTACTTCATGCATTCCAAATGCACACTAGTGAGATTAAAAGACAAAAGAGCATGCTGGGAAAATTGCTTAACAAGGAACAAGGCAGAAATTGCAGCATCATGACCAGAGGCTGCTTTATGGTGAATGAAGTGCAGCTGTTTTAAACCCAGACACACACACACAAACTTTTTTGTTCCTTCCCCAGCATTACGGAGTTGTCATGGGCGTTTAAACCTCTCTGCTTGAAATGTAGGCCATGTCCTGAAAAACAGGCCTTGTACATCATGAGCCAGTTTTGTTATTGAATTAAACAAATAAAAAAAAAAGGCATTCGGTCAAATAGAAAATTGTAAAGTTGGTGTTTGAGCCTTCACTGATCTGTTTGTTTCAAATAATCTGAAATGATTTGGGGGAAAAATAAATTTAAGCGGAGTGTGGTGCAGCATATGCACATGCACCCAAACACACCGTATGACTGACAGTTAAACTCTCAGCATTGTTTAAACCCCAGCAGCATTCCACCTTGTTGGGAAACTGCATTCTTATCCAGTGTTTTGCAAAAGTGCTGTTAATTATGGAAATAAGTGAACTTTTCTATTTACTATTTATTTATTTACTCTTCACGAGCATTTTCAACACTGGTTTAGTTTGATTTCATAAAGCCACAAGATTATAAACAGTAAAGAGTTTAAAAAAGTTTTTAGAAATTTAAAACAATTTAATACTTTAATTCCTAAGAAACAATTGATACTTTTATAAGGATTGTGATCAGGGCTATAAAAATTGTGTGTTTGCATGTACAGGTAAGGCAGTGTTTCTGGCACGGGATAAACACCACCTCTCTGACTTGTGCCACCTAATCCGGCATGAGGCTCCGTACCTATTCCAGGAGTATGTGAAGGAGAGCCATGGGCGAGATGTGCGCGTGGTGCTTGTGGGTGGCAGAGTGATCGGCTCTATGCTCCGCTGCTCAACAGACGGACGCATGCAGAGCAACTGCTCCCTTGGTGTGTAAATGAGCCTTTTTTCATTCCTTATGTAGCCATCTAGTTTAGTTTAAACTGATCTTGACCCAGATGGTTAGTATCTTTGTCTTGCTCTCTGCAGTGCAAGTAAATGTTTATTACTATTTGCAAATGACTGCTTTCAAAAACATTACTAAACAAAGCCAAGAATTGGACACACAGCTATTTCTCCCAACCCCTTTAAAACATGAACATTAGTGATCTAACTAGTCTGAGTTGCCCCGAGGCTTGAATGTGTGTGTGAGTAGGTTCATGCATATATCCCACCCTCATGACTGCGTTCCTAGGATAGGCTCCAGATCCAATACTCTTGGCCAGATTACTGTAGATGAATGAAAACTAGTGTACTTGAGCATGTAATCCATATATAAAATCTCAAAGATCACATTAATGAATTTCCTTATATGGAACTTTACAACAGCTCAGAAGCTCTCCTCGGATATGAACGTGGATTTTCTTGAATATGTAAAACTTGTAAAACTTATAAAATACCCCGTGAGTGTATGATTGATGGCATGATTATATGAAGTACCCACTAAGTCCAGTTTCTCTTTCCCCAGGTGGTGTGGGTGTGATGTGCCCTCTGAGTGAGGAGGGCAAGCAGCTGGCTGTGCAGGTGTCCAACATTCTGGGCATGGATGTGTGCGGTATTGACCTGCTGCAGTTGAATGATGGCTCATTTGTGGTTTGTGAGGCTAATGCCAATGTAGGCTTTATAGCGTTCGACCAGGCATGCGGGATGGACGTGGCGGGTATCGTGGCAGACTACGCCCTGTCGTTGCTGCCTAGTCGACTCATCCGTAAGATGTCTCTGCTCTCTGTGGTGTCTAGTGCCAGCGAGACCAGCAGTGAGCCTGAAGTGTGTATCCCCCCAGAAGCATGCCCACCCGTCCCTCCCTGCACCATTCCTGATGCCGTTAGCACCATGAGCACCAGCTCCACTTCCAGTGAGAGTGAGACGGAGCTCGTTGAGATAACCCACGCCCAGAGTGTGCCAGACCCTGCGTTCAACATCAACTCCCTCCTTGCGAAGGAGATTACTCTATTGACTGAGTGAGCTGAAGAGAAAACTAAACCACATGCACAGTCATACACAGCACACATACATATGCATACACATACAGTACATGTACACATGCAAATAAGCATACAGTGGTCAAATGCGTAAACACACACATACACACACTTGTGTTTTTGTACTAACCCATTCTGAAACCCTGATGTGGATCTGAGGCTGCTCCCCTGACAGTGACTGCAAAAGTCCAGTGTCCATTCTGACCAAGCCTTAGTGCAGGCATTCAATGAGTGAGTGATTGCCACTGTATTTCAGGGTGCATTGTTCTGCAGAGTGGTTTTAGAATCGAAAAGATTTGGGGAGATACACACTCACATACACACATACACAGTATAATGAGAGCCCCACACTATTGTGAGTCTCATCAAGCATGCAGTGCGATGCATTGATTTAACATGAAGGAAAATATTCCAAATCCGTTTGTCTATGTTGCTCCATTCTGGTGTGTTTGCACCCTCTAAAACACAAACACAGACATTCACACATCTGCATGTGTAAAGAAGGACTGGAAAATCTGTACATATTCTCTTCCCGTTACAGTGGACTGGTGCGCAGTTGTACAGACTAAGATTGCATTCACCGTTTTTAGCTTCAGCACTTGCCTGCATTTAATAAAAACGTCTTGTTGCAGAAGCAAACACGTCAGTTTGGCTAAGTAAGATTTCATTCTTGACCTGGAACCAGTCTTAAGTTTTTTTTCTGTTTTAGCTGTTTGACTTAGAAGGTGGGTAGAAAATGGGGCAGGTGCTATATCAGCACTTTAGCAGTTCATCTGTTTTTAACTCCTTTAATACGTGTCAGAATTTCTTCACAATATGCAGAAAGATTATAGAAGTTAACACCTGAATTGAAAATGTTTAACTGCCCCTTAGAAGAACAGCTTTCCACCCCTCCCCAGTTTAGTGGCTGTTTGGTTATCGAGAGAGCCATTTTAGAGAACCCACTGTTCTCTATTCTACACAGCAGCGAAGGAACCGTTCTGAAGCCGTCGGAATGGCTGCGATGAGAGAGAGAGAGAGAGAGAGAGAGAGAGAGAGAGAGATGAACACAAGAATGTGTTTAAATATGCCACAAATTCTCTCCCAGTAAACTCCCTCATCTACTCTATACCTGTACAGACCTGCATGTGCAGTATGCACCACACCCAATGTTTACTTCACCCCTTCGGACCTTTAGCATCTGAGCAGTGAGCTACATAGAACAAGTATTATGTATGATTGAATGCTTATTAGGCTTATGAGTACTGCACCCTTATGTCTGTATGACTTTTTTTTTTTTTTTTGCCAACACTAAAATCTTAAACTGTTTGAAATTTCTTTGTACGACATAAACAATAAACTTAACTATCAACTCAAATGGGTCTAACCCAGTGGTGTACAGACTGGTGCTGTTTGTAAAAAGCTAGAAATATCCTCCTCTTGACTACATCTTTGGAACCAATTCTCTGAATTCGGATCACATTTAGATACCATTTACCTCAAGGATTCAATTCCACACAGGCTTAGCAATGAATTTATTTACAGTATGGACCAAACTCATGAACTGGACTTTACAATTGTATGTTTACGCCAGAACGCAGATTGTTACTTTACATTTACAAAACACTCAAAAACCGGATCAAATCAAAACCTTTCAAACTTGAAGCAGAATTTTGGTAGTAAACAATTGAGGTTGATTCAAACTCAGGGAAGCAGCCTGGATCAAATTCCTCCCCTGCCTCATTCTAAAGCAGAAAATGGACATTCTGACATCCGATTCATCACAAGGAAGTGCTTTGACGTAATCATGCACTTTTTTGTTGTTTGTTTTCTATTGTTCTTGGTTTTTTTGAATGATAAAACTGGTTTGTGTGCACTAATCCCTGGTGGTGAGCTTTAGCAGAATGCTTTAACACACATGTATAACAGCTAAAACACACAAACACACACACACACACACACACACCCTCCCTATCCTCCATGTTGTGATTTGCTGTACCATGTGTCATGTGTTCCATCAACCATCAGTGGAATGACTGGTAACTAAGCAACCGGACACACTCCTTCCTTGTACCATGGGAGCCAATAATGTGAGCTGCAGAGCTCCTTTAGCCTTTTATCATGTTGTTAAAACCTGTCTTGATTCCAAACCAACGCTTGTGATTCAATGGATTAAGTGGCAAGACTTAAGTCTTAAGTAAACATGAGCAGAGATGTTGATCGCCTCAACAGTGTAATATGAAAGCCAAACCTAAGCAAAAACCATATTCACATGGTACCACTCTGTTGCCACACTCCACTAACAAGAGACTGAGAAAATGGCATTTATCACTACGTAATAATGTCAAGTTGCTGCTAATGTTCAGTTTTGTTGATTTCCAGTATGTAAAAGGAAAATGAGCAGATTCATTGTTAACCACATTTCATTGCCTCATGTTTTTTTTGTTTGTTTGTTTGTTTGTTGGTTTTTTATTTTAAGTTACATACATGCTCCCCGTGAATGCCAAAAAACCAGCAATGTTCTATAATATTAGGGAACTTATTAGTGTTAGAACTCTAACATAAATGTTGTATGTTACGATATTCTAATAATAATGATGATAAGAAACAATATAATAATAATAATAAAAAGACATTATAAAAATGTCTGGAACATGAAATGTGCATCAGAGGCTTGTGCTCTTATTTAACACCATTCTGATTTACAATACACCATCAGCTACTAATCACTACTTAGAAACAAACACCAAGGCAAAGTCCGGTCATTAACTCTACAGCCTCATGACTGAGATGTTTATAAAAAGGAGAGTTGTTTTGTATTGTATTATTTGTATATTTTTAGGACAGTGTGTGAGTGCTGTGCACATTTTTATATTGAGATTATGAGTAAGCAGGGCATCTATGAGGGCTTGGTGCATTATGATTAGTCAGGGTTATGTGTTGAGTGTTGAGTGTACCGGTTTATTATTATGTGTGTGTTAGTAGACGAGTGTTGAATGTATTAGTTTGTGGTGAACGATGAGTGTTTGTTATGGGTTGAGGTGTGTTTCTGCCTGTTGTATAAGACTCTGGATGGAATCATCCAGACTGCTGGGTTCACACTCCTCGATATACTCTTCTGCCATCCTGCCAAAGTCCAGCGCCTGCACACACACACAGATATAAATGCTAAAAAAAGACATCAAAGAACAAATGATAAAAATAAATTGGTGGAAATCGCTATGGTGGTCACGACAATGACTGTGAAACAAAATCCATATCTGGCCTGAATTTATTTGTCTGAGGCCAAAAATTTATATCCCATTAGTGTTAGTAGCACACCTGACTATAAGCTACAGTCACGTTTACGTTTTTATCCCTGCAAGTCTCTGGTAACCGTACTGTGAAGTCGCAGTAGGAATTCCTACTATTGGTTGCCATAGTAATAACATATATCAGTAAGTATAATTTACAACAAATCTATTTTCTTGCTGTTAAACTGAAACCTTCTGGAGGAAGATTTGGTGTTTGTATATAAAATTCATCAGTGTATGAATGCATCATATCATATATGAGATGAAGGAGAAGTAGTGTGTGCCCTTCTGTCTTCCCTTCCAGTGGTAGTCGTGGCTGCATATTTGTAAGTTAAACTGTCACGTGTCTGGACACGCCCACACATAGTCGCTAACGTCTGCTGTCGATCATGTCACCGGAAGACACCAGAATTCACTGAAAATGAAAAGCCCCTGGCTGCATTGTCATGCCATTATGTAGCATTAGAAGTGTATGCCAGGACTTGGATGCATTGTGGGTACGACAATATAGTTCAAGTTCAAGTTCAAGTTTATTTATATAGCACATTTACAAACAGCCACACGGCTGACCAAAGTGCTTCACAGTGCCATGAAAGGTTTAAGAACTGTTGCTGTAGTAAAAAAGGTTTTTCCTGTGACTCATTCACAATATACTCCTAGTGAACATTTTTTCAACACACTTAATACTGCTTGACTCCCAGAAGCGCTTGGATCCCGTCATGTTTTCTTGCTCGTGTCGTCTTGGTGATTCTCCTTGCACTTGTTGCCTCTGGCTTTCTCAGTCAATATCTATTGTTCTAAGTGTTATAGGATATACAACTAAACAGTAAATACCATTATGTGGGGGGTCTTATATGAAGAGTGCAAGACAAAGACAGGTCACGTGGTTTAATGTGGGAGCGTATCGGGATGGTGCTCGCATTTTCCTAAATTCATTGGGAATGGTTCATTAGAAAATATATAAAAAAAACAGCCATGTGCACACCTCTACATGAACCAGCCGTTTTAGCTCAGCTCTAGTAATTGTCGCTAATCCCTGCGCTGGCACGGGCATGTTGATTCACAGAACAGCAGATTAAGTGATTCAACCACTGACCATTGATATAACCAACTGACATTTTGAACTCAAAAAGGGGGTTTGGGATGTTTTGCTCTCATTACTATGCTGTGTATTATGGAGATACTCTTATACACTCTGCCTCATGTATTTCCTTATGTGCAAGTTATGTTGGGGCATGAAGTCAGGAAAGGTTTATTGTGTTCATACACATAGCAGAAGCTCCAGACACGGAAGTCTGGGACAAAAAGGTGTGTAAAAGGTTCAGTTAGGAAAAGCAGAGGATTATGGTGCTAAATGAGCTGGATATAGTAATTGTGTTCAAGATAAGATACAGGGCTTCTAAAGGAAAGAGACCACTTTTTAAAATTTATATCTAACGGCCAGCTTTAGACAGTTACTCTTCAAGGTAGCACATAAAATGCAATTCATCCAGATTGATTTGCTTCTAAAAATCGAGTCATGTGCAGAATTGTTCACAAAAGCAATTATATGAACCTCTAAAAGCAATCAAACTGAGGATTAATGCACAAAACTTTAACAAATAAATTGCCTGATGTAGAACAGAGTGATTGCTCAATTTTAGGATAAGCTTTTCATTATCACAGCAGTTCTCATGTTATAGGCTGCTGAAATCCATGCAGGACAGTGTGGCACGTTTAAGAAAATAGGGTTCTTGTTTTTTTTTTCCATTGTACCTTCAATAGGCAGCTCAAACTACATTACAAAAAATAATAACATGGTTACAGGATCTCTCTAGAACTGTTCTAGATTTACAGTTACAGTATTAGCATTGAGCATACACTCTATTAAACCACAAAGCTATTAGAGTGCAGTTAGCACAGCAAAGAGTGAACATCACGGTTGTTTTAGTTTGTAGATGTAGTGCTTGCTTAAGTACTTAAGTGTCTAATGAAGAGATAGAACTACAATGTTGATGTGAAGACAACCAGCGACAGCTGTTTGGACAGACAGAGGATGTTCCATTCCGGCACCTGAGTGCCAGGCCAGAGAAGAGTCATGACGCATGTCTTCCTTGTGCACTGGTACAGTGCTGGGTTTGGTAACTGCCTTCAGGGTAGTAAGGGTCTGATTTGGGATTTGTAGTTTAGTTTTAATGTTGTAAATCTTAGTAATGGGGTGATTTGGGAGGACATGGGAATTAAAAACAACATATAGTTGCAGTCTGGATCAGTTGCAGGGGTGTGATGGCATGCGGGAAAACTACCTGCCAAGAGCAAGCTGCCTTAATGCAATTCAACGATCAATTCAAGCTCCTGAGTGACCCATGTGCATCCCTGTGAAGTCAGGACTGAGTCAGCAACAGGAGCAGAAAATTTCAGCTGGCTGCCCAGAACTACACCAAGAGCTTTAAAGTGTCACACACACTCTCAAACACATCACAGTCCTGTCTATATATGCTCAATGTGCACACAGGGTTACGGTAGTTGATTCTCAAGCTCTTTTGCATATTTACCCTGTCAATACACAGTTTGAATTATTAGAGAGAAAACATGAAGACGTGATGACATTTAAGTTTATATAAATAGGCTGAATATACAGGTGTGCATTTGTATATTCTAAATAGAGGTGTGTGTGTGTGTGTGTGTGTGTGTGTGTGTGTGTGTGTGTGTGTGTGTGTGTGTGTGTGTGTGTGTGTGTGCGTGCGTGTGAATTCAAAGATCAAGGGGCAGAAATTTACCTTCTCGTGGTCATTGCAGAGAAACCAGAGCATAGCCAGGCAGTGAGACAGCAATGCCTTCTGGGCTAGAGAGTGAGACAGTGTGGTCTGGTAGGCAGGCTGTGTATTTACATCCTGTTCCTGAGCCTCAAACATCACACACAACATCCGATTCACCTCTACACGCTGTGCCTCATCTAAATACATGCAAACAACACATTTCAGCATTAGTGAAGGTGTCAGCTGAAACAATGTACATTGTGATCCAGTAGGAATAAAAAGTCTACACACCCACACCCAGCTTTTTCTGATGTGACCAAGACAAAATGAAGTCAGATCTTTTTCTGGCTTTAATCAGTTATAGCAAATAACAAAATGAAAGTGAAAAACAAACATTACCGCAGTGTTAGGACTTTTAAAGGTTTATTAAAAACAGTGTGTGTTATTTTATTTTGATTTAGACAGGAAATTTATTGAAGGAAATCTATTTGTTGAACATAAATAATGGTTTGACAATCATGCAGGCTGACTAGCCATGTAAACACCCTGTAAGCAAATAATAATGCAACAAGCCGGAGATATTAACTCTTATGAAGTTTCGTAGGGAAAGTCATCTCTCTGTGCTCTATCAAAACAAGGGCAGTAGCATAAGAGTACAACTCTTGTCATCACTTTCTCTTGTGATAAAGGCTTTAAGAGACCATGTACAGAATAACAGATTTGCAATTCTATTGTAGTATATTTCGAGTATTCTGGGTAAATGAGAAAAAAAACATTTATTCAATAAATCATTTATTTATTCACATTGTTTCAAAGTTATGCAAAATGTTGCAAGCATGATAGCAACAGCCTTGAAAACAAGTTGTGTTCACATACAAGATCTGGGTCATCACATACTTTCAAGAGATTAAAAAAAACTGTACAATACATTAAGTCAGATGCAGTGCAATTCAAGCATTTCAGATCAATATCAGCCACAATATAAACCTCAGTATTTTTATGATCTCATATTTTGGGGTTAAACAATCTGTTCTGGTTAGTAATCAATGACGAGCGTTTAGTCACCCTCAAAAACATTTTAAATCACTTTAAATATTTATACTAAAGCAGAAATGGCAGTTTATCTGCTTTTCAGGTAAGAGGTTGACAACCATATGATGCCTGATTAGATTTAGCAGATTTCTTTTCTAATAATCTATTTTTATGTTCGTAAAAAAAAAATCCTCCATACATGTTGTGTATCACAGGAACATGGAGTTGTATGATGCAGTATCGTATTTTTATTTTTGGCACGTCATCCACCCAAGTTCAGCTGCGGGTGTATTGATCTAGGATCAGCTTATGCAGTATCAGCAGCTCAGTGCAGCTCAGTGCAGTGGGAGCGGCTGACCACGGCGTAAAGCACTCAACTACCTTCAGCACAGCCTGGCCGTGGGAGGCACTGCACCACACAACAACAGTGCAGAGAGAGGGGGGGGGGGGGAGAGGGAGGGGGAGGGAGGGAGGGGGGAGGGAGAGAGGGAGGGAGGGAGGGAGGGGGAGAGGGAGGGAGGGAGGGAGGGAGGGAGGGAGAGAGGGAGGGAGAGGGAGGGAGGGAGGGAGGGAGGGGGAGAGAGAGAGAGAGAGAGATGGGGCAGGGAAAGACACACAAGGGACGCATATTTGCATCCGAAATTAAGCTGTGTCATGGTGGGGTTTGCTTATTCCTCAGCATGATACAGCATTGCTGTTGTTGCTTTGAGTAAACTAAAAGTCCTGGACAGCTTGTTCTTGCCCAGGTTAAGTTTTTGGTTCAAACGTGACCAGGTGCTATAGTGGATGAAGTGGCCAGCTGGAATGAGGTTATAGGTGGGAGTGATAATCACTTCCAGGGCATGTCTTTAGAGGAAAATTAAGGGAAAGAATGCACTATTAGCACCTGTCCTTACTTGAGATCTAATCAGTGGTCGCTGAGTAAAATTTATATTGGATTTATGTAACATAGATTTCAAAGAGAATGCATTTTAAAAGAAGGAGCTGCATCATGAATAATGCTGCATTAATATCAGCAGATCCTGGTTCGGAATACCTTGAAACAATGCTTCAAAAACAATGTCAATTTATAATTACAGTGATACCTCGAGATACGAGTGCTTTGACATACGAATTTTTGGAGATATGAGCTGTGATCCGACCAAATTTTGGCCTTGAGATACGAGCAAATTTTTGAGATACAAGCATCCGAGCTGCGCTGCAGAAACAAACATCCAAACTACCACGTGTGCTCTGTTTCCCCCGGCTCAGCTTCCCTTAAAGCCGCCTTTCCACTGCACATGACAAAGGCGCTGCGTGAGGTGTTGACCATCTGCGGATCCGTAATTTTCGGATCCGTTTTGAGCATTGGATCCGTTAAAAAATTTGAACTTGTGCGACTACACCGCATCCGATATGCCGACCGGACAGGTTTTTATTAAAACGACCGGCAGATGTTAGTGAGGAAAGAGTGACAAAAAAAAGGCAAAAACAAGTGAAGAGAAAAGTGATGAAGAAAATTAAGCAAAATGAATGTAAAGAAAACAGAAATTGTAGCAATTAAGTTCAGTTGCATTAAGAGTGCGAGTAAGTGAACGAAAGTGAAAGTGTAATTCCTCCTAACTCCTCCGCCTGTTCAATCTCATCACTCAACCTCCATGCGCATCTTCTGTAAAGTAAAACCAGATTATTTTTTTTACATTCTCTTTTACTACTGTATGTTTTTATACAATATTTGTCATTTATGTACAGGTACTATACATTTTTCAGATTCAAAACACATAAACAAACAACTGGAGTGGAATTTTGCGAGCTGGAACGGATTAATGGGATTTCAATTCATTTAAATGGGGAAAATTGCTTTGAGGTACGAACAATTTGAGATATGAGCAAGGTCACGGAACAAATTAAACTCGAATCTCGAGGTATTACTGTATATCATTTTGTTGCAAGATTCAAACCTGTTATACTGCCTCAATAGAATGGTAGATGCATATATTTTTTATCAAGATATCTTCCTGCAATTTTATTATATAAATAATAGATAAATGTGACTGAATGGTGATTGAATGGTAGAATTCAGGGTTAATTATCGTTATGTTATGTTAGTTGATTATAACAGTAACATAACGTTAAATTAACCCTGCTCACATTATACACACAACTTAGCAAGTTTTATAAATGATTTTATTTCATTCATTCATTCAAAGTCACAGAATCCTATACTGGAAACATATCCAAGCAGAAATACACCTTGGATGGCAGACTGGTCCATCACAGGGCCCAAGAACACATAGATGTGCAGATATGGGTGGAATTTTCAAAGAAACTCTGCTGTATAGACACTAAAATGACCCGGGGATTGAAGTTATGATGCACAAATTTTACTGGCTGCCACACTGTGGCATTTGCTGCAAAATAATGACTCTATTAAAGAAATAATGAAGCATTCTCCATTTGAAAACACACACAGAGAAAAAAGACCCAATGATACTCATGCTCCCTGATGCACTGCTTTCTGTGATTGTCTTGATTTGATTGGCTAATTTAAAATGAGATTAGAGATTAGAATGAGATTAGAGATTAGGATGAGAGACTCATCAGCTCACCAAAGTATTGTTTTCCCTTATGTTCCTCCTGACTGTAACACTCCATCAAGTTAGACAGGTGCACATGCCACATACTGGCAACCTACAAACACATGAAAATAAGGAGTGTGAATGGGAAATATTATGGATGGTAGGTGTAGAAGTTGTTGATGTACCTCTGAGTAGAGTGAGGTTGAAATATCTGTCTTCTCCTGTTTCAAGAATATGTTTGCCATCAAGAAATAGCCTCCAGCTGTCACCACACTGTCCAAACCAAACTCCTCGCTTGCATAGTACACCTGCATGCACAAATGCAAAAACCTCTACTCGGTGACAACTTCTCATTTACATAATACACTTGTACGCACAAACAAACCCACAACAAAGAAAAGAGATGCAGGTAAAGACTAACATCATTAGCGAAGTGCAGCAGGGCAGAGTTGTAGTCTCCTTTGGCTGAGTACAGGCGGCCCAAGGTTCTGTGGAGCAGTTGAAGAAGAACCGTCCGGTTGCAGCCCGGGCTCTTCATTATCATCCACTCTACCTTTGAGAGACAGCTTTCCGCCTGGAGCAGGGAACCTAAACCTGAGGAAAAAACAGACACTGGCACATTCATATAGAAAAAAAATGCACACTGAGAATCTGTTGATCTGGAAATATTCGGATATACATTCCATCCCATTCAGATTTAAAACCTAACACAGACAGAGACACACCAGGCTCTGGGTAAAGGCAATTCAATGGTAGAAATTTTGCACATGTTTGAATTGCAGTGTTAAATCCTGGAGCTATAATGAAGTTACTTGGAATTATATGTCATGAACCTACACAAGAAAGTGTGTCAGTATAGTTTGAAAAACTATAAATATTTAAATATATTTAGAAAAATGTAAAAGCTGTGATTGCATATTCCCAGTACTAAATTAAGTTTGGCCCATTACAAGTCTACCAGTACAACTAAAGTGTCACATGCTCTCAATATGTAAATAACCCTATTCCCAGAAAGACAATACTCCTAAACAAACATCATCATGAAGACCTGCAAGCACCATCAAATCCATTAGTTTATTTAATTGCCTTAAGTCATGATGGAAACCAAACAATCATGTGGAAAAAGGTTCTCTTGTCTGATGGATGAAGTTGGCTGTTCTGGTTCTGCATCAATGTGGTTAGGGGTTTAGGCTAAGGGGTTTCACAACAATGTGACTGAATGGTGATTGAATCACTCACTCACTCACTTACTCACTCACTCACTCACTCACTCATTTTCTACCGCTTATCTAAACTACCTCAGGTCATGGGGAGCCTGTGCCTATCTCAGGCGTCATTGGGCATCAAGGCAGGATACACCCTGGATGGAGTGCCAACCCATCGCAGGGCACACACACTCTCATTCACTCACACACTACGGACAATTTTCCAGAGATGCCAATCAACCTATCATGCATGTCTTTGGACCGGGGGAGGAAACCGGAGTACCCAGAGGAAACCCCCGAGGCACGGGGAGAACAACATGCAAACTCTGCACACACAAGGCGGAGACAGGAATCGAACCCTGACCCTGGAGGCGCGAAGCGAACGTGCTAACCACTAAGCCACCGTGCCCCCCTTGGTTGAATCACAACATTTACATTATTAATAACACAGCTCAGATCATCACAGTAATGAGATACAAACTGCAATTCTGGAGTGAACTATGTATCCTAGTTTTAAAATGCAACCCTATAATTTGTTCTGAAGAGTTTACATAAATTATGAGATGAAAATGAGCCGAATCCACATTAAGTAGTGCCAGCTGAGACTCAAGTTCTACACTGCAGAATCGTGCTCTGTTGGATCAGGATGAGACTTGTGTGTGTTGGCTCACCTATACTGGTCTCGGCAAGCAGCAAGTAGGCTGGCACCAGTTCAACGGCATCAGAGCCGTAAATGTCAATAGCACAGCGCAGGGAAAGCTGAGCTGCAGGCATTGCCTCCCTGTACTTCCCTTCTGACACCCAGCTCTTAGCTGTACCATGGGATAGGTCTTTTATGTATTCCTAATGTCAATCAAACACATATCCTGATTAAAATGTGGCTTCTGGAGTTAGCAGCATTACAAAATCAGTACATATATACTTAGTGGTCAGGCTGTGTGAGTAAATGCACAAATTGCAGTCGTAAACAGTGTACCAATCTTTTCAGTGTCTGTATCTGATGAATGTCTCGTTCAGCCTGGAAACAGGAAAATGGTGTAGGGGTTCGTATGAAGATCAGCAGCTCACACACTTTCTCGTGGATGCTATTCCAATCTTCCTGCTGGTGAGTCACATCACTGCAGAGAGACACAGAATGAAAAAATATATTGCTTGTTAGGCAACAAAATATTGACATTTGCAGTACTGATAGGCTACAATATGCAAATAAGCCCCTTAATAAATAATTTAATTTTTAATTTAATTTTTAAATAATAAATAATTTATTTTTATTAAACATCCTGGGTAGTACAGTGACAAAGCAGTGGGTAGTATAATCTCTTCAGAGTTCCAGTGCCTGTGTGGGGTTTTAAAAATTCTCCCCATGCCTATGTGGGTTTCTGGTTTCCTCCCGCTTCCCAGAAACATGGCAGTAGACGTTAAAAGCAGTGTGTGTTGTCCTGTGATAGACTGGCATCCCATGTGGAATACCATTTTCCTAGAGTGTGCCAGGCTATGCTTTGTGTCCACCATGACCCTGACTAGGATAAAACAGTTACTGCAAATGAATGAATAAAAGAAACATCTATCTATTTCAAATGTCCCAGACAAATGTTTCAGTGAGAGATATATTACATCTTTGACAGTACATTTCTATGACAAACTGACCAAAAACTTTTAACTTGTTGCAACCAGCAAATTATCTGCTGCTGACTGTTTGTGCATGGTAATTTATAACTAGATTCATATTTTGTGGTCATATACTTGGTTATAACCACATGCATTTGGTAGCACTTCAAAGAAACTGACTAGACACAACTAATAAACAAACAATAGTGTTAGTAGCCTTAAGGAGAATTAGGAAAAAACAAGCATAGAAAATGAACACAATTAATGTTCTATGCAAACAACTAGACAGTTACCTGTTTTGCTTAAATTATTGATTGTTTAACAGCATTTCCTTAACAAAGATTTACAGATTTTTCACACCCTATAAAATTTATGTGACATAATCTATTATCCTGGAGAAGAACAAATTTTGTTGCATATTTACACATGTAAATTCCAGATGAATTCAGAAAGAGGAAAAAAATAGGAACCAGAAATAGAATTGTGTTGTGCTCAGATGAGACCGAATTTAAACTCATTGGCCATAAAATGTCTTTGTGGATACTTAGTTTATTCTCATAAAGAAAACACGAAGAAATCGTTTATTCCAGATATTTTCTAACAAAACTAAATGTCACATTTATTGGCACTGCTGCAATTTATTAGTGCATTTAGTGAAACCTCCTTTTGACACATAATAGCACAGAAACTTATCCTATAATCTTCTCCTTCTCCTAATTTGGAGAACAAAGATATTTTTAAGTCTTTAAACATACATATAGGCATTTTTATATCCAGCGTCTGACTTATGAAGGTCAACAAACTTTTCTCTCATTTTATTTGTAAATGTATTTGTTCTCTTCACCATATTGTTGAATGGAAACTGGTGTCACCTTATATTTATTCCCCAGTGAAACAAGACGTCATGATCAAGCAGAAATTGGAACATGTTTTTCATTTGCTCAAAAGAAATATTAGTATTAATATTAAATGCTAACATCCACCGACTTGTCAAAAACCTCCATAACTTTAACAAACACACCAATAAGCACAAACAATGCTTTATTGCTAGCTAGCACTAAAACATTAAATATTAGTAAGGTTTATTAGGAAACATAAAAAGAGAGCTGATTTAATCCAAATAACGCATAGTCTATGTATCACTCGATCACGGGAGCCTCCTGTTCTCCTTTTCCACACAATATAGTGTGTGCTAACAGACGTTTTTACTAGTTACCTAGATATATTATCATGCCACGCCTGTGTAACTGCAGTCCCACAAAAGAACATCTATGGTGCACTCAAACGAGCCCCACTAACGCGAAAGGCTTTCTGTGATTGGCCTAGATCAGGTCACGTGAGCCAGGGCGAAACTAAAGGCACCCCAAACACGTTGTCGTTCACGAGCAGTGTACTATGTATTGTCCAAACGAGGTGCCCTAACGGATCTAAAATTCTCATCATACACGCTGTCTTTTATAGGCGCCATTTCAGAATGACAAATGAATCTAATATCTTCTTAGTCCCAAAAGCAGTTTGTTGGAAATGTAAGTGTTTGAGCAAAGCAGCACGTATTATTTTGTGATACACGCCCTTTCATATTGTCTGTACGCGTTATGCACAGAAACACCGAACACACTGCGGGTTTAATGTCAGTCCAGTTTTCCTCCTCCTATTTAAAAGGACGCAGCTCTCAGCATCTTCCCGCCCATTAATTCCACCCCCGCCTGTTTGAACTAAATTGACCTTCCTGTGTCAGGAGACAAAACGCTATGCAATGAGACAAGTCAATCCTTGTACAAATGGCGCCACCTAGTGCTTCATTCGGATACTGACAACCTCTGCATTTCACTGAAACCCTCTGACACAGAGTTGATTATTTTCCAATAACAGCACATGCCGAAATTATTTAATATTATTTCTATTACAGCACAGATGCTTGCCAACGATTACAATTCTGAATTATTAATAAACACCTCACACTGATTTTTTTTTATCCGTTTATAGTTATAGCTGCATTTAATGTTGTGGACCATATGAGAAAAGTTATTTCCTGTTAATAATAACTGCAGCTATAGAAATTGTAGGCTATATATATATTTATTTGTTTTATATAAAATAATAATAATAAAAAAGTTCCCTCACTATAGCCTCTATTTCTAAACTTAAAAGGTTTTTTAAGTTAATAATAAAAATGCTTAAAACACATTTCACATCTGTAAATGTGTACATACAATTATACTGTATATCTCATTCTGTTAGACTGTGGAGCTTCTGGCACTAAAACAGATTCATCGCATGTGAAAACGCCTGGCAATAAAGCTGATTCTGATTCTGATAAAAAAAAAAAGAAAACCCCGGTTACCATAGAAACGATCATACAGAACCTGCAAAATCAGACGTCATAAGACCTATCAAATATTTGAGCTATATATAAACTGCAGTATTTTATGATAAAGACAAAGTAATAAAGTAGATATAATACCACAAACTGCCTGCACTGATATGGGATATTAATGAACCGTAAACAAACTTTTGAGCTCGAACTCACCAGTAAAATGTGACACGACATTTTGTGCACTGGAGATGAGCTGGTTTCTGACAAAGCTCACACAATTTCTTCGTTCCTTTTGGGTTTGCAAGTGGGTGAATTGACATATTTAAATGACCAGTAAAACGTAGATAGTTACACTTATATTGCGTTTCTAATATCTACTAGCTTAGCAGCTACTTGCTGTTTTTTTTTCTTCCTTCCTAAGCTTTTAAGTTTCGATAGTAACGACCTTTAAAGTTCCATGGTAACGACCTTTAAAGTTTCCATAGTAACGACATTTAAACCGGAAAAAGCCGAAGATCTTTGAGCTAACGTTTGTGTTCCAGTGATGTGGATCACATTTACTAATACAGTAAAGATAAGATATATTTTGAACATAAACAAAGTGTTTGTACATCATTCGGAGAGCATAAAACCTAATAATTATCCACAGCACTTACAGCCCACTATACAACCACACATTACAAATATAATCATTAAAGACAATGTTTCCCAAATTATGGAAAGGTTAAAGAAAGTAAATCAATACACAACACTTTTATATTATGTAATGTTCTCAAGACATTCGCACAGATGCTTGTTTGTGTATTTGTTGGTTCTTGGGTTATAATTAATCAACATTTAAACTTCGTACTCATTTAGGAGCAACATGCAGCTCGAGATGGGGTTCGAACCTCATTATAGTTAAATGCAGGTCTCAATGTACATAAAAGTGATTACAGATAAAATTCTACACTGTAAGACAGGGGTGTCAAACTCAAATGCACAGTGGGCCAAAATATAAAACTGAGATAAAGTCACGGGCCAAACTGAATATTTATTGAAAAATTAACTGCAACTGATGTTCAACCTTTTCGGAAACAAACTTTAGTTTTTCCTTAAATACAGGATTTGGAACAACCAGAGCTTGATATTACAAACACATAAGAAATTAAATTCGAAATAAAAGCCACACCAATGGTGATCATTTCGCAAACTTTGACCATACACTTTTTGACAAACTCTCCCTCATTAAAGGGCCGGGCAGATTTTGCTGTCTCTGCTGCCACAATAACGCTCGTCTTTAGAGCAGCTTCACTTTTTGATTTTGCTTTCATGAACATAGTCTGCCGGGAAACCAGACTTTTTTCATCTCCTCCGCATTCTGGAGCTTCTGCTTTATGTCCAGGTCCTTATACTTCTCATAATGTTTCGTTTCATATTGTCTTCTTATGTTATATTCTTTCGTTACAGACACGTTAGCTCCGTTAACACACAAGGCAAACAGGTCTGTCCTTTATATACGTGAACAGATAATCTGCCTCCCACCTGTCTTGAACGCTCCTACTGTCCATCTTTCGTTTGGCCATTTTTGTGGAGGGTGGAATTAACTTGCCTGATGTGGCTGTAACATGGTTGTTAACGACTGTTAACAGAGAATGAGGGGCGCTTGGTGTTCGTGACTACGCGTCAATACAGTGGCAAGGCATTCTGGGAGTTGTAGTATTAGCGGAGCATGCGGCTTGTCAGCTGTAATGCACATTTGATATGATCTCGCGGGCCAAATAGAATTACACCGCGGGCCAGAGTTTGACACCGCTGCAGTGCAAGAGTTACAAGAACTAATATAAAACCTCTAATTGTATAATCTGCCACCTTAACGCTTTCAGTTCAGGTTTCCTTTGTGAATGATCAGTCCTTTCTCGATGCGATCGATGCAATTTCCAGCTCTATTTTAAACATTTCAAGAATTACATGCGTATTATTTCTATACCAACATGTTTATTGTCCACTGGTGTAAATACTGTTGTATTTGATGCAGATATATGTTGGAAAAAACACATTTTAATTTGTGCACAAATAAAAAAACATGCAAATAAAATATGAAATCTTGACAATTAGATCAACTTATTTATATTAGTGCAAACTGCATTTAAAAAGTAATTGAATTTTAAACACGAAGTAAAAAAAATTAAAGTTCAAGTGTAGGCAAATTTTCAAATACGTTTCATATTAAAGCACACATCAAATCAATTTTTTTTTAAAAACAGTTTATTGGTGCACTACTCCAGGTCAAAACATACAAAATATCACACCCAGATAACATTACATTATCAGAGTTAGACTTACTAAAAAGCTGAAAGGGGGGGGGGGAGGGGGGGGAGATATGCTTCCAATTTGGTTTGGAATGAAGAAATATTTGGAAGTACGGTGTATTGACCTTTTAACACAAATGTCAAATCCAGCTAAAAGCAACACACTTCTAAATCCCCGCCTCCCGTTTTAATATTGTTCAGCCTTTCAATTTACACATTTTAGTTCACACAAAACTGAAAAACAGTAGTGTGCAACAACCTTCATTCATTCTTATTGCCTACCCATCCTGAATACTACAGTACACACAAAGAATACAAAACCACACTGGCATTTGAGAGTGCACAGAAATTGAAATGAATTTCCCCCTTGTGAGCTTTTCTACCAGTTAGACATTTTATGTAGTATACTGATGCGGAGACTACAGCCAACTTTACAGAATAACGGCACTCTTGAACTTCACTTATTCAGGACAGACCAAATGAAACGATTCTGATTCAAGTCGGTTCTTAAATGTTATGACCGATATATGACACGATGTGCTTTCGTTTAGAATATTTCTCGAAATCAAAATGTAAAATGTACTAGCAAAAGTGAGAATACTAGTTTGCAAAAAAATAAAAATAAAAAATTCGTTCTGATGATCGCATCGTAAGTGTATTAGGTGAAGAAAAAATATCATTGGGCTCAGTTCAATAGAGGGCTTGACTTAAAGCACCTCACAAGGCACAAGCATTAAAGACATTTATTCTTTTGGAAAAAAGAAATGTATAAAAAATATGAAATGGATAATCTTTCTAAATGTCTGATCGACACACTGCATTGCAGAATCCCATATCAGAGAAATAAAACACAAAAAAACGCCAATGTGAAGAATTCTAAAATATTAAACTAATAATAAAAAAAATCATAGATTATGTTTATGTGGGTTTTAGCTGTATATTAAAAGGTTTAATTTTGTGCAGTTTCTTATTACTGCTAATCACGGGAATCTACAAAAATGATAGACACACTAATGAGAAAAATGAGCTAGAATCTCTGGCTTTGCCGAGTTCTTGCAGTCACAATTAAAATACTGGACCATATCCTTTGACCCATTCAGCAGACTGTACTGAGAAGTATCCTGAATAAGGTTCAGTCTCACACAAACACTAGAAAACAAACTTGAGCTCCACCAAGTAGCTGTAGCACATGTTAATATTTTCTGTACTTGCTGCTTATTGTGCAATTCCTTAAATGAGAATGGCAATTTCTCCACACTCATAGATTGTGGCTATAGCCTATTCGCCTTTTTCTTTTTGGAAAAAAAAAAACAAAAAAACCCAACACCACTGCGCTGGAGTGTTTGCGTGAACTTTCTTTGGTGGAAAAAGCAGAGACAGGACAAAGCAGGAGAAATGATCTGATGGCAGTAGTCCAGCATGACAGACAAGATGGTCTATAGCTAGTTTGTGAATGAATGAGGATGTCTGCATCGAGTGTGCGAGTGTGTGTCTGTGTGTGTGTACAATATGGCTAGTTAAATCTTATTACAATTCTAAAATGTGAATCCATCTGCTACTCGTTCTTGTTTATTGTGGACATGAGCGTGTCACATGAGCGTGTGTTGCGGTGCATACACGAACATCACACAGCGCTGTCTTCCGATTTGGCCACGTCTGCTTGCGTGAGCGGTATAGACACGTCGTTCTCAGCGTTGTTCTCTTGTATGGCATTGTCTATGTTAGTTTCTTGTTCCTTGACTTCAAGCTCAGCTTTCCTCTCCTCCTCTTTCTTCTCTTGGTCCAGCAGATGGTAGTTAATGCCCATACCGACGAACAGAAATATGCTGGCCACGACTAGTACAATGCCACAGCCGATGTATGTGTATTTGTAGTCGTGGTAGATGTCGTTCAGTTTGCCTGCAAAGGAGACAAAATCATGACAGAATTATTTATAAAGTATAGGTAGGTAGGTAGATAAGCTCACATGTAATTGTGTAATATAATCAGTACAATGTAAAACAAAGTAAAAAGACAAAAGCCTTGTTGTTCTGGTTAAACCATTTCATTCATTCGAACTATGACACAAAATGATGAGTTCTGTCACAATCAAGAAAGACCAAACACGCCTCTTCTTAATCGGAACAAAGTTATTCTTTGATATACTAAAATGTGTGTGAATCAGGACCGACAGTAATCATTACTACTATCTGAAATATTTATATTTCCACATGAATATTTCCGTAACTAGCCCTTTCTTGCTTGCTGTAGGAAAATAGCTTGAAATAGTCATTTATAATCTTTCCTATTAGAAAGAATTTTATATGGCTTTCCCACAAATCTGTTGGTGCACCGTCATGCTAGAATAAGTTTTGGGCTGATTATCTTAGTGAGGGTCAATATTACATGGAAGATTGTTCTGGAACATCCTATACAATTAACCATTTTGTATAAAATGTATGAACTCACATTAATTATTTAAATCAACTCTAATGTACAGTGATCGATATTTGGATATTGAAAAATCTGTTGTTATTTTTAGACTACGGTGGTATAAACACATACCCAGTAGGGGGGGTCCGAGCAGCACTGGTCCACACTCCACAATGGTGACGAGGCCCACGGCACTAGAGAACCTCTGCGCTCCCACCAAGTCCATGAGGGTCTCGAAGAGCACTGAGCTGAGCCAGCCAAATGCCACACCGAAAAACACTGCATAGATGGAGAAACCCAGATAGTCCACGGATATCGGTGCCAACAGGTGACACACCCCGTTATACAGCACTGCTGCCGCAAAGAAATACTGTATGCGTGGACGAACCCAGCGGGTATTAGCCAACAGGCCCATAGATGGTCGTGCCACCATGTCTGTGAAGGCCAGCATGGAGAGCAGGAAGGCTGCCTTGTCTTTGGAGATGCCAATGCTTTTTGCATAGTTGCTGAGGAAGACGAGTGGTGCAAACAGACCAAAAAACATAATTACATTGCCCAAGAGGTAAAGCAGGAAACCACGATGCTTAAATAGCGTCAGGTCAATGAAACTGTTGATGGTTTGCATCACTGTTTTCTTCTTGTGTTCTCTGGTCCCATCATCCTGTACAGCAGGTGTGGGCTGCGGTTTTGGTCCGATGGGTCGCATCAGTGACCCGGCCACACAACAGTTAAGCAGTGCACCACCAAGAATAAGGAAACTCCCCCTCCAGCCAAACTGATCATATAGCCAGCTGTTCAGAGGTGCCAATGTGGAGAGGAACACGGGGCTGCCGGCCATGGCAATGCCGTTAGCAATCGGACGCTTCTTATAGAAGTACTTTCCGATCATGGTCAAAGCAGGATTCAGATTGAATGCCAAACCAAGACCTGCAGGAAGACAAGGAGGAGGAAAATGGCATCAAAACAGAAACTCTTTATAACTGACAATGTAAACTCTGACATTTACAATGTCCTCTTACTATTTACAGTGCTCGCTTACACAGGGCATAGTAATACAGTGAGCAATAAATATGTGAAAAAAAAGTGTCACTCTGCATGTGAGAGACCAGCACCAGGACTTACCTCCTATAACTCCCACACAAAAGTATAGTCCCTCCACTGTGTTGCAAAAGGATGCAGAGATCAAGCCTATGCTGGCCAGACAGCCTCCGATGATGACGATTGGTCGGCTACCATACTTGTTCACCAGGATGCTGCTGATTGGTCCTGTTTAAAGATAGAAGAGTCTGGTTAAATGCTGAACACAAAAAAAAAAAATCATTGGACATGTTTACTTGCATGCAACCTGTAACAAAAAAAAGAAAAAAAAGAAATTGTATTATGCATTTGAACTTCACCATAAACAAACTAAACGACAATTTAAGCACTAAATTGCAGAAAGAAAAAAATACATAAACCAATAACAAAATACAATGTTGCATACCAGGTATTATTATGATGGATGTTGTTAGCCACAACTTACATTTCCCCATAAAATAACTTGTATGAAAGGCCATACATGTTTTTTTTGCTGCCATTTCTCAGAGGTTTTTAGTTTATAACCTGAGCTGTGTAATGAATGCAACATCCAACTAGGGCTTTCTTAAAATGCACTGGATGTGTTTGCATTGGTCTCGCAGGGGTGCCAGGTCTCTTGAAAAGAAGGTCTCCTTCTGTCTCCACTAGATGGTGCTACAGGACAGCTAAAGTGTAATGAATTTGCTTTCATGTACTGATGCAAGCCAGTGCAATACCCCCTTCCTGTGCGTGGGCCTGCATGCTTGTAATGGTCTTTTCCCCATAACACAAAAACAAGCTTTACTGCAAAGAACAATACATGTTTACAGTATCTCTACACTCTTATCAGGTTTATTTCTAGTCAAACTGAGAGGGAGACACATTCTCAGTCTGTGTAGTAAGTGTCTTCAGGCTCAGATGGCTCCTATACAGTTCCAGCCTGGAAAGCAAACTCTTCAGAGGTGGCTTTGTGCTCAAACATCCAATGGGCATAACTGATCCGAGTTCGGCAAACTAGGACAACCTCTTACCATTGGCCACTGAGCTCAAAGGAGCTGGGAACGCAGCCAATCAGGGGCAAGGATGGTTTGGTAATCCTTCAGTCGACGAACAGATACGCTAATGTATTCCGACAGGCTTCTGGGGCTCTGTACTCGACCACACAAACGATCCATTACAATCCAGGACAATGGAAGCACAGATCAGTGCATATATATACACAAACATTCTCTCACGCACACACAGAAACACCACTCAACCTTCAGACATTTTGGAAGGCAGCGTGGGGTGGTTCGCAATTCTAACTTGAAAGCTCTAAATTATAGTCATTCACACAACCCCACCAAACACCCTACTTCTGAGTGTGCACCTCATTAAAGGCATCATGTTCTCATGCTGTCCTGATATGTCATTCAATCAAACCTCCCTGTCTGCCAAATGATCAAGTAATTACTCTGAGCAGGACACTTCTGGACTAATGAGGTGGAGCCACCATTACACAAGAACTTGCTTCTCTAAGCAGTTAAAAAAAACAAAACAAAAAAACAGATGTTCAGAATGTAGGAGAGGACACAGGCCAAAATATGTACAGTAAATGATTTCCATATTTGTAATATAAGAAATGAAGTGTGCTGTCCGGTGTGCACACGCACGCACACACACACCAGAGAGTAGTCTAAGCCTCTACAAATTAGACTTGAATTAATTCTGCTTATTTAAATCTCCTGTAGACAAAATATAAGAACACTGTTGGAGAGTGCAGCGTATCCTCTTATGTTAGTTTCTGACAATCCGATTAGATTTTGGACGTTAGTCATGCCATCAGGCCAATTCTGGGTTTTACCCAAATACAGAAGTTACATTCTGGTCAGACTGCCTTGGGGGAATTCAGAGGCCAATTTAAAGCAAATCCAGGTCATGGCCACAACCAAAAAGCGAGAATAGACTTATACGACACGGGGCTGACATTTTCATTCTGTTACTCCATTCTGGAGCAACTTTAGATTTTGGCTTGGCTCCAGTATCCCAATATAAACCAACTGCTTCAGTGCTTCACACACATTGATGGAGTAAAATGTGTAGGCTTGAGGAAGAACAAAGTCGGCTGCATCTCTCACACTAAGTCAGGATCTGAGATCAAACCAGTACAACAATACAGCTTTCAGTGTGAGCACTCGCTCAAACCTGTAAAATGTATGCAGTGTAAATAAGGTCCGAGTGTCTGCTGAAATGGAGACAACAGGAACTAAACCAGGGACGCACGTCAACTTTTATTTAAAAGAACCATCAAATTAGTTAACAAATGTGTGAAGACATCATGAGTTTTCTGCCTGTCCTGCCTAAATACTTCATGTTTAATGAAATGGTGGCTTTATCTAAAGAAATACAAGAGTTCATTTACTTCATTTTCAACACTCAAATATCTTGGCTGTTTCATTACCAAAGCTACTCATGCATGTAAAGAGGCTACGTGCAGAAACTTGTGTGCACAAGTTTGGCCAAAGCTGCCAGCGTGAGTAATCACACGTGTACATGTTAGTGTGTGGGTAGTATTCATCCTGTTCCTGCTCATACTCCTATTCATGTTTGTCTTCGGAGCTTCAGTTCAGTGAAAAACTACACATCTTCAAAGCAGGATTCATTTGCAAGTGTATAAGTGCTCTCATTGAAAGAATGTTAGTTATTTCAAATCATTTCTTAAGTTTGGTTAAAACAAAAGAACTAAACTTGTCCTTGAATATTCCATTACAGAAACTCTAAACCACTTGAATTGATAAGTGGTGGTACAGTGATTTAAATATGAATCTTGATTTTGTGTCTGTACTATTTAATGAACAAAGGCTTAAATGTGACTTATGAAGGGCGTGTGACTTGACATTGAGAGTGTACGTGACGTTAGAAAGTACACACAAGAGGCAGTCAAAAGACGTTGCAGGTGCCATTTAGATCCGAATTCCATCCAGGGACAACCATGCTACCTTAATCTAGTTTACGTCTCTTCTGCTCCTTGCTTACTAGCTTTCCATTCCGCATTAGACAATGTTGTAATAAATAAATAAATAAAATGTATATAAAAATGAATTAATTAATTAAAAGGTTGTGCACTTTGTTCTCTATGCAAATGAACAGGGAAGTGACGTTAGTCGGGGGGGGGGTGTCCCTCGAGAGCTTGAAATATTAAGCTTAATAACAAATATCTTGCTTGAGCTAGTTAGAGTGGACAGATTCCAGTTGTTTGAGCTAAAGCAACTGGAAACTGTAATGTCTATTTGAGAACGACTTCACTGAAGGTTTAATTTTAATGACCGCAACCATGCCAAAATTGTGACCTTGATGCAAAGCAACGACATGGCAGGAAAACTGCTAGCTTACAGTTTTTTAGTTTACAAACAAAACACAATGGATGGTTACATGACAGGAAAAGAATCACTAAATGGGATACAGTAATAAGACAGCAAACACAGTTTCTTATCCTCATTAAAATGCTCCAACACCCAATACTCCATCATATATCAATTCTACACATTTCATTGATCAAACCCTTTAATTCATTTATTATTAGCCTTAGATTATGTACAGTACATAAAATATACAATGAATGATTTGTAACTATAGTAACAATGAGCTGGTGTCAGGGTGGTTTTTACAGAAAATTAATTAATCATAGCATTCTGACCAATTCGATTTGAGAATGCAACATTGCTGTTCTTTAAACATCTCCCTGTTCGGGATTCCCACAGGGCATCATCCGGTCCGCATGTTTGACTTGGCACAGGTTTTACACCAGTTGCCCTTCCAGACACAACCCTTTATTTGGGTTTGGGACTGGCACAGAGTGTTAACTAGTGGCTGAGTTAGCTTCCATCCTGGGTTTGATTCCAAGGCAATGTTAATGAGGGATCATGCCCTTTGACCAGCAGGGGACATTTGAGGACTCAACACTGAATCGAAGAGGGAGGGGAAAGAAACACCACTACACACACTATGAACTGGCCTTTACATATTCAAATATACAAACTAGAAAATGTCCCAAATAAGTTTAGGTATAATCCACATCTGATGATATTACAGGCACTCACACTTTGAATCCAGAGCATTCCTGTAAACAGACCCCTGAAAGGCCCCAAGTGTGTTTGACAAGCAGGCTTTACTCAATCACCTGGAAATAAAGATCACAATCTCAGTAGCCGTATTCTTGGGTTGCTCAAACGTCGTCTGTTTCTCACTGCTACTGTGCATCAACAAGCCCAGAATCACAGGAGGTCCTTGTTACCATGACAACCGTCATGACACTGGCATGACTCCACTCAAAATAACACACCAGCACTTCCCTGACACCAGACCTCTGGAGTACTATTTCTTGAACAGTTACACCATCACTTCTCATGTTCATAATTATATATAAAATATCTTGTACATGATATGTTTATAGAATGAATGTATACTGTGAAAAATGGCTTGTGTAGTTAAGGTGCATGATAGTTAGGGATTAGCACAAGATTTATTATATTTATAAATAAATAAATAAAGGCAGATCATTTCTGACTACAAAGCTGAATTATCCTAAGCTCCTGGATGGTCATAATCAGCAGTTCCTCATAAACAACCCGATTTAAAAAATGTCTTATGATCCACAGTAAGTGAGAGGCAGGATGTTTGTTCAAGTTTTACCTTTACACAATTACCTGTGCTTACTCATTGGGTTTAGGCACTAAGGTGTCTGAGCAAAATGTACTATAAAAAAATTCAAAATAAAATAGTTCATCCTAAATAATAAAACACCACTTAATGATGAAAATGTTTCTTTAGACAGGTTTCTCTCTTCTCTTTGACGCTGCATGTAACAGTTACATGAACAAACAGAATATCCATAAATCTAAATGTGCTAAAATCGATTAATTAAAAAGGGACATTAAATTAATAGAACTTGAATAGAGCAGTAAAGTCTTTTAACTGATTGAGACTATGAAATAAAATAAAAAATACAAATGCACTTTTATGAACCTCTTGTAATACTTTTTATATTTCAAATCATTATCCTACTAATATACACACATTTTTGTAAATATTTTATTATACCTTTTTGTGTGACAACACTGAAGAAATGACACCCTGCTACAATGTAAAGTAGTGTGTACAGGTTGTATAGTGTAAATTCGCTGTCCCTTCAAAATAACTCAACACATAGCCATTAATGTCTAAACTGCTGGCCACAAAATGGAGTACACCCCTAAGTTAGAGAGCTTGGGTTCCTCCACCTTCCGTTTGAGGACGCCCCACAGATACTCAATAGGAATTAGGTCTGGAGACCTGCTTGGCCAGTCCATCACCTTTACCCACAGCTTCTTTAGCAAGGCAGAGTTCATCTTGGAGGTATGTCATTATCATGTTTGAATACTGCCCTGCGGCCCAGTCTCCAAATGGGGAGGGGATCATGCTCTGCTTCATTAGGTCATAGTACATGTTGGCATTCATGGCTCCCTCAATGAACTGTAGCTCACAAGTGATGGCAGCATTCATGCAGCCCCAGACAATGACACTCCCACAACCACACTTGACTGTAGGCAAGACACACTTGTCTTTATACTCCTCACCTGGTTGCCACCACACACGCTTGACACCATCTGAACCAAATGTGTTTCTTGGTCTCATCAGACCACAGGACATGGTTCCAATGATCCATATCCCTAGTCTGTTTGTCTTCAGCAAACAGTTTGCGGGCTTTCTTTTCCGTCATCTTTAGAAGAGGCTTCCTTCTGGGATGATAGCCATGCAGACCAATTTGATGCAGTGTGCGGAATATGGTCTGAGCACTGACAGGCTGACCAACCACCACTTCAAACTCTGCAGCAATGCTGCAGCATTCATACGTCTATTTCCCCAAACACAACCTCTGGACATTATGCTGACCACGTGCACTCAACTTCTTTGGTCGACCATGGCGAGGCCTGTTCTGTGTGGAACCTGTCCTGTTAAACTGCTGTATGGCCTTGGCTGCTGATCAGTTTCAGGGTCTTAGCAATCTTCTCATATTCTACGCCATCTTTATGTAGAGCAACAATTCTTTGTTCTAATTCTCAATTCTATGAGAAAGAGTGAGAGTGATGACACCAAATTTAACACACCTGCTCCCCATTCACACCCGAGACCTTGTAACACTAATGAGTCACATGGCACCAGGGAGAGAAAATGGCTAATTGGGCCCAACTTGGACATTTTCACTTAGGGGTGTACTGACTTTTGCAGCCAGTGGTTTAGACATTAATGGCTGTGTGTTGAGTTCTTTAGATGGGACAGCAAATTTACACCGTTATTCAACCTCTACACTCTACATTGTAGCAAAGTGTCATTTCTATATTGTGGTCACATGAAAAGGTGTAATAAAATATTTACAAAAATGTGAGGGGTGTACTCAGTTCTGTAATATACTGTATGTGGGTGTGTGCTGGACGTTGTCTTCCAGCATTAGTGAACAGAAAAATGGACAATGTGTTAAACAGTATGTGTATGGACTACAATGCACAATTACATTTTAGTGCTAGCACAGCGAGTTTACTCCAACAGTGTTTTAAATAAGATTTGGTAAAAGCTTGTATTTTTGTAATTTATACTGATCAATCTTGAACAATATGACCAGGAACATTAAATGATCATGTAAAGGTCAGTTTTTAATCTATGTACACAGAAAAATAATATATCCAGTAGCATATCTCAAAAGAGGACAGGAGTTCAGAGTTTGAACATAAACACAGCTGTGATTGTTTGCTTATATTTCTTCTGCGTAGTAGAAACCCAGATGAGAAAGTGAGAAGAGCAGCAGAGCGAAGATGAGATAAAAACCACTAACCTCCTGCATACATGACAGCCAGCATGATGGAGGAGATCCATGAGACCTGACTGCTGGTGGCGTCGAAGATCACCTCAATATCTTTGAAAAACACCGTGATAGATTTGGGGAATGCGTAGGAGAAACCGATGCTGATGAAAGCACCGACCACTACGGCCCAACCCCAGCCTCCTTCTGGAGGGGTGTAGCCCACCGGACCGCCCGTTGCTGGAGGCATCTCTCCACGTCCACTCGCACACAATCAGAGATAGTCAGCTGAACAGCACACACACTCCCTGCCTGAGAGACAATGGCAAAAGAAATGCTTTGAGTAGGGAAACACAAATCCAAACACAATATATACAAAAGACTGCAAACTAAGCACACATCCATGCTAAAAAATGTAAAAATATGGAAAATTGTTAGAGCTTACAATGACTGGTCAGAGCAGAGCAACAGTAAACATTAAATATTCTCCAGAAGTCTAGAATCAGAAGCTTTAAATCGCCAGGTATTCTTGCGCATACAAGAAAGTTGTTTGAGTGTCATACGCTTCCAGTACAAAGAGACAACACACAGACAATAGAACGCAACTTTATAGAACAGAACTGATTGAGATGCAGGGGGCATTCACTAAATTCCAGGGGTTTCGTTACCCTGACGTAAAGTGGGCATGTTTCTGGAGGTCTTTCAAAAAAAAAGAAAAAAGAAAAAGAGCATACTATGAAGGACAAGAGTGTCATACAGGTAGATTTATTTTAGAAAACAAATACAACCAAAAACTATGGTTATAGTTAGATTATCAAACAGGCCAGTCTACCCGATGATGCAATATCTGTTACGCTGTTCTGAAATCCCTGGAAATAAGTGCATCCCAGATGCAGGGACCTACTTAGATGGAGTCGGTAACAAATAAATAAGATTATTGCACGTTGTTATTGCATAATGGGGGAAATTTTTTCTGTTCATGAGGTAGATTGCCTGGGGGAAGAATCTGTTCTTGTGCCTGGTTGTGCTAATATTTGGGGCTCTGTAGCACCGGCCAGATGGTAAAAGTTTAAAAAGCGGATGACTTGGAGGTGAGGGATCCAGAGCGATTTTCTAAGCCCTTTTTTTCACTCTGGATTTATACAGTTCTTGAAGGGTGGGCAGGGGAACACCAATTATCCACCAATAGTCCAAACCAAACAGGTATCGATGTACACAGAACAGACTCATTGACAGCTGAGTAGAACTGTTTCAGCAGCTCCTGTGGCAGGTTAAACTTCTTCAGCTGGCTAAGTAAGTACATCCTTTGTTGGACCTTTTAAAAAAAAAAAAAAAGTGTCCCACTTCAGTTCTTGGAAGATGGTAGAGCCCAGGAACTTGAATGCCTTCACTGCGGCCCCAGTGTTGTCTATGATGGTGAGTGGGAGGAGTGCAGGGGGACTTTCTCTTGAAGTCCTCCATCATCTCCACTGTTTTGACCATATTAAACTCCAAGTCAGTTGTGACAGCACCAGACAGCCAGCTCTTTAACCTCCTTTCTACAGTCATCAGTCTCACCAAGTACGGAAACGTGTCTGCCTACAATGTCGTCCGCAAAATTCAGACAGAGGGGTCATTAAAAGGTGCAGACATTGGTGTGGAGTGGCTCTGGAGAGTCGAAGCATTATGGCGGCCATGTGCGGTGCCATCATGAATACAAACTAACATAACCAAAACACTAGTACCCAAGATTAGTCAGCTTTGCTTCAGGAAATGTGTTTCTCAAGTTCTGGTATGTTCTGCCATTTGGCAGGACAAAAAAGCTGGTCACAATATTCCTACAAAAGATCCAACCCTAATCCACGCAGGTCAAAACCTAGTCTGTATATCAAGATCAGTGATAAAGATAACAGAATCTCAGAAAGTACCTTTTGTATTTAATGCAAAATGTACCTTATCACTAAAGGTGCAGTTCCTCACTGTTTAACCAATACCCAGCACACTGTAACTCTTTAACCAGTGCTGACAGCTCATTAACTCCTACCATCCTCAAGTGCTTTGCACTGTGCCCTGCTGTAGCACGAGCATAAATGCTGCAAAGTGGTGTGAACAGTCTACTGAGAGACCAGGAATCATTACCCTGTTAACCATGTGATTACAGCATTACCTTTAAACAGCAGGTTGGCTCATCTTGTTCTCGGGATTCAAACCTCATTAGACACACATGCTTACACATGGACAAACCGGGAGAGAGTCTCTCACCGTGAAACACACTCGTAGCTCTTCTGATTTGAGGTGAATGCAGTCAGTCTGGGACTTGTGACTGGAGAAATGCCAGAGGACATTACAGAGGCAGTAGATATATCACTACTCATTGAGCTTCAATGATCCAATTCATTCACTGTATAGTGACCGTTCTAAATCGGTCTCGGCATCTCTGGGCCTGAGTGGTGAAGCCAGAGGTCACAGCTAAGCCTTATAAGCAAGAAAACTCCCATACATTATACAGATACAAAAAAAAAAGAGAGAACATGTCTCGGGTGCTTTATTGAAACACGTCTGAGAATTCAGAGGCACCTCAACTAAGCTCTTATCTCCCAGGATACAGCTGTCTTGAGATGTATATGAATTAGATTAGTTGAATAAAGTTCACTGGGTAAGTAAAACCACCCAGTTGCATGCTTTAACGGACAAGACAATAACAAATCATAAACGTAGCTAAAGTATGGATAGCTAAAAAACTAAAATAAGTTCAGAATTCTTTCTCTCCTTCAACCAAAATTGTTTATGCCCGACAAAAACATGTTTGTCAACACCTGGCTATGGCATGTAATGCTATGTCCTCACACCAGACAAGTGCCATCCTTTAAATCCAGCTAGTGAATTTATAGTCCCCTGACAGATTTAACTATGAGGTGACTGTATGTTGTGCCAGCAGGAGGGTTGGAAGTTTATTGCCCTCAGCTTTGTCAGTGTTTCCACATACCTGCGTGTCCCTGATTCTGAAAAGGTCATTCATCCATACTAAGAAACGTTTTATGGTCAGCCAGATGTGTGTAGTGTAGCAGACAGTGGGATTCGGAACAAAGACTGTGCTACAGTTACAGTACAGTTACACAAACAAAGTGTTTACATTTAAAAACATACACACCAAATATAAAAGATTCATTTTGAAAAAATAAAGGGGAGAGCTTTTTATTCCGGTCCGGTTAATGAACCTAGTTATATTTTAAGCTACTGTGATTAAAAATGTCCTCTGTCACACAAGCTACTGATTTGTGCATTCAATAAGGTCCCATTGAGGATGTTAGCATCTACAATAAATTCAATAAGAATGTAAACCCAACTGAAAGTATTGCAGATACATCAACCGTCCACAATAGGGCAGAATTATTTAGCCTGGGACTTGCTGTACACAGAAGCACTCTCATTCCGTCAAAGCTCTCAGTTAAGATGTACATGTGTGTGTGCTAGTGTATGTGTGACTTTTGACCTCCCCACAGTGAAGAACTCCTATCTAGCCTTCATCAAACAAGCACCCGCAACACATGCTCATGCCAGAAACTGTGTAAATGTTTAATGAGTGTTTGCTGCCTTTTTGAACACACGCTTCAGGATTCCACAATGCACAAGCAAGGCTTTTACCAAACATGACGTCACAAACAAAGTGATTTTTCTGTGCTGTGAATGAACAGACGACCCAGTGAGTGCTGTTGGGACTTGTGTTGGTGGGTGAAGCCTGTGTGAGAAAGAAATGATTTCAAAAAGGTATTTAACATTGCTAATCTACCTTAATTTGAGAGCCAGCCGAAGAAAAGGTATGCTGAAATTTAAGCATGGAGAGTAACAGCAGGGATAAGCATCACGTTCACTAAAGACATGGTTAAGAATGGTGTTTTATGTGAAATAAAATAACTGACAAGCCAGCAAACTGTTGTGCTCCGTAACAGTTCTGATGCAATTCTGTCCAGACACTCAACTCCATAATTTACATAAACACACAATCACTCAGTGCTGTGAGACCTGCATGCATCCAGTACCCCCACTAGATTTGATTAAATTCTCTGAATTTCCCAGGGGTGATTTCAGAATGGTCAAGTTTTTTTTTTCAATAGCCTAGCCTGAACTTTAGCGTTTGTTATTAAAATTTCTCATTTAGCTCCAAGTCCCATAAAATTCCCTACCCTGGATCATAAGAGCGTCTAAGAGCACCGAACATTCAATCATAAAATAAAGAATTTCAATTATATATAGTAAAGTTGAAAGTGCCAGCAGCAGTCTGAAGTGTATTATTCCGTAATGTTGGCTTAAGATAACCAAGTCAATAGCTGTGCCTCTGGTACTGCACAGGACGGCAAGTGCTTCTATTCAGATTTTTCTCTTGAAAACAAAAAAACAGCCAGAAAAGCACCGATAATGCTTATGATTTAGTAGTAAGGTTCGCTTAAACAACACCATTTTTCCAAAGATTGAGAGAGATCATTACAGAAATCTGGAATTCGTCCCATTAGAGGAAAGGGTCACTGCAAATCAACATAAAGCGCTTCCGGCCTATCTATGATTCAACATTTCTATCCTGATCTCAGCCCCATCCACAGTGCATTAAGAGCTCATTGATGTGAAAATGAGGTAAATAGCATGCTGTTGCCTTCCCTGTTACTAGATCTGAACACCTATGGGAGATTTTTTTTTTTTGCTTGACATGTTAAACAGTGCTCTTCTCCACCAACATGAATACCAACCAAGGGAACATCTTTCAGAAGAAGCCACAGACATTCATTACTGCAACACATGGCACTATTACAGGAACCGTACTGTGTGTCTGGACTTAACTGAACACTTACAACACGTGTAAACTCAGGGAGGGGGAAAAAGAATGAGCGAGCCAAAATATATCCAAGCATGTTCAGAATAGCTGTGTACAAATGTTGTGGGACAATTTGTTCCACTGTGGAAAATAGGTACACTTGTTGAACACATAGTTCCATGCCAGAAGAGGGGTGTGTGTGTGTGTATGTGAAAACTCACAGGGAGATTTCACCAAAAGTGTGTCATGCTGCAGGTAATACCTTACTACATGCTGACACAAGAGGAGATTAAACACATATTGCAGAATGCAGCTCATCATGAAACACCGTCCGTGAACAGGCCTCAAAGAGCCAGGCCACTTTCTTGTGCAAATGCTAGCTTGTATCCTCCTTGGGCTAATTTGGACCAGCTGAGCTTTTGTTAAAATCCAAACAAAGGAGATACAAAGACAAAGCATGTGAAAAGCAACGAAGAGCAGCAGCAACAGGGAGCATCTTCAACCCATTGAGTCCAGCAGGATGCAGTGTCCTCTGGAATGAACTGCACCCTTCATAACAATTAAAATAGAAAATGTCTGTATTTAGATCCCCCCTCCCCCTTCAAAAAATAAATAAATAAATTTAAATATTAAATATTTTCCCTTACAGTTAATATTTTGTGGTGCTTACACTGGAGAGAAACAGCACCACAGAATCTTTTCCTATAAAGCCACAAAGCTTCAGATGGATCTAGAGTAGTCTAACTCCTTATTGTAGTACATTTCTAAGGCTAAAAAGCATGTAGTCCTCCCTCTTTAATTCAGACCACAGTGTGTTATGTAGGGCTCAAATCCAGGAAGTGAGAGACAGTCACTACGTAACACCTTCTTTGTTTGTGGAGTTGTGTTTGATCCAGTATGAACCTCCTGGCAGAGGCAACCACTACTTGGGTCTCAAATATCCTGGTACAACCATCCCAATGAAACTGGTGATCAATAGTTGATTTGCAAACATGCAAATCACAAAAAAAAAAACATTGTGCAATTCAAAAACTAATCTCTGCCCTCCCATCAACCCCAAACACACTGCATCTGATTGCGCATTGAAAAGCTTTATAAAGCTATGATGGTGTGTGTGATTCTGTAGGAGGATCTTGGCTGCCACTCCAAAGAACAAAACGACTAGCATGTAGGAAATAGGAATATAGGAACAGATGATTTAGTGTAGTATAAATTGGTGATAAAGATGCCATGTTTTGTCGTCACCTCAATTAAAGACAATGGGAGAAAACATTTTAATGAGAAATAGTTTTTAAAAGCATGCTTCAAATAAACTGTTCTTAAAAAAAAAAAAAAAAAAAAAAAAAAAAGTCACTAAACTCATTACATTTTAGTAAAAAATAAAAAGCTAGGCTATGTTTTTAATGTAGGTTGTGGATCTCTCAAAAGATCTACTACAAGATTCCTTCCTCCAGCTCCCTGTGGTGTTCTTTAAGGATTTCCATGTGCTGAGGCCACACCAAAGAATGCACTCAAGAGGTCAATGACATGTACCTCCTCTCAAAACAACAACCCAATGTGAGTGTAGGTGTCTAGCACCATGTAAATAAATTGCATACATAATCCCAAGCGCCATCTCCAACTGACATGAATCTGCTTAGCATTCCAGCCAAAACTCGTTAATCTGAGCTCCACCTTAACGTCATGTCCAGTACTTCAACCCATCTTTCAGTCCTGGATGGGCATTCAGCCCCCGAGGGGAGAGCTGGGGTCAGTTGGGCTCTTCACCAGAGACATGGGTGAGTGCCTGCCTGTGTGTCAGAGGGTCAGCAAGGACGTGACTCACTCTGAAGTCTGCTGAGTACAGAACACATGCGCTCTCTCATTACTCACACCTAAACTAGAACTTGGCAACACCGGTGTGCGCTAGGGCTTAGAAAAAAAAGAGTTTTACTTTCTACAACTAATAGATTGCATTTTTTATGAAATGTACCTTTATGTAATGTTTATAGCAGGTACAGTGTAAAACTCACAGTATTAGAAGTAACACACATGCTGCATTAGAGTGAAAAAGTAGAAGCTAATCAGAAATCATTGCATCATTATGGATCAGAGTGGAGTAGGGGGTGAATCAAGCACTGGCACTTATCCTTTGCCATATCCTTTTAAAACATTCAATAAGGTGCAGGGCCTTTCACCAGAATTCCCACAAGTATATTGGTTTATTATAATGTTTTGTACAGAAATACAGCCATCATAAGGATCCACATCTCTGAAGGGTTTCTAAAGCTTCTATGTTTTATTAAGTAACCAGAAAAAAAAACAGAAAAAAAAAAAAAAACATCTGCAACACCTACATCACAGAAACAGGAAGTTAGCACTTCCTCTACATTCTACATTAGTTGCAATGCTTCAATCTTAGACACCACGCCAGTGAAGTAAGAGATGTGAACAGGATCACACAGTCCATCAAACTTAGGTTTGAAAACCTGCTTAGGTTCACACAAGGTCATACACACCATTCAGGAAGGTTTTGCCTGTACTACTGTAACTCAAACAAATAAGGCAAAAGTAAATAAATTAGTTTATTACATAAACTGACTTAAGAAAATAAGTGCAATTAAAAAGGGTGGCGAAGGATTAAACCGTAACTGGAATCGTCTCACTCGTGTCAATGCAACTTGCGTCATTAACAGGAATTACAACACGCATCTCTTATTTCCTGCAGCAGTTCCTTTGTAGAACATACATACACGACGACTGACACACCCAGTATGCCAGACCAATCACCTACACATGAGCAAGTCCTTCAGAACACATGAGTAACGGCCCCAAAGCTCCAGAGTCACTGAAACAGTTCAACTCTGTACCTGCAATATACACAGCCTGATTTACACCCAGATATAAGATTCACAGAACATGTACAAGGCTTCTCCTTCTTGACTGCTAATGGTTATGGAATAACCTGGAACCTGAAAACATTCAACCCCGGAGTAAACGGATGAAAAACTAGAGGGACCTCAACGAACCTCATTCAATCATTCATTCACTAAAATACATATTTTTGTGGAGGTTTCAGTAAAGCTGATCTTTGTATTGAGGGGTAGGTTGAGAAAATCACCTGTAAATCAACAAGCATGCATTCACCGCATGCCAACTTGCCTTTAGTGACACCCACAAAACCTTTAGTGAGCTTAGGTGGCCTGTGCCACATCCAAATTCAATAATACAGCTCGGACAATAGTGTTTTACTGTACACACACAGTGCTTTTCACACACACAAACACACACACACACACACACTAATCTTCTTTTACAAGTCAATGCAAGTCTTATACATGCATACATTTACACTTAAACTTGCTTATTACCATTTTTATTTGACTTTTTGTAATAAGCCTTGTTTGCAAAAATGCTTCTACAAAACAATTTACAAATAAAGTCTTCACAAATGAGGCCCAATAACTAGCTCTTTTGGGCGAACAGGCACAAGTAGTCAGGGTTTTTCCTGGGTCAAAATTGGTCTTCGGTGGTGGCTGACCGACATGGTCATCAACACACAGCAAAGAGTACCCTAGTACCCACATGATCCACAAGCCCAATATTGACAGTAAATGTTAAATTTAAAATAAATACAAAGAAACAGTTTGTGATTTTTCCACAGCTGGCTTTCATAGTTTTGAAAGATAAAATCATTTTTTGATAGACCTGATAATTATTTTAATTTAAATCATATCAATTAAAACGTAGCATTAAAAAGGTGTTAAAAAGGTGTAAGTGTGTAATTTTTTTAAAAATAAAATTTAATAAAATTAGCAGCTAGCTAGCAAAAGCTTGCTTTGATCTAGTTTACTCTCACTCCAGTCTAACTTTAAACTAAATGATTTTATAGGTAATGTACTACATATTGTCATAGGCCTATACATACTGTGGATTATTAAGGCTAAATGTTACTAAACACTCTTGCTAAATGGGGTTAGCACACTTACTCTCTCATTTCAGATGTGTATGTTCTTCTAAGAAGTAATGATTTGTTATACACCGATTCTGACACTGACGCGCAGACCAATTGCTTTAACCATTTATTATAATGAATCGGCTCAAAGGAGTCATTAGGTCGCGAATCGGACGTGTTGTGTGGGAATTCTGGCTGTTAGGAACAAACAAACACACAATGTTGTTTTTTTTGCCTTTTATTTAAAGTTATGTCAGCTGCATGTGCGGAATGCTTTGTCACAAGTTGTAAGAGAAGATAAGGCAACTTTTTTGACTGCAATTCACACCGAGCGGTAATTCAGCAAAAAATATTCTCAGAATGCACCACGTGAAACATGGATTCGGTCTTCCGACCTTTAGGATCAGTTCATTTTGATGTGAGGGAGAGAACAAAGACAGAACTGAAGACGGAAAGTGCTCGCACGGGGGTGGGGTTGATCACTGTGCTCGTTCTCTCAGTCACTAGCCTGCTTCACTCACAAAACCCAAGTACAGATCAAATAAGGCTTTGGCGGGACAAAAAATCGTTTTGGCGAAATTTTCAATGTTGGAAAACCCTGGTAGTAGTTCTATTAAATAAACTACATGTGAGTAGATTGTCATGAATACCATTATTTTAATCAAAACAAGTAACAAAATCAATTAATTTAATCAAACAGATGTCTTGCGATTTTGTTGTACTGCTTTTAATGAGGTCATTGTGAGTTAGTTTAACGGAAATATTTATTCTAGAGTTGTGTATACATGATGCTGCTCTATATCTAAATACAGATATAAACTTTTTTTCTATGAATTTTTTTTCTAGGAATTTTATTGTTTCAGCACAATGTGGAAAAAACAAAAAAAATCCTCGATTAACTTTTCTACATGCAGAAAGCAATCTGATTATTTGGCTGAAAGTCATTAATTTCTAGAAATAAGATTAATTCGGTAATGCTATTAAAGGATACTGGAGTAAACAATTTACAACTAACCAAACCATCTGCTTAACTACAGTATTTTCCGCACCATAAGGCGCACCGGATTATAAGGCGCACTCTCAATTACGGGGTCTATTTCTGTACTTAACTCACACATAAGGCGCACCGCATAATAAGGCGCATGCTAAAACATACGGTCTACAAAAAAGGTAACGGAAGCAAAACATTGAGTTTAGTTGAACTTTATTCTACTATTTAACAATACAAACATTATTTTTTAATCAATCTTCTCCCTCAAATCCATCAAAGTCCTTATCTACTGTGTTTTCTTAACATTTTCTTGCTTCCTCCACTTCCGTACCATAGAGTCATTGATGCTGAATCCTTTCGCAGCTGCTCTATTCCCATTTACAACTGCGTAACTGATAACCTGTAGTTTGAATTGTGCCTCATAAGCATCTGATTTTTATGGCAAACCAACTTAAGTTGCATTTACCGCCACCTACTGGACTGGAGTGTGGAGCGCATAATGGTTAGGAAGAAACAAATGTTTTGCAACATACCGGTATTATATGGAATAAAAACACTGTCAATAATAATCGTACGTAATTCAAAGCATTGTGTGTAAATTTTAATTTAGTCGTGCGTAATTTAAAACTATTGTACGTAATTATGTTTTTTTGTGGAGTTGGATCACAAAATCTACGGCCACAACAGTTACGAGATTTTGTGTGTTTGTTCAAATACAACTCCAAAATGTACGACTATGACAGTTTACAGACACAACGCTTGTTTTCACAACACCTCTTTTTACACACGAAAACGGTCTGCGAAACAACTGTCAAAAATACGTCATCACGTTCACAGGCATTACTATCCGAGGGAAGATGAATCGATTCCACGAAGCGCGCATGTGCCCCGCCCTCTTCTAAACCACTCATAGAAACCACTGGTGCCGAAATGGAGGGAAATGGTTGGACAGTCAATCAAGCGGAGCGCTTACCAAAGTCACACAACAACATTTTTACATTTAACATTTTTGGAACTCGGTGCACACAAGGCGAACCAGATTATTAGGCGCACGGCCAATTTTTGAGAAAAAAAGGCTTTTAGGTGTGCCCTATAGTGCGGAAAATACTGTAATTAAATGATCAACTTGATGTTGATGTGGACTAATAGATATGGTTTCTCCAGGGTAATGAGGTACACACAGTTCTGTACAGTTCTGAAGTCATGTTTCTTGCATCACATGCAGTGACTTTACAGGTTCACTAGCAATTTTTAAGCATTTAAAAAAAACACACAACACAAATGCACTTTACCAAAAAAATAAATAAACCACCCCTGAATCATCAACACATTTGAGAAAAAGTGTAAATTAACCACAGAAACTATTTTCTTATTACTTAATGGCACATTACAATGAATTATATTCAAACAAATGTTTCGGGGAGTTCAATAAAGTTTACACTTAAAAGGTAGGTCATAGCTTGTTCTCTTAACAAGGACAATGGACACTACCAGGCCAAAAAAGGTATGGCACTCCAAATACGTGCCCAACCTCCCTCTATCACACACTCAAGCCACTGGTTGTGCAATACACACACGCGTACAACAAAGCCACCATTCTCATTTGAATTTCCTCTCTCATGCGCTTCTCTCCTCCCTTGATGGTCCCCCCATAACATTCTTTTTTCCTTCCATCTGTTTCCATCACGCTAACGGCTCTTTCACACATTCCCAACACCCTTCGATCTACAGTATAACAATATCCCAGGCCGACTTTCTCCAGACTGTTATTCTTAGTTACTCATATACTGAAAAATGAATGTGACCTGATTTCACTGAACACAGTCACTGTCTTATCTCAACAAAAAATAGACCTTTCATGCCCTCACTCTCTTTTGTACCATAAAGCCACCTACAGCCAAGTTTTCCACCTCTAATTTGACCTCTAATGATTTGCAAACTATGAACTCTGGCACTAGAACAGAGCTAACAATAGACTAAACTTTCCGTTCGCCCTACATCACCAGGGTCATTGCACAAGATGGTGTGCTGCCATGGCAGATATTACACATATAGCAAATGACTACTCCTTTCAGCTGAATCCAGACAGACAAAAGAGAGAGATGCATGTATATCTCAAACCAGTTCAGACACACAAATGAAAAAACAAATGCTGATCTCATTAAGGAAAGAATCCAAATAATGGTTTCCTACAGGTACAACTGAGAAATACAGCACTAGCTAAATGTAATCAGTCCAACAGTCTGTTGTAGAGGGTTGTTGAAGAAATGGACATTACAGATGGCCACTATGCTTAGCAGCAGTAAGTGGATTCCCTCATCAACCCAATATATACTTGAATGGCCATTAAATTGCTAGATGATGGTTCACGGTCGCAGAAATCCAAATCTTTCTCGGTTTCCTTAAACCTCAGTCCATAAGCTGCTGGATTTTGTATTTCTTAAGCATCATAGAAACAAACATGGTTTAGTATACCTGCCCGTTAACTTTTCAGTAGGTTATCTCCACCCAGTCACACTGAAGTCTCCTTGCAGGCTTAATGTACAGACAGATGCCCCAGCAGGCCGTAAAGTGCTGGAATGCCTGTTTATTTTCTCCAAATTTCCCTGAACATTTCAGTCCAAACTTAAACATGTTCTGCAAATTTCAACCCAAACTGAGTTCTCAGTGAAGCAGAACCCATTAGAGAAATACAGGGCAATTCCAACTAGACTGACCGCAACAATAAAAAAACACACAACCCATAAGTAGTAAGATATATTTCACAGAATGACGGCTGAATATCGAGGCTTACAATGTTTTTTCTCAATGTGCTAATGCCAGCTTCAACCTACCTAACCTGCCTGCAAAAATATAACGATGTTGTGTGGAAACTATGTGCCAGAACTAGCCCCGAATCCCATTTAGTTGCTTAACCCTTCCACTGTGAACTAGAAAAACACGAACTTTGTCCCAGCAGATGGGGGATGAGGTGCAGGCCCTTCTGTTCATTGCCTTCATGTGCAGGATAATTACAGAGGGATTAGCATCAACAGCAGCTTTTACTTTCTTCCTGATCTACCGAGACCAGGGGGTCTAATTCGCTGTACAAATACTTAAAGTGAGCAGTTTATTTTGCAGCAAATCCTGCTATGAGGAGACAGGGTTTTACAGTATGCTGGTCTGTACACAGGGTTACAACACCTCACACCTCCATAAACTTCTCTTCACAATGATCTGACATCTTATAGCTGTGGGAATAACTACACTGTGGCACAACCCAAGTGTAAGCTCTATGAAAACATTAAAGAATTTCTTGCAGTCACTGAGTAAACAAGATTTTTTTCCCAAACTGAGTTTCACCGATTTAGCTTAACAAAACAAATGCTGCATTATATTTTGGTGTTATATTTTATCTGGATCACCTAGCTAGCAATTATCTTGCTTAGCAGTCTTGGGGAAATTGTCTAATCAAGTTTGCTCACTTGTTGACAACTTCATGTGTGTATGCATTTTTATCTATGAGAAGTACAAATTACATTTACATTGCATTTACTAAAACGCATTGATGATCTAAATGCTTTTCAAAAGAACGCTTGCTTCTGTTACATTTAAAAGGTAATCGAAGTATACTTATCTTGTAAGTATAACCAATAGTTAAAAAAAAAAAAAAGTCATGCTGTGTGCAACTAAAATAAAGGAATGTTTTTTAGTAGCAGCCACATTAACTATGTATTCACACATGATGCGTCATTGCTTTTTACATGCTGAAGGTGCAGGACTATATAAATACGAGCAGTTACGTTTTTCTAGTTTGGTTTTTTGTGACGTGTTCTGTTGAATGATAAGGTAAGATGTCTATTTAGGCTACTGATTTAATACCATTTACTTAAGAAGAAATAGCAAGAAACATGCTCCATTTTAATTTTCAATTGCACCGCAGACAGCAGCCACATTCTTTCGCTCTCCAGTTGTTTAAGTGTTTGTTAGTTTTTCCTGTTTTTTGTTTATCAAACACTATTCTACACTCCATTCGATCATCTATAGCACAGCTGTAATTACAATTTTTTTTTATTTTTTTGTATTAAAATTTCTATTTTTATTTATTCATTTTTTTAAATTCTCATTTTATTTTCATTGTCTGTGTGGTGTTGTCTCTGCGCATTAGAATCGCATGACATTAAAGCAAATTCCTTGTATGCTCAAGCATACTTGGCAATAAAGCTCCTGATTCTGATGTTGTCAAATACTTTATTTGTAATTTAAATTGGTACTGACCAGGATATGGAATAATTGCTTAGACCAGAAAAAGAAAGTCAATTTTGAAAAAAATAATTATTTGCCGCAGGTCCTGGATCATAAATTGAATATACGCCGAACTGAGACCAAATGTAATGAGGATATGTAATAAATAAAAAGCCATTTTGAATTGCAGGATGTGTTATGCAGCATTCATACTGAAACCAAGTCAAATCCACCTAAAGAAAAGCCCATTCACTTGGACTGAAAAGGACACAGGATGGGTTTCATCACGTGGCAGTTAATTTCCCATTCACCAGTTCATCTACAGAGTTCAAATAACAAACTTTAATCCTGTAAACTCACAAAACGTGGAGTAGAAAAACAAGCACAGAGCAGGGACCATGTCTTTCTGTAAGCTGCCACATGCTTATTTATGATTTCGCGAAGGAAAGATGTTTTATGTTTCTTGTCAACATAAATGTCCTATCAGTCCGAAACAAACGAACTAGTTGGCAAACGTCATCGGATTCGTGACGGACTACTTTCCTTCCAAAGACAGATCACACCAAGGCTACTGATAAGTGAAAAGTGAGAAATAAAATTTGGGTTTGACAAATTTAACGTTGACCGAATCAGTTCAGGGGTCCGAGACGTGCTTTTGTTTGTCTCCAAGCATTTGATAGTCTAATCTCTTTATGATGGGATCACCTAAAATGATGGAAGGCGTGGTGGTCCAAGCCATGGTTTATTGATTACAAGGTTTTATGCTAAAATCCCAATACCATCATATTGAGCAAGACCATCAATTTAAAGTCGATCACTTGAATCACTTCATGGGTTAAGAGAAGTATGCCATGTTTTGGAATTCAACTCTAAGTCGCTTTGAATGATTAGAAAATAAGTGGAAAAAAAGCTAACCACATTTAAATAAATTCGATTCAAATTTATTTGCGTAGCAATTTTTACAAATCAACATCGTCTCAAAGCAGCTTTAAAGAACATAAACATAGAAGAAATTATTATAAAGAATAATATAAAACAAAAAAAATATCAAGATTAATATTAGTTGTATTTAAACGTGTTTGCATTTTTCCCCAATGAGCAAGTCAGTCTGATGAAAGACTCAGGTGACTGTGGGGAGGAAAAACACCATTGGATGGTGAAGGAAGAAACCTTGAGAGGAACCTCATCCTCATGTGGGTGACACTGGAGGTGTGATTATAAATAAAGTGAATGGTAATTCAAGAGACTAAGGGGTGAAAAAACTGAATGATCACTTATTCAGTGCAACACTACCTACCCTTGAACGCTCAATAAAGATAGATAGATGGAGGCTACAGAAGGCGTGTGTTCAAGTTTCTTCTACGAGTTACAAGTGACGACGGTTAATCAGGGCACGTAAACTAGTTTTATTTCTTCAAAAGGCTCATTCTAATGAAGGTCATGAACACCACGACGCTTCATACACACACACACACACACACACACACACACACACACAGTCTGAGCACGTGAGTCACTCGTGACACCACAGACCAAGACGCACGCGGGCAAATTTCACTCCAACGTTACGTGTAACGCCCATCTGTTCAGCTGAATATATTAGCCACGTTGCTAACTCCGCTAGCTACTAACAAACTATACGACACCTAATTAGGACACATACCGATATACGTGTTGTGGCATCTACCGACAAACAGATCCGGTGTACATTTCATCACATGTTAAATAAACGTGTCCCCACACACAGAGCGTGTTAAATAAAACTAATATAACGAATAATAAACCCAAGATAAACCCATATAGTGTAGTGTAGTGTTTACACAGAAGGCGCGAGAGATGCTGAGAGCTAAAGCTAACACTGTAGCTAACCAGCTCGGCTAATTAGTTCATTTAAAAACACTCATTTCTCAGTCATACATTTCACTTACCTGATTTTTTTTAAGTCACTGTTGGCTGCAGAGGTTCATCTGAGCCCCGACAGACCACGCGTGCTCGCCTCCGGCTGGTGGACGTGTACATGGGTATGTGCGCTGAAGCCAAGTTTGTCTTTTCTCACTGTAGGATTGTGCGCATGCGCCGTAGTCGAGTGTCCAATTACAGCACGCGGCCTCTTTGTTGCTCTTAATTTACGCATTTTCCTAACGTGTCCGATAGTGATGTGCGATACCACTTACTTCTTATTCGATCCGATACCAAGTAATACCAAGGCCGGTATTGCCGATACCAATACCAATACTTTTTACGTATTTTATGTGTAGTGTGATATGACAACTAGTTTAAAGTAAAGTAAAAAAGTAGGCTGTAGGCTTACCAATTCTAAATTATAGCTGCATAATGACAAGACAATAAACTACTCTCATATTATTTAATTATAAAGAAAATCTCAGACTTGTAAAACAGGTTAACAGACTCTTAACCTTGTCACAAAATATTCCATATCCACTTTTTACTGTTCTTTAATAATGATGTGTGCAAAAAATGAATGATCTATTCAAAAATTAACTTAGAAAACTTAACTGTTTTTTCTGAGCTTTAACGTCAACCTTTTTTTTTAGGATGGCACTACCTGGAAATAAATGTGTGTGATCACAGCCTCTCTCAATACACTCTGATCTCGGGAAAGCTACTCGTTCCATTTATTTCATTAGGATAGCTTACTTCATGTTTCACTTGTATTTTCTATTTGAACAAACTGCTTTCTGTTAGCTTGTTGTAAGAATGCTGGGATTCCGGGGAACTCTTGAACATTAAAAAACTAAAGCCTTAACAGACATGAATAACTTTCCCACAGTCAGTGATAACGCGACTATCACGCTATCTCTCTGGATAACTTCTGCCGCTGCTGCCAAATGACTCACTGACTGAAGTCTGTCTTGCCCTAACACATTGCGTCTAATCGCCCTTTACCTCCTCCTCAGACCGCCGTTTCATTATATCATCATATTCACTCTTATGACATATCCTCAGATGTTTAGTGAGGTTTGTAGTGTTACCACTGTATTTCACTGTCTTTCCACACACATAACACACAGCGTCACTGCTGTCTTTACAGCTAAAATACAGCCAGACATGACTCCTTTTGTGCTCAGCCATAGTCACTCATCAGTTTGCAGTCTTCGTAGCGGGAAAATAAATGGCTGCAGTGGCCAGCTCCATCACAGAGCCGCAGTGCACACACACATGACCGGTGGAAGGAGAAGTTACTTATGATAACATAAACACTCACTCCAAATTACTGAGTTTAAATATCGATCTTTTTATATGAGAATCGATACTAGAGCAGGAGATGTTGGGATCGTAAATATCGATACTTTAGTATCGATCCGCACATCACTAGTATCCGAGAGCGACAGATTGACCTCAATTCAGTATTGCATCATTGCACGGTTTTACTCAACAGTTTCAATTGGGGTCTCTCTTCCCTCTATCATGGACACTTACACCACACGCTGCGTCCGCAAAGGCAACAGCATTGTGGATGACCCCACACACCCCTCACACACACTCTTCACCCTCCTGCCGTCTGGAAAAAGGTACCGAAGCATTCGGGCCCTCACGACCAGACTGCGTAACAGTTTCTTCCCACAAGCCATCAGACTTCTCAATAACCGAACTGTACTATACTGAGCACAACATACACACACATCATCTGTATGGACTGCACAGACCCTCACAAAACACACACACTGTTTTGCACACTTTTCTGCTGTTTTTGCACATATTGGACAATATCTCAGTCATCTGCTGTTTTTTGCACAACTCCATATATAATCCAAAGGACCTGCTGCTAAGAACCTGCTGCTGTTCATTCTTTTACTGCACAAAATACTGTTTGAACATTCAGTATTTACACTGGTCGGTCGGCGCTGTTTCTGTTACTGTTTATTGTCTTTTGTGTATTGCATTTTTTGTACTTTTTGTATTGTCTTGTAACTTAATGTCTGCACTGTTTTTTGTCCTGCACTGTCTTTTGTCCTGCACTGTCTTGCTTGTCTTGTCCTGCACTGTTTGCACCAGGTTGCACAGTTGCACTTTATGTGGCTAAGACTACTTACATGTCCTTAGCCCTGTCTTTGTTTTATGTAGCACCTTGATCCTGGAGAAACGTTGTCTCATTTCACTGTGTACTGCAACAGCTATATATGGTTGAAATGACAATAAAAAGCTTCTTCTCTTCTCTCTTCTTCTTCTTCTTCAGTTGGAGTGACGAGTGAAGTACAGATGAGACGCAAAGTTGGGTTACACTGACTAGCTCAATTCCCTGAAAAGTTTTCCTCTGGGATCAGTTTGCACAAACCTACTCAGACCTCCTACTCAAAACAAATGCAATCTCTGAAAATATTAAACTCTACTAGTTTATTAGACTATTTGTTGTAGTAATGATTTCTTCTTCTTCAGTAAACATTACTTTATGTTTATAACTTTATCCTGGTCAGGGACACGGTGGATCTGAACACTGGGGCCTGTTGCAGTAATATACCCTGGATGAAATGTCAGTGCATGTTTACATTACATTTACCACACCAGAGTGACTTACAGTTTTATTTAAATTTATACAACTGAGCAATTTAGGGTTAAGTGCCTTGCTCAGGGGCACAGCAGTGGCTGCTTGGTGAACCTGGGATTTGAACTCATGACATTCCAATCAGTAGCCCAACACCTTAACCACTAGGCTACATGCCTTCACCAGTACACCATAGGACATCATTCACACACATTTACATCTAAGGGAAATTTAGCATGACTAATCCACCTACAGCTTGTTTGTGGGAGGTGGAAGGAAAATCAGAGAATCAGGTGGAACCCAATGCAGAACAGGCAAAAGTCTGTAGAGACAGTAACCCTAACTCAGTATAGTCATGATTGATATCACAATAATTTGACCAGCTACACTGTTACTCAAGCTTACTCTCTCCTGCAACATTAAAATCTGTTTTTGCATGAATGATTTTTATTTTAGACTATAATGTAAAATATGTTTTATGGGTCACTATTTATTTGTCAGATTTAGATTTTAAAGAAATACATACTGAATAGTTTGTATTCAGTTTTTTCAGTGTATTCAGTAATTTGTATAGCGTAATGTCTTCAGGTATTTTGATTCTATACTTTTTCCATATTGCCTGCAATCTGAGATTTGAGATTTGCTCGTTCATTCTGGTGAGGGTTTACATTCCTCCGTAAGCGCACGTGAGCTCGGCCTTACAGGCACTCACTGACATGATCATAGAGAGTGAGCAACAACATCCGGACTCTGTATGGACTCAGTTTTCTTCTAATGACTCAGCTTCTGAAAGCCATCACCAACTACACGACACCATCCCTCAGCACGGTGGTGAATCAACAACTGGCAGACTACCTGAACGAGTTCTACTGCAGGTTTGAAAAAGCCCAATTCTCACCTCCTGTAAACCCCGACTCCAACACACCTAAAATTCAGTTGAGCGAAGATGATGTGTGTCAGGTCTTCAGGAAGAACTAAAGAAGAAAGGCACCAGGCCTGAAAACCTGTGCTGATCAACTGGCCCCCATCTTCACACGGATATTCAACACGTCACTGGAGCTGTGTGAAGTCCCCTCATGCTTTAAAAGCTCCACCATCATTCCCGTCCCAAAGAAATCCAAAATTTCCGGACTTAATGACTACAGACCTGTGGCTCTAACTTCTGTGGTCATGAAATCATTTGAAAGACTGGTTTTGGCTTATCTGAAGGACATCACTGGACCCTTACTGGGCCCTCTGCAGTTTGCTACAGAGCAAACTGGTCTGTGAATGATGCAGTCAATATGGGACTGCATTATGTTCTGCAGCATCTGGACAGACCAGGGACTTATGTGAGGATCCTGTTTGTGGACTTCAGCTCTGTCTTTAACACCATCAACCCATCATTCCTCCAGCCCAAATTAACCCAGCTCTCTGTGCCCTCTTCTGTCTGTCAGTGGATCACCAGCTTTCTGACAGACAGGCAGCAGACCTGCTGACACGGTTCTACACTGAATCATCGAATCCATCCTCTGCACTTCAGTAACTGTTTGGTTCAGCTCAGCTACCCAATCTGACCTCAGAAGACTACAGAGGGTAGTCCGGACTGCTGAGCGAATCATTGGCACTCAACTCTCCCCACTCTCCAAGATCTGTACTTCTCCAGAGTGAGCAAAAGGGCAAAGAAAATCACTCTGGACCCCTCACATCCAGCAAACTCACTCTTCGCACTGTTGCCATCTGGTCGACGCTCTGAGCACCAGAACAACCAGACATAGGAACAGTTTCTTCCCTCAGGCAATCCAGCTGATGAACACTTAATTTTTGAAAGTCAATGTTAACATTTGAAATCACCAAAACAAACACACCCCTAACCCATATGGGTCCCACACCTGTATTGATAAAGCGACCTCTGCGTCTTAAGTAAAGTTGGCCGCATATTCACAGATTGGAGTTTCCTGAGTCAGTAACTCCTGAGCTAAACGCTGTTACTAGCAAAATGTGGTTGTAGCTGCCTCTCTACATTACTATGATAGAAAAAAGGTGTTATTTGTGTCGTAACAGCGTTTAGCTCAGGAGTTATTGACTCAGGAAACTCCAATCTGTGAATATGCGGATAACTTCCCGCTTCTTCAGTTCTCTCCAGCACTGGAAAGCTGATCCTATATTAATACGGGTCCTACTTCTTGCCTTATCGTAAGACTTTCTCATTATCCGTCATGTCAATGTTAAAACCGCTTTCTGCTAATGTCACACGTGCACACTGAACACTCTCCACTGCATATTGACAAGACCCGCCCCTTTCTGCTCATTGGCTACACATTTGTTTTGATTTTTGTTTTGATTTTTGTTTACTATTCGGCCCGAGTTTTCTGAAGCATTTCTCAAAAATCGGAGACCCTGCCTTTAACATACACAGATGTAAGAAATTACAGAAATTGCACCCAAATTCCACTCCAAGGTACACATCTAAAAGAGCTCATTCCTAAGAAGTATCATAAGGTAATAAATTTAGGACTCTAAACGTATAAACGTGATTCAATTATAAATATGGGGACGGCAGCAGGACATTAAGGATCACCACGAACAAAGGGTCTACGTGGCTGGGATTACCATTTAAAGTGACCACTTGGTTGATAACAATTGTAACAATACCAAGACAAGGTGTACGTGAACATGATTAACATTTAAAGACATCAGCTGGACAAAAAGGTGTAGCCCAGACATTTGGGAGACATTCAGTTCTTACACTCAATACACATTCAAAGCGGAACTTCATTTAAATTACCAAAAGGGAAAACTGTATATAAGCAGAATTTGCTCGGGGTTCTGACAGACTCCGACGAACCCAAAGTACGCCATGTATTTTGTCACTGCTATGCTGGAATAAACTTCTTGTTCTTCATTAAGATCTTCAACATCATTGTCTTATTTTTACACAACACATATTTTTTTCTTACACAGAACCAACTTTATTCTTACATTATTTACACATACTTATTTATATTTCAATTTGCACATTTATATTTCGATTTGCACATTTTTCCACTGTACATACAACTGCCTTTATCCACTGTACATACAACTGCCTTTATCCACTGTACATATAACTGCCTTTATCCACTGTACATACAACTGCATTTATTATATATGTGTTCATTGTCATTCTATTTACTCTGTGGAGCTCAATAGAACAAATTCCTCGTATATGAAAACATACTTGGCAATAAAGACCTTTCTGATTCTGATTCTGAATAGTTTATGAGAAAATGAATGCAAAGGCAATACGACAGCTTTGGTTAAAGAAAGTAATCCAGTGCATTGTTATACAGTACAGTATACTGGATGTTGTAATATTGTATTCAATAAAATAATGAGTGGTGAATCCATAACTAGCAAAGACATTAAAACCTTTGGCAATAGCAATAAACCCTTGGGCAATGGTATCATTGTAAATATTTAACACCAATATAAACAGCATAGCCACTGGATTAAACTTGGATTTTATTAAAAAAAAAATTTTATATACATGATTTCATTGTCAATGAGTGACAGGTGTTTTATTTTTCATTTTTTTTAATACTTCACTGTATATCAGACTCTGAAAGTTGACCATTTTTATTCTTTCCTGAACTGAGTCTTAAACAATTTTAACTTATCTTTTAACTGAATAAATGTCACAAAACACAAGCACACATTTAAATAATACAAAAAACACAGTTGAGGCATGAGGCTACACACTTGGGTGCTAAGTAGCTCAAAATTAGTCTCTCTCTCTCTCTCTCTCTCTCTCTCTCTCTCTCTCTCTCTCTCTTATTACTCTCATCACTCACTCAATTTTCCAACTGAAGCATGTGGCATAGCAAAAGATTAATTGAGTTTTTGGTTTACAAGCATGTGTTTCTTTATGGAGAACAGTAGACGATACTTAATAAAAGCGGATTATTTAAAAAAAAACATGGATGGTGGAGGTCTTAAAGCATGTTGGCACATGATGTTGAAGATGAAGATGTTGCTGAACACTGGGGATAACTGCTCAGCACAGTGCTTCAAGGCGGATGGGGATTCTGATCCAGCTGCTTTGTGTGGATTCAGTCTCTTAAATACCCTTTTAATGTCTCTCACTTTGATGGAAAGAATCGTGCTTGGGCTGGGAATAAGGGGTGGGTCATTGTGGAATTGCACTGTCTCGGATCACAAGACCCTGCAGTGGATAGTGAGGACAGCTGAGAAGGTCATCTGAGTCTCTCTCCCCTTCATGACACCACACGTTGCATCAGCATAGCTATCAGCTTTGTCAATGAACCCACGGATCTCTTGCTGTCTGGAAAAGGTTACAGAAGCATTCAGGCCCTCACAAACAGACGGTGTAACAGTTTCTTCCCTCAGGCTGCCAGTCTTCTTAATTCCAAGAGACTGGACTAGACTGGGATTTTTTTTCCACTGCAGATATAACAAAATGGATTTTTTTTGTAAATAACTTTAAATAAATAAAAAATTAATTAAAGAAAATATCAGGAAGCACTTCAATCCCCTGATGTTCAAACCAAATCAATGCCATTGACTTTTACTGTAGTTTAGTCAAGTTCTATCACATCTGAAAGCTCAGTAAGTTTACTGTGTAATGGCAGTTCAAAACAGGCTTGTGATTCTGATTCAGTTTACCATTCAACCTGATAAATGACCATCTCTTTCCTTTCCTGTGCCAAGTAAGAATTAGACATTTGGCTTTGTTGAAGTTCAAGTGAAACAGTTCTGCCTGTATTCCCTGCCTTGAACTTTAGCATAACTGCATGTCCAATTCTGACCTATTAGACGACAAAGTTTACCGAGGGCTCTTCAAAGGCTAAGACGACACACCCCCCACTATTTACATTCCCATCTGCTTTATCTGCTCAGACAAGGGCACTGTTTTCACCTGTACTTTCCAGATTGCAGTTCAGCAGTTTCAGCACTTTTCCTTGTCCTTTAATCGTCATTTTACATTACATATATAATCGTTGTCATTCTCTTGTCAACTCTTCTATGCCTCAACTATTCTATGTTACTGTGTCCTCACCTGATTTTTACCTGCCCTATATCCTTTACCTGCACTCCACCTAGCCGTATAACTTTTACATGCTTTTGATATTTCTTTTATAGTTCTTGCAATATAATAGTGTGTAAAAAGTTTATACACACCTGTAAAAATTTCAGGTTTTTGTGATGTAAAAAAAGAAATCAAGATACATAATGTCAGTACATTTTCACCCACAATTTAAAAATCAGTATAAAAATCAGATATTTTTTTAAAGTAAAACGGAATTGAAAATGGAAAAAAAAAATTGTTGGAGTTGTTCAAACGTCTAAACTAATAAACGGTTGTAGCACCTTTTGTTTCTATTACTCTTCTTAGTGTTTTAATAAGAGACTAGCATGGCACATCTGGACGAGATAATATTTACCCTCTTTCTTCCAAAAACATACTAGGATCAATTACATTGTAAGATCATCTCCTGTTTTAGTCTGCTTCAGGTCACCCCACAGAATTTAGTTGGTTTCAGGTCTGGGCTCTGGCTAGATTATTTATAATCATTGATATTCTTTAAATTAAATAATGTATTTGCCGTTTTATATGTATGTTTTGGGTCAATGTCAAATTTCTTTTCACCTTCAGTTTACTAGCATACACATGAATGTTTGCACTAAAATCTACTGCTATTTAATCATGATTCCCTTCACCTTGATAGAAGCCCCAGTACTGACTGATGAAGAGGTGCATCACTTTAGCTCAATGCTGCCACAACCATGCTGCAATGTGGGTGTGATGTTCTTTCAGTGACTTTTGGAATTGGTCTCATTAAATGACAACACATTTCCCCACATGGCATGAATTTGGATGTATTTGGGGTATTTTTGTGAGAAAGGGCTTCAGTCTAGCCACTCTACCCTATAGCCCAAACTTGTGAAGAATATGGAAGATTATTGTGACATGCAGAGAGTAATTAGTACTTGCTAGATATTTCTGCAGCTCCTTTAATGAGGCTGTAGGTCTTGTCTATTTCTAAATTTTCGTCTGAACTCCTGTTCTTTATCATGCCTCTGTGGCACTTCATTTTCTCTATTTGTTGTAGGGATGTGGTAGCCTAGTGGTTAAGTGGTTAAGGTGTTGGGCTACCAATCGGAAGGTTGTGAGTTCGATTCCTACGTCAGGAAGAAAAACCCCTCAATTGCTTTTTTACATAAAAATGTAAGTCACTTAGGATAGGGGTGTCTGCTAAATGATTTAATGAATGAATGATATTATGATGTAAATCACTCTGGATAAGGGTGTCTGCCAAATGCCATAAATGTAATGTAATTTTCTCTATTAATTGTTGATAACATTTGCAGTGTTCCATGTACTTTGTTAGGTCTTTGCAAACCATGGCTTCAACAGTCAGATGAAACCAAGAAGATGTGAAGAAAACCTGAAAGAACCATCTCTGGTGTTAGGACTTTGTATATCTATTGTAAAATCACATAAAATTTGTAAGCAATATAGTTTGTGATTTTACAGTATTTTATAATGTCTAGAAACATTTAATCAGTAAACTGGAAGCACAATGCCAATTAAGAGTAAAAAAAACAACACATCAGATCTCAGCTCTATATTACACTAGATTAGATAAGAAATATGTGTAAGATAAAAACTTGATGGCTTTTTTTTCTAAAACTAATCCGTGCTGGTCAAGAAATAAACCATGCAAGCAACCTTCTTTAATGCTTCAATTTGCTCTTTGGATCTGTAAAACAAAAACTATAAGCCTGCTTTGTCTCTGCCAATTGAAAGCCCTTTTTATCTATGTAGAAATCTTGTTGTATAGCAGAGAGAGAGAGAGAGAGAGAGAGAGAGAGAGCTATAACCAACAAGACACCCAAATCAATCAAATAACAACCCCATTGCTTAATTTACAGTACAGAGCCATATGGCTTGGTCGTTTTTCTCTATCTTTCTCTGGGGTCCAAAGGTAATTTCTTGGACTCACACAGTGACTAGGAAAATATTATTGCACAGGATGAAAACATACCACTCTGTGGACACAGAAACACAAGATCCTCCTGCTGTTTAGCAGAAGAAAGCTACAAAAACTGTTTAAAAAAAAAAAAAAAAAAAAAAGCAAACAAAAAAAAACAGCCTTTATTGACACATATCAGGGGTATAAAGTAACAAATTACAAATATTTTCATAACTGTAACTGAGTCATTTCTCCTCAGTAATTATACTTTATGAAGTAGCTTAAAATGTGTGCATGTTTACGATTACAATGACATATTAAGTGCTGTAACAGTACCTTTACTCTTAGATCACATTTCAAGTCAGCATACTACATCCCACTCTGGATTTTATAAATTTTAAAATTGTTTTCTACAGTATCTTTATTCTCCTTAAAGAACCATAAATAACTTGAGTTGTATCAGTAAAACTGGTAGTAACTGCTAATACATCTACATTTCCAGCATTTGGCAGACACCCTAATCCAGAGTGGCTTACATTATCTCATTTATTTTTATATAATAGAGCATTTGAGGGTTAAGGGCCTTGCTCAGGAGCCCAACAGTGGCAGCTTGGTGGACCTGGGATCAAACTCACAACCTTCTGATTAGTAGCTCAACGCGTTAACCCACTAGGCTACAACACATCCAGTAATATGCACAGAGGTTGTTGGTAGAGATGAGAAAGATTAACAGTGCCAGAATATCACTGGCTACATCTGCAAAAGTCTTTTAGCATTAAGGCCAAGAAGGACAATTGCATTCTAGGAAATATCAGCATTCAGGATTTCCGTCTCTAGATTTGCATCCTCCATAGTTTACTTCTTAGGTTATCGCAGCTGTGCTGATAATTCTGTACAACAGTACAATTTTGAGTGTGATATTGCTTTTATAATAGAGTTCAATGAACATTGGCAACTGACATTTTAGACACAATATGACCAATAAATATTATATTGATTTTTGCTCTATCACTGAAATTGGTACCCAAAGAAGCCACCGGTACATGGTGCTGCTTGTTGCTAGAGACAGCCCATATTATGTGTAGTAATGCTTTTACGTAACAAACTACTGTTGGAAATTGATTTTAAGTAGCATACACAGAGAAGCACAGTGATACAAATAGTGAAATTTACCCATGCTGGTATAGAAAATATCAGCCCTCTTGGAAAAAAGCTTGTCCAATTAAATTATTGGATTGGAACAAACTGCCCTGTAAGTCAGAATTATCACTCACCAGTACTTTTAAACAAGCTAAACTTTAACTTTAGTTAGTTTTTTTTGTACAGTAATTTTACTTGAGAATGATATTTCAGTACTCTTTCCACCACTGCCATGGTCAGTATAGTGCATTTGCAATATTTGAGCTGTAGGAAAGTAGGAAGCTAACGTCAAAGCACAAGGTCAACTGTTACACTGTGCCCTTGGAGCAGAGAGAGGAACTTGTGTCTAACATAATCTCTCTCTCTGTCCCTCTCTCCCTTTCTCTCTCTCTTTCTCTCTTTCATACTGCAATTACAGTCTTCCATTTCATTTCACCCTCCCGGCACATACACAATAGGATTAGATGAAGATCCAGGGTAAAGGCATTTTGTCACACACCCAGTCACGTACTGTACTCTGCAGCTCTCAAAAACATTGAATCACTGCTTCAGATAGGATTAAAAAGCACCATCTAACTTCTGTATGTATATATGTATGTATGTGGCCTGAGCAATTTTGGGGCAGAGATCAGTGTAAGTAAGACATATTATCTGGGAGGTGGGGAAAACTGGTGCAATTTGTGAAATGTCTACAAATACCCTCATGGCTTTACTATGGAGGCGCAACAAAAGCCTTTCTATAAACAGAAAAGTTATAACTGTGACAACGACTATAAACAGAACCTCCCCCTCTCTCTGTTCTGTGTCCTTATTTCTTTATTGCAGAGAGTTAGCATGTGATTGGCATTTTCTGAGCACCAAAATAGGAACAGAAGAGGACTTGACTAAAAGATGACTTTTTGACTGAAGGACTGGTGTTACAGACATAGATGGAATTCTGGAGATGTGTAGACATGTACAGGATTGTATATTTGCTCTTCATTAATACATTTCTAAAGTTTCATTTATTTGGATTGTTGTTTCTTAAACAATATGTTGTTCTATGTAGACATAAATTTGCCTGATCTTCACACTTGAACACAGACGCTCCTTCAGCAAGCTCCACCTATAAAAAGGCGTTTCTTCCAATCCACCCCCTTTCTGATTGGGTCACGACATCATCAAAGTAAGAAAGAAAGAAGAATGAAGAAGGAGAAAGGAAGAAAGCTTTAATCTGGTTGTTACTGAGGCTGGTGAAGAAAAATGGAGTCTGATCTGTTTTATGACCTCCATGATGTGTGTGTGTGCGTGTGCGTGTGTGTGTGTGTGTTTTCAAATTAAAATTTTATTTGTCACATACATAAAACATACATGAATTATGTCTGCAGTTAAATATGTTTTACAACTGATCCTTTTAGTAGTCAAGTATAAGCATAAGGAAAAAGATAGTAACATGGGTGAAAAGAAGAGATCCAATAAAATATAAAAATATATAAAACTTTATAAAAAAATATCTGTACAATAAGAAGTGTATTGATAGAATGTAGATAAGTATGTTATATATAATTGATATATATACACAGGGCAGATATAGATATAGCTCTACAAGTGTCCAGTGCGAGAAGGACCCCATAGTGAAGTGTGCAATGTAGAATGTATAATGTGCAAAAAGTCCGTCTGAGGTAATTGGTGTTGTGTGTGAGTCTATAAATACCAGGCTCTCTGTGTTTGCCTTCAGGGAACTGAAACATTTTCCTGACTGCAACAAAGAAAATAGTCAATTGTTAGGATGGCTGAGGTCCTTCATGATCTTCCTTGCTTTGGTCCAGCACCGCTTCCTGTAGATAAACTCAAGGTCAAGGAGCTCAGTGCAGATAGTACGTTCAGCTGACTGTAGCACCCTCTGGAAAGCTCGTCTGTCCTGCTTGGTGCTGTTCCCAAACCAGGCTGTGATGCTTCCCATCAGGATGCTCTCAATGGTGCAAGTGTAGAAGGTCCATAGCACTTAAGAGGGCAGTTTAAAGTCTTTATCATGGTATTGGTTTAAAAAGTCTTTATCATGGTATTGATGTGACAGGACGTATCCCCTGGGGTCCCGTTGATCGTGAGCAGTTGGTAGTTCCTCTCCTGCTTCATGCTGAAGTCCACAATTAGATTGTATGTATGGCACCAATTCTCTAGGCTTTTAATATCCTGTAGGTAGGCCGTCTAGTCGTTGTTGGAGATGAGGCCCAGCAGTGTAGTCAGCAAACTTTATTATGTTGGTGGAGCTGGAAAAGTGGCCACACAGACATGAGTGTACAGTGAGTACAGTAGGGGGCTCATTACAAAACCCTGGGGGGCTCCAGTGCTTAGGTTGAGGGGGGCTGAGATATTTTTGCCCATTTTATTGCTGTCTTTTTACTTTCACCACTGCACCACATTTGAAACAAATGGAAAGAGTACTTGCTAGCCTGATTTCCCACTCTTGTTCAGCTAGATCAGTTATCATGTACACGATCATACCGTATGTGCTTACATGAGCATGGAACAAAGGGAAGAGGGCAAATAACTATATTATAAAGTGAATGAGGGCATGAAGGCAGCAGCACAGAGGCAGCACAGCGGCATCACCAACAGCAGGATGTCCCACGAAAATATATAAATAGACAAGACAAAAACTTACCAAGAGACCTAGAAAGAGCTGAAGGAATATCTGACAAGTACTGATTACTCACTGTGTTATGGTGACTGGATAGAAGCCATTTATCAAAAAAAAATAAAAAATACAAAGGAAAACAAAACATCACCAAATGAACACCATACTCACAGTGCAGCATGGTAGTGGATTTAGGGCTGCTTTTCATCCGCTCTTCAAGTGGCTTTTAAAAGGTTTTATAAAGGTGAATCTTGATTTGCTACAAATACTTTCACTGCAAAACTTCCAGATGTCTGCTAGTAAGCTGAAAAGAAGTTAACTTCTGCAATACAATGTATAGTTTAGGGGTGTGCACACTTATGCAATGAGGATTTCTTTCTTTTTTTAAAAAATGTTTTCGAATTTCACCTTGTATTTAGACATTGTAATGTTATATTGAGTGTGGTAAAAGTTCTATACGATTTTGTTTGTTTCAGTTATTTATATTTTTTCCTTCTGTTCAAGTGTCTTACAGTTTTGCTCTGTTTTAAACATTTTGTTTTCTGTTGACTTGGAGGTTGACTTCTTGCCTGCTACAAAAACACAGGAATATTTTATTAGATTTTCTTTCTTCCAGATCTAATTGGGGGGGGGGGTGCATATATGGAAGATTAAGGGTAATAAAACAATTTTATCTACAGAATTGTTGTTATAAAGAAACTAAAAAGCTTTGTTGTGTTGTGGAAGTTGCAAAAACCTGGTTTGTTGTTGGTCTGTATGTTTGTTTTACTTATCCTCTTTGAGTGAAGCATTACTGCAAATCAATACAATGTTCTTTGGACTGATCACCTTTATCCTATTATCCAGAAACGTTTTGTACTCTCCTGTGAGTGTTCTCTTTCTAGATGTCTTTGCCCCATCACGCCCTCATTTGTAGGGCATGATGAACTATGACACATATTTTGCCACGTGCAGGCACATTCACATTTTCTTTAGGAAATGTACCGTTCTAGTTTATACTATTGTCTTTACAGTTACAAGATCACAGTTCAACTGAACACCTATGGGAGAATTTGGAGTGATGTATTAGTTGCAATCTGTTTCAACTCTTGGTGTTACAGCTGAACTTAAAATACTTTATGTGAGCAGTTCATTGAGAGAAAGAGAGAGAGAGAGAGAGAGAGAGAGAGAGAGAGAGAGAGAGAGAGAGACTAATTTTGAGCTATACTTAGCACCCAAGTGTGTAGCCTCATGCCTCAACTGTGTTTTTTTGTATTATTTAAATGTATTTTGTTTTATTTCATTGAGTTTGACAGGGACTTAATAATGAAGGGGTGTGCTTGTGTTTTGTGACATTTATTCAGTTAAAAGTTAAGTTAAAATTGTTTAAGACTCAGTTCGGGAAAGAATAAAAATCTCTTAATATAATACTTTGAAAATATAATAAAATACTTAAAGCTGTGCTTAATTTAATATAATACTGCAAATGCGGTTTGTTGAATTTAATAATATAATGTAGTATGTAGTATGTAATTTTTTTTAAAGTAAATTTTGCAGTATAAGCCATAGTTTTGAAGAGTGCCTGGATAACACACTGGTGGGTTTGGGCCAACCACATTTACATTTATTTTTACATTTATGACTTTTGGCAGGTTTTTTACAGAAATGGTTTTCAGTTTCTATCAATAAATACATGCTGATACTAAAAATATGGGATAGACATTTAGAGGAAGTTTAGTCCAACACATTGGTGTCAGTATAGAGAAGAGACTTCCTTCCTTCCTTGTTCTTTGAGAGATGGTAGGACCAGTCTAGCAGGGTTAAAGGATTGGGATGCAGTATTGTGTTTGATAAGTCTGTTGAGGTAAATGGGTGTTGGTCAGTTTTTTGTCTTTTTAGGAAAGCATCAATGTTTTCTCTGATACAGGCTGCTACAGGAAACCGGGGAGAGGGTGTAGCAATGGAGTAGTGTTGGAAGAAAGTTTGAAAACAAGTTGAGCAGCAACATTCTGGATCAGTTTCAGAGGTTAAATGGTAGTCAGGGGCAGTCCTGCCAGAAGTGTTTTGCAGTAATCTAGTTTTAAAATGACAAGGCACTGAACAAGGGCCTGTATGGGTAGAAATGGAGGAATCAGCACAAGTGTCAGATTAACAATTTAAGAAGAAAAGGTTAGTTGATTGTACATCCATCCATCCATCCATCCATCCATCCATCCATCCATCCATCCATTCATTCATTATTATTATCATGTATTCTAAAGAATAAAAGAGAATGTTACATAACCACTGGATTAATTGTTTCTGTACCTACTATATCAGTTGGGCCTAGTAAGGGAAAACTGCTCTTTTTCAGCTTCAGCTTTATACATGCTGATTACTGCACAGCACAGCTCAATGACTGTAATGGCTACTGCTTCGCATGATTTTAAGCATGTGTATTGAAATTTGATACTATGTTACCAAATTATAATCCTCTGTTAAAATGACTTTCTTTGGAAGACACTAAAATTTATCCTTTCCGTGCTATGGTCAACATCTTAGCAAACTGTAAAATAAACATACAATTAAATATGGCACTATTTAAGAATATGGGGAAAAAGTCTTGCAAGGAAACCAAAGAATAGATTGGTGAAATATTTATGGATGGCAGAATGGCTGGGAATGGAAGAAGGCAAGAATGAGAAAAATGAGAGGAAGTGAACAGAAATAAAACTTTTATTAAGTCAACATAAATGAACGGATTTCTTTAAAGAAAAGAAAAGTCCTTTCTCACGGCACAGGACTAAATGTGCTTGGAACGACAGTTAGCCTGACATCATCACTGACAATGTTAAACACTTTTGTATGTGTGTGTTTAAATTAATAGCAGCTTTAGAAAGAAACAAGGAACCAGTAAGCTGTGAGAACCCTGCTTTACTTTAAAATGTCTACATCTAGTGGTTTAGAGAGGTAACTATGGCACTACTTAGAGAACTTAGCTTTACTGTAAACTGGATGCAAGGAAAGGAAACGTCTTTAGGTTGGCTTTATGCACAACAACAACTATATATTTTAAACTCATACTATCCAAAACCCACAAATAGCATAATTAAATCAAAAATGCTTTTCTCAGGGAAGAGAATTTTCTATATTTAGAAGGAGACAGACAGAACATGCTCCCTTAGGATCATAATGTGGTCTCATAAGAAGATGAAATTCCAGACAAAGAAATGGTGAATATTAGATTTAAATATAGTAACACAGAGGAAATGAGGATATAGCTGAAAAACAAAATCACTCTGCTAGGAACACACACACACACACACACACACACACACACACACACACACACACACACACACACACTACAATTATATATATATATATATATATATATATATATATATATATATATATATATATATATATATATATATATATATATATATATAAGGCAAATTTGTTTGCATCATGCATTATTAATGTGTAGCACAGATGGCAAATGGTACCCATTTATCTATGTACAACCATATCTGTAAATACTATTCATACACCAAAGAAAAGCATGATTTGAAACCACACCAATATTCACATTGTTACATTTGGCATTCTGGCTTGTTTTTGTCTAAATGGATTTCTTGCCATGCATGAACAATATGCCATCACCTACATAATACAAAGCATTGCACTTGCATTTCAGTTTGTAGACCAGTATACAATACTTTTCTTTTTTTTTTTTTTGACATTGCATGTAAGCTAGCCCTTATCTTAGAAGAAAGGCAGGGCAGGAGAAACACAGCTGTATCCTGTGCATTGTGATGATGTCCATGACCAGTGAAGACCTAGTGCAGAGTAATTGTACTTTATCACTATATTAAATACAATTTTATACAAATATTCTATATAATTCTTATACAAACTATACTCAGTTTTTATTGAAACTGTGCACAGGGAAAGTTACAAGAGAAAAATAATTTAATCCTCATTTTTTAAGATATAAGTTTCCATAATTTCTGTGCAGTTTGTCTTTTTTCTTTTCTTTTTTCTTTTTGTTAAGACAACATTCAAATTCACATAAAATCAAATGTAAAGATTTGTGTTGATGCAAGTTAGCTTAAAGTTTGGTACATGTGCTGGGGTGTTTTTGATGCTAATGTTAATGCAATCATTCCAAAAGGGCTATAAAACCTAATTACCTAATCAGTATATATATTTATAGATAAATTCTAGGTTTGTAGAAGGTAGCAGATAATCACATTTTTGATAAAACAAATAAAACATAATGTCTGAACTGTAAACATTTGAAAGGATTAATACTCAAATACTTTAACCCTAACACTTTCTGACCCTAACCCTAATACTTTCTGACACATAAGTATAGTAAGTTAACTTAAGTACAGTTTCTCTGTACTGTTCCCAGTCCTGCCCCTAACATGAAGGATCTCATGACATTATATTTAATTGAAATCTTATATTGACATTTTTTTCAGGTTTCAAATCAGAAGGTAGCTATACTATACATAACATGTTCAACATAGGTTGTGCTATTTGAGTGATTTAACATTCAGTACCCTGATCATTCAGTAAGAGGTATGTATGCATCAAGTGAACTATACATCTTAATGGTACAAGGCAATTAAGAGCTTTTGCAATTTTTACTGAAAGCCATTGACACAGGCAGACTTTAAAAATGGCTCTTGTCACATAAACATATCGGTGCTAATAAACGATAAAATGCCACATAGTTATTTAAAACATACATTATTTTAAGATATGAAAATAAATTTCAACCACCTGTTAAAGATTAACCAGCTGTTAAAGTATTATAAACATATGGACATAGACTTTTGCTAAAGTACGTTAAACAAATAAACCATGGATGTAGATGCAAATGTGGTCTTGTGCACAGAATTTTAAGGTATTGACAGATTCAGATTTTTAAATCCGACTTTAGACTGGGTGTAAATTACTGCTAGGCCTAGAGTTAGCATATTGATAGCACATAGAGTTAGTATATTGATATATTCAATATTTAACCTGTTATATTACAAATCTCACACTTTTCAATGCTTTCTGCATGAATTTCATAATTTAAGAATTTAACAGTAGAACCATGACTAAGTGTGGAATCAATTATGTCACCACAAGTGCTAAACTCTGCCCTCTTGTGATGAAGCACAGCATTGAGTCTTTATTGATGTACAGGGAATACAAGACTCAGGATTCAGCATCATGGCAGTGTAGCCCCAGTCACTTTCAGTCCTAGTCAGTTTCAGTCCTAGTACTCTGAGACTATTTAGGGTTATTAGCTTCCAAAAAGTTTTCAATATGAACCCATTTCTGGTAGGGAAACACTAGGCTCATAATATTTTTTCTAAACTTCTCTAAGTGTGTGCATAAGATATACAATATTTTGTTTAACAAAAGGCTGGGAAAGAAAAGATACTTCATACTAAAAGACATAATCATCAGAATATAAACTCATCCAGGAAGACTGCCTGCAAGAGCAGCTGGATGATGCTGGTGCTATTTTCAGCCCTTATTTGTTTGGCTGTAAATAGCAGTAATCTTTCTGTGCTTTGTCATTTATTGCAGGCCGCTTTGCATCCGTGACTGAGTTTAGCTCATGGCTCGTGGGCTGTACCTGTGGTGTTCGTTTGTGTGTAGATGTTGACGTGTTAGGGTCAGTGAACATGGATGAGGAGGTAATTTAATCTGATTTGTCCAGCAGGGCAGGATACAGGGTTGTGTGTGTGTTAAAGTGAATGCCTGTGAGAAACATATAGATAGATTGATAAATAGATTGATAAAATGCAGGCAATATCTCCAGTCTAATTCAGTAATAAATGCAGAGGATTTTGGAGGTTCTTCATTGGCTGTGCTTCATATCTTCTCAGACATGGTGTGTTAGTTATAGCTGGGTTAAGCTGAGAGAAAGAAAATCACGACCCCAGAGAAATAACCACACTGTAATAAAGAAATAACCAGAACAATATCTACATCATCACTTTTGATATCCTACCTCAATTTTTGACTGATTCAATTTTTTCCCTGCATAAACAAAAAACAGTCACTTAATAATACAAAATATTGAGCTGTTGTAGCTTTTTTTTAAAACTACGCTGACAACAGAAAAAGTGAAGAGTAATAAATGCAGGAGAGCTTTTACAGTTCTATGCTAGGACTTAAGGTTGTGAGTAGGACCAACCCAAGGGTTTCTGAGGCCCTAGGTCAGATCATGTTCATAGCTCCACAGAGCATAAGAATACAATTAACTGGTGCATACAAGATGACAGAGCTTTTTTAACCTAAAATATTGCAAAAAGGGTAAGAAATAGAGGTAATCAACAACATAACAATAGCAATACAAATTTATTAAACAGTTATAAAGTGCTAACAATTAAAATATTAAGTAAAAACAAGTAATACATAAAAAAACAGCCCTTTGTGAATAATACACTGCCCTCTATGTTTGTAACCCATCAATCTAAACTCATCTCACTAGGATATCCTTAAGAAACTAGGCTATTCTTGCAGCCTTTGGCACAGTTAATTGTTAGATTAGAAATAAACACAAAAAATCAATTGATTAACTATAAATTATGACTAAATCCACCATCATTATCTAACCTAGCCACTTACCTTATATACTACCTAGCTATTCTAACTTTAATGAAACAGTTTTGAACAATGTAGCTAGCTAATACTAGTTACTGCTAACATTTACATTCCATAAAAAATGTTATAATGTTACTTTAGCAAAACAAAACTGATAATAACTAGGACGTTGCCTTTATAATGTGTGCTAGCAACCAAGAATATACCCCATTAACTAGTTTATCTTTTACCTAACTAGCAAGTTTTCATAGACAGCAGCACTATAAAAATTTATAATAAGCATTAACTGAAACATATACATACATGTATAGCGTATATGTTAGCACTTAGCAGAGCTGAAGTGGTTAATGACTATGATGTCTAGCTAGCTTGAGGACAAATCAGTTATTTGACATATTTAATTATTCAATATATTAACATTATGCATGCTAAGATATAAGAAATTAAGACATAAGAAATTAATGCACACAGTGTTTAATATGTAACACAATACATTAAGAGTAAAAAGACACATGAAGGCCCCTCGGTCACAAAGAAGCCCTAGTTAAAATGAAGTAAAGGATGGGCTGGCTATTTAATCACAGAGTGCACCATTGGGTCTTTAAGAAATAAAACCCTTAACCCTCAAATGCTCACCTCTGTGATTTGTAACTCACACTGGATAAAAGAACGAGGTGGATAAAGTTTAGTGCACTTCCGAGACTTTCCAGTTGCATCAGTTCAGTATTTTATGCTCTATTTCAGTGCTTTTAGATCAAAGTGGTCTATGAGCTGTTTCTTGATTGATTTATTTATTTTTATTTTTATTTTTACATTTTTTCATATATTATCTGTGTCCCACGAAGGAGGGATGTTCCACAATGTTTCCTTGTCATGACAAGTGCACTCACATTTTGTGGAAACTAATGATGTCATCATCAGTCTAAAACACACTTCTGAGCCACGTTCACACTCAGCACAGGTTCAGCACCACCTCCTTAGAGGTAGCCTAGGGTTCGGTACCGGCGTGACAGATTTTACATTTCTTAAAGTAACTATAAAAGGTTAAAAATTCATTCATTAATAAAAGAGTGTAAAAGTGCCAAGATACCAACTGATCATTAACTACTTTCCTTTAACGTCACAATTTAGTGAACAATGAAGATTGAGATGATGAGCAAGGTTTTCGTTTCTTTCTCAATGGCATTTAAAACTCTTTTTTTTTTTTTGCTTGACATTCGTTTTGCTTTTCCATGCTGAAATGTTTATACACTCGCCCCAGGTCTCAAACGTGTACAAGTTTGTTTTTTGTGTGTCTGTTTTGTCCTTAAAGAGAACTTTAATGAAAACTGTGTGACTGAGTTGTAGAGTTGATCCTACCCAGTTTCATTAACTCCCATCCCTCCTGCATGTCTATATTAGTTTCTTTTAATCTTTCACCATGTCAAGTGATAATAGAGGTATAGTTTTTGCCCCCTTTATGCTTTAGAACAAAAAACTACCTTAATAATAATAATAATAATAATACATTTTATTTAAAGGCGCCTTTCTAACACTCAAGGTCACCGTACAAAAGAAGAAGAAAAACAACAAAAAAAAATATATAGTTAAACAATACTTACATAGAAAAAAAAAAAAAAAAAAAAAAAAAAATTGGACCAACATTACAAATCATGATCTAGAATATGCTAAACTAAACAGATGAGTTTTAAGCTGAGATTTAAATGATGAAAGAGAATCAATATTACGGAGCTCAGATGGAAGTGAGTTCCAGAGCTGAGGTGCAGAGTAACTGAAAGCTCTGTTCCCCATCGTTACAAGACGGACAGAGGGAACAATGAAATGAGTGGAAGAAGAAGACCTAAGAGTGCGAGTTGGTTTTGGAGTATGAAGAAGATCAAGAAGATATGAAGGTGCAAGATTGTGGATAGCTTTAAATGTTAGAAGAAGAATTTTATACTTGATACGAAAATTAATGGGAAGCCAGTGTAGCTGTTCCAGAACAGGTGTAATATGATGGATAGAGGGAGTACGAGTGATAATACGGGCAGAAGAGTTTTGAACGAGTTGCAGCTTATGAAGGGTTTTGTGAGGAAGCCCAATAAGAAGAGAATTACAGTAGTCAAGCCGGGAGGTAACTAGACTGTGAATAAGAGTGGTGGTAGATTGAGTGGTGAGAAAGGAACGAAGCCTATTGATATTTCGAAGGTGAAAGTATGCAGCCCGAGTAACATTATTTACATGTGAGGTAAAAGAAAGGGTACTATCAAAGACCTTACCAAAACAAAAAATGCCAAACTTTAAATATTTGAAATAACTCTTCACCTTTCCTCAGTGGAGACTTTATTAGTTTTTAGCCTTCTGGATAAATAGTATTTTAAACCTTTTCCCCCTGAGAAAGAAGATAAGTTTCAATGAAGGTTTTAAGTTTAAGATTATTCGTCATAATTTCACAGAAAGAATCTAAATTGGGAGAATACGTGTCCCTCTGGAGCACAAGCTTGCCTCAGTCTTTACCTTGATAAAGACTTTCGATGGGAGAAAATAGGTTGAAAGCGGGGCAAGGCTGAAAAGGAAGAAATGTGTTCACTTTTCCTTATTTAATCACCATATAACTGAGCTCTGCCTCAATGGGTCAAAATATTTAGACCTTGGTCCACAATAGCTTCTTAGTGCAACATGGTTTCCTAATTTAAATGCAATCTTTGAATACATTGGTCATTCAGTTTGGTTGAAAATGTTTGTAAGTTAAATCTGGGCATATGTGCTTCTTCATCAGAACTTGTCTCAGAGCTTTTGTTTTGCTGCAGTAAACGAGAGAAACAATCTGTTGTAAGACACGGTTCATTAAAAGGTTAAGAGATTATGTAGATTATTGGCTTAGAGAAGAGTTCCATGAAGGTTTTCAACATTTGGTTGATGAATACTTATATTTTTTTATATGGTAAGATTTTCATTAGGGATGATTTTCATTATATGCACATAATATAAGGAATAAACACGTCACATCTCTTCAATGGGTTTTCACCTGTGTTTAATTACTATTCAGTTTTGCACAGTTTTCCTAATATTCTGGCCTGTTCCTAATAAATTGGCCTGTTCCTAATATTTTTGGCCTGTTCCTAATAAATTGGCCTGTTCCTAATATTTTTGGCCTGTTCCTAATACATTGGCCTGTTCCTAATATTTTTGGCCTGTTCCTAATACATTGGCCTGTTCCTAATTCTGGCCTGTTCCTAATATTCTGGCCTGTTCCTAATATTTTGACCTGTTCCTGGCCTGAGCAGGAAGGATGCTAAGAAAATGCTTAAGATATTTCTTGTGCTCTCAAGATCTGTGAACTCGTGAATTGTTTTCTTCGCCATAATTGAAATTTATTTGATATATCTGGGGAAAATGTCAGTGTTTAAACATAGGTGGCGCCAAAGAGGAACTAGCGAGAATGAACGTAGCTCCCCTGTAGCATCCCTAAAATTGTTTTGTCTTAAAGCAATAATATAAAGACTGTGTACTAATTAATCATTTAACTAATAAGAACAAATGTAACACACTAATAAAAATACTTATTACTTACATAATGTAATGTCACATGACAGTTGCAGCTTCACTGGCATAGGTGTAATATTATATTACTATATTATTATTTTAAAATGTTACAGATTCTTATGCCAAATAAAGTGAACTGGTAAATCTAACTTAACACTTTTGGCCATAAATACTCGAAGAGCGAAGGCCCTGGATGCTGAACGCATCACCTGGTGCAATAAGTGTTTTTATGCATATATATTCAACATCGTTAAAAGATTGTTGAACTTTGCTAGAGTGCTTCTTTAATTTCATAAAATGACAAAAACATGTAAGTTGCATTGGCCTGGTGGTCTGAGTCTGGTAACTATTGTCTGATAGATATAACCCCGGTGCTATAGGTGTTTGTTGTATGACCATTTACTGAAATTCTGAAATGTTTAATGAATGTACATGGAAAATCCTTTCATTTTTGTAATTCTGAATTTTTCTTTAATTTCATTAAATAGAAAAAAGCCCAATAAGCCGAATAATCCCAAGACCTTTGACATTTAAGTTTGTTGTGGTAAATAAAGGCTTTGAGTTACACATCAGTAGGCTCTTGTTTATAAATCTCAGTCTGAATATAATTTTTAAGTGTTTAAAATGTTAAAATTGTAAGAATTTTATTTAGAACCTCCTCCAGGGTTTCACATTTTTTTATCGTGGAAATTAATGCAAAATCTCCTTCGTATTTGGTGGAGTTTGAGATTTTTCAAAACGACATAGGATTTTGGCGGATTTGTTCTGAGACGCGTCTGTGTAGCTTTTGTAGCCTAAATGTGTGTGTGTGTGTGTGTGTGTGTGTGTCTCAGTGTAATGTTAGGTCTGGAGTGTGTGTTACAGAGGGAATTAATTTTCTTTCCACAAGCCATCAGACTCCTCAATAACTGAACTGAATTGTACACACACACACTCACACACACACACACACACACTCACACACTCACACACACACACACTCACACACTCACACACTCACACACACACACACACACACACACACACACACACACACACACACACACACACACACGCACAATCAACTGTATGGACTGTAATGACCAAACATACACTCTTCCAATTTACAGCCATGTCTACCATCATATCACCATCATCTCAAACTGTTTTTGCACACTGTTTTTGCTCTTTGCACATGCTGTCCCACATTTCAGTTGATTGCTGTTTTGGACAATACTTTACAATACCTTGTGCTATAATACTAATGTGTTCATTCCAGTATTTCCACACACATAATATTGATTGAACATACAGTATTTACACTGGTCTGTGCTATTTTTATGTATTGTCTTATTGGCTTAACAAGTTATCCTACATTCTTTTTTGATTTTTATTGTATATAGAAATTATTATTATTACCAAAACCAGAAAAACTAACATTGCTATTACAAAAGATTAAAGTAACATAACATTCAGATAGACCTAAATTAAAGCCAAATTGGACAGATGGCCATGTTAAAACTGTTCCACATGCTGAAAGAGAATGTTGGTCTGAAATGGACAATATTGTTGTGATGGGTTGTATAATGTATTAATAGAAGTATGTGTTGTGTAATTTTACTGCAGTAGAATGCAATTTTACATGCCAGGTATTAAAAGTGCAGATTTTACATTAAACAAAACATTCATCTTAAATTGGACAATAATAAACATATGGTGTTGAAACTGTTTTACAGGCTTAAGTAGAAGGTTGTTCTGAAATTGACAATGTTGTTGTGATTGATGTTGTAAAAGTCATGGCCTAATGGTTAGAGAGTTTGACTCCTAACCCTAAGGTTGTGGGTTCGAGTCTCGGACCAGCAATACCACGACTGAGGTGCCCTTGAGGTCCCCCCAACCGCTGCTCGGGCACCATAGCATAAATGGCTGCCCACTGCTCTGGGTGTGTGTTCATGGTGTGTTCATGGTGTGTGTGTGTGTGTGTGTGCACTTTGGATGGGTTAAATGCAGAGAACGAATTCTGAGTATGGGTCACCATACTTAGCTGTATGTCATGTCATTTCAGTGCAATCGAATTGAATGGCCAGATGCAACTCTTATCAGTAATTAAAAGAGTCTATTAATTACTATTATTGCATTCATTCTCATAATTTAGCTTTTAGTTCTGAAAATCATTGTGATTGGATAGAAAACAAGGGATGGCGGTTGAGAGCAGGGGTAGGAGGTCCTTGAGGCTGGTTTGAGATGTGATGGGAGTCCAGTACTCCATAGAGGATGAAAAACTCTGGAATAAATGTTAATGTTCCTATCTATTGTCTCATCTCAGAAATGAACAGCAGGCCTATCGGCTGTGAAGTAAACTGGATGTTCTTCAACAGGAACACTTGTTTGTTTGCGATGGTTTGAAAGCAGATGCTCTGTCGTTTGTTCTTTACTGCAATTTTCCTCTGCCTGGCTTCTGCTTCTCTGCGAATCTAAAGTGATGAACAAATATCTCTAGTGAACAAAAAGCTGGAAGGAACAGAAGCAACGTTTGGAGTTTTTTTCTTTGAAAAGTTAATGAAAAACAAGATCTCTAACTCCTGATAAAGAAAAAAGTTTGGAGTGGTTCTGTATTGTCACAAGTATATAAACTCATTCAGCCAGAAAGACTGCCTGCAACAGCAGCTGGGTGATACTGGTGCTATTTTCAACCTTTATTTCAGCATTATTTGTTGAGCTGTAAATAGCTGTAATCTTTCTGAGAGTTGTCATTTATTGCAGTTTATTTGCATGCATGGCTGAGTTCAGCACATTGCTCATGGACTGTGTGTGTGTGTGTGTGTGTGTGTGTGTGTGTGTGTGTGTGCGCTTGTGTGCATGATTTAAGGTCACTGAACATAGATGAAGAGGCATGTAATGTGCTCTAATTCCTGTATGCATGGCAAGGAAGATGAACGGCTTAAGAATCAATGTCACATTGCAAAGCCTTGCAGGATTCATCCATCATTTCCTATGTAGATTCCCTGTGCAGGGAAGGCTAGGTGGATAAATTATTATTAAATACGAGAAATTATTATTTCCTTTAAATGGGAAATCTGTTAAAGAGAGATCAGTCCAATGGACAAACTAATCTCATGATCTCAATGACAATAAAAGCTTCTTGACTTGACTTGATTCGTGAATCCGAAGGAGTGTCGATTGCTCAAATTAAACAAATTTCAAAGTTATTAAGGAATTAAATCAGTTATCAAGTTAATAAGAGATATGTGAAGAAAGAATTTCACTGTGCTGTAATGTATATGTGACAATAACAAAGGCTTCTTCTTCCAAAAGACACAGAGTTTAATAATAATAAGAAAGATACACAACTTATACACTGTAGTGTATATATGAAATATAGTAATATATATAGAAATGTGGTGTATATAATGGATAGATTAGACAGTTGGATGACAACAGACAGTCTAACTAGTAACCGATTGTGGGCAAAGATTGGATCTAATAAATTCATTTATTAGTACTAAACATAGATTGCAATATAGAAGAAAACATCAGATTTACAGTCACATCCTGATGGCGTCTTCTTGGCTAATCCTGATCCATGAAGAGATCCCAGTCTAACCGTTAATCTGTTTTTTGCAGAGATTGTGGATGAAACCGTATGACTAGCTCTGGATCTCAGTGACCATGTCAAGGCTGCTGGTGCCAGACTGGTTTCAGTATTTCAGAAACAGTAGATCTTCATTTCAAGCTAACTGTCTATAGAGTTTATTTAGAATGGTATGAAAAACATCTAGATAGAAGTATCTCTGTCAGCGTAAATGTCTTGTTGACGGGAAATGTCAGAAAAGAATGTCCAGATTGCTTTGACTTGACAGAAATGCTATGGTATGTTTGTAAAGCTTCTCCAAGAACAGGAATCCGAGGCGACAGAGGGCACAGATTCACTGCAAATGGATAGTTAAAAATGGGAAAAAGAGCAGGCGAGCACTTTCTTCATCATTGTGATGAATGATATGAATATATATAACTGGAGCTCTTGACCTGTGCCTGCATGATTCTGTGCAATACACTGCTATACACTGTTATTATTGATTGGCTGATTATATAATTGCATGAACGTGTATGTGTACAGGTGTTCCTATTTAAGTGGGTAATGATATGCAGAAAACTGTAGAAGAAAAGAGAGAATAAAAGGCTTTGTGTACCTTACTCACTAGTGTAATTAGTTCATTTAAAGTAAACAACAGACTTCTATTAAGTAAACTCATTCCAACTCACTGAAGCTTTTTAATATGCAGCAAAAAGTAATGTTATTGCCAAAACCCACGCCACTTGGTGCATCTTTATCACCCCAGGGACCTTATTGTTCCTTTCTTTTCTCCATGATGTAACTATAAATATTCCATTGTATAGTTTTAATATGATTACCCTGATGATCCCACATTTAAAAAGAAATCGTAGCTAGATCCTTAGTAGCAATTAACACAGTAGATTATTTTGACTGAGGTTACATTCCCAAGCCACAAAGCTTTCTGTGTGTGTGTGTGTGTGTGTGTGTGTGTGTGTGTGTGTGTGTGTGTGGGAAAGTATGTAATAGATAGATAGATAGATAGATAGATAGATAGATAGATAGATAGATAGATAGATAGATAGATAGATAGATAGATAGATAGATAGATAGATCGATCGATTGATCGATCTCAGGCATCATACACCCTGGACAGAGTGCCAACCCATCGCAGGGCACACACACACTTCTCAAGTTCTTATGTTATAAAACGCTATTGAATTTAAACTAGATACACTTTTTCAGTAAACATTAGTCATTTGAAAAGATCATATTGTTATGCATTTGTAATGATCTGTTCGTGTGTGCTCTAAGTGATATTACAATTTGGTTGTTGAACCTGTTACTTGAACAAATGTTAAAAAATCTTGGCAAAACTTACATTTACATTTACAGCATTTGGCAGATGCCCTTATCCAGAGCGATGTACATAAGTGCTTAAATCTCTAACATTGAATACATTAATGCTGGCTCACTAGGTTACATACTTAAGATACTATGAGTTTAAAACATTTGTTCAAAGCTACAATGAAATATGTCAAAGGTTGTGTTTTTTTTTGTTTTTTTTTTAATAAAATGCAAAAGATAATGAATAAGTTTCCTGAATAAAACTTGCCTAACTGGTTTAATAATTTATGATATAAAGGGATTTAAGTTAATTTAAACTAAGTTAATTGCATTTATTTTCATTTAATTATAGTCTTCTCTCATGACAATTAAAAATAATGGTAGAATAACACTGTTGTATTACTGAACCTCATGACAGCATACGTATACAATCAAGCGATAACAATGAAGACTCAGGAGTAGAATGAGGAGCCATTTGTACGAGGATTTAATAAAGATTGCAGCAAACAAAGTGAAATCACAACGCAGATATACACAAAGCTAATGCAGCCGGAGGACAAAATTCAAACAATCAAGTTCAACAAGGCCCAAGGGTAATCCAAAGACAGATCCAATAAACAAAGCATTTGTTCAAGGCACATAAAGTCAATCAGCCATAACAATGAACATATACGTACACAGGGTTTGACAAGATTTCGCAAAGATTGACAATTTTGCAACCTTGCAAATATCCATGAGAATTTTTTTAAATACTCTGGGTCTTTCCAACAGTGGTATGGCACACGTATGACCTGGCTATTTCTGTGTTGTGAGACAGGGCTCATAGTTAGATATGATTTCAGGATATACCTCTGGGTGGCATGGTAGAGCAGTGTCAACATTTGTGCTTTATTGCTCATAGTTTGATCCTAAGCTCGGGTTTCTGTCTGTGCAGAGGATGTGTCTGTACATAGCTTTCTATGATTGCATTGATTTTCTCTTAGTACTTTGTACAAATGTGCCAGTAGATGTGAATAACCAAGGTAAAAAATGTGTGTGTATGTAAGTGCGAGAGAGAGAGAGAGAGAGAGAGAGAGAGAGAGAGAGAGAGAGAGAGAGAGAGAGAGAGAAAGAGATGCCTTCCAATAAACTAGTGTCTCATACAGTGTATACAGTACATTTTGAACACCTAGGGTTACATACAGTACATTTTACACCTCTTGACATACACATGTCTGACCCTGTATGCTTTTTATCACTTGTTAGCCTTGTTAATTTCCTACATTTCATAAAATGAGGCTAATTTATCATAGCTGGAGAAGTGATTAATTATGCTGAAGAGCGGTTTGACTTTTGTTCTCAGAAATCTGGAATATTTCTGAGTTTTGTTCAGGTTTGGTGCAGTATTGTCGAAAAGGAGAGTGCAAAAGCAGGTCATCGGCATCGAGCAACAATTTCATTGATGAGATGCAGAATGAGACCAGAAGCTGTTCTATTCTTCTAAAGAAGTCTTATCATTAACTCAGTAACATAAATATTTAATAATGCTGGACTTAAACAGCAACCTCATCTGGATTCGCATTCATTTATTGCTAATTTTCTCACTGCAGAATTTTTCATATGCTTTAATTTGATTAAGATGTTTTAAGATGTTGAGGTTTTATCCATCTGCTCTGCTCTTAATAAGACTTACTGAAATCAATGAAGCTCTCAATCTCTCTCACCTTGCCCTGCTCCCATAGTACACTGAATTTGTTCTTTGGGTTCACTCTAATTGTCTCCCTCATAATAATCTATAGGAACCTGGGGCAGCGTTCCAATTAATCAGCTCACTAATGAAAACCCCCCACTCTCTCAACACACCACCCCTCTAAGTCCACAGAGATGAAGACTTCGTTCTCACTCTCTCTCATCTCTCTCTGCACTGGTTGTGAAAAATAATGAACAGGTGCCATCCTCTGTCAAAGCACGCACACCTTTTAATGGCCTTTGGGTATTGACAGACTGAAGGGCTCATGAAAGGGAGGCTCAAGTAAATACATTGCAAGAAAAAAGGGCACTAAAATGTACCTTTCTTTGTCACTGGGGTGGTAACTTCAAGGGTACATCTTAGAATGCATCTTTCATTTGGAAATACAAATATAGCATATAGTGTACCTTCAAAATTTGATTTAGGTACCTAAACGGATTTACTATGTATTTATTTCTGTCCACAAGTCTGAGACCATTAGTGAAAAAGTTACTATTTTGCATTCTTTACTAATTTAATACATCAATTTTCATTACAAATGGTATTACTTACAACTTGAGTGAAAAGTCTAATCGGTTTGAAAATCTTCACAATGATGATTCGTCTTAGAATTTGCAATGTCTAATTTTTGCTTTTATGTCAGTGTGCACTCGAGCTGGCATGTCCTCCACGAGATTATATCATATTAAATCGGACCTCACAAATCTTGCATTTAAATAGACACGGTGCCCATAAAATTAAATAGAAATAGTTCGTAAAAACAGTGCAGAATCTTTGATTATATGTTACAAAATTTAAATAATTTACAGTTCTAAATGAAAAAAAAGAAAATTTGGATTTTCACTGTGGTCTCAGTCTTTGAATGCCATTGTAAATCGATTGCATTCAATATATAATAAAAGATGCCAATGGTGCTTTTCTGTGAGAGTAAGACTTCTTCTCCATGCTAATTAACACTGCAGAACATGCCTGGCAAAGTTTTATGACAGACAACTTTCTCAACAAGATTTTATTTCTGAACCTTTAATTGCTTTAGTCCTTTAATGCAAACAATAAGCAACAAAAAAGCAAACAAAAATGTATTGTAAATATGTAAGTGCAATTTAATTAGCAAATGTTGGCCAAAACTATGAAGATAATTAAAACATACAGCTGATAATCATGAATATAAAAACAGAAAATGTGACACAAGTCCCTGTTTATGTTTTAGTAGGAGCTGTAATAGAGTGACACTGTTACAGTACACAGCCATGGTATAGTAACTGAGCAGACATGGTTACCCTTATGCTTTAGTGGATTCTGTGGAAAAGTAACTGATCTAAGGACCTCAGGGACCCATGTGCAGAATCAGGGCAGAACAAATCAGATACACACGAGGGGTTAGCCTTCAAGAGCTTTAAAACTGAACAATAGCACTTACCCTGGACCATGTTATGGATAGAGTGCCAGTGAAAGCCAAAACCAGGCTGATCTGATGCTTTTTCTTGGTGTGTTATACTGTACCTGCATTTTGTAATGTAAACAGAACAAGGAACACATATTAACAAGATATTATTAATCTAAACACTTACATTTACATTTATAGCATTTGGCAGAGCTGTTATCCAGAGCAATTGAAGACTAGACTGAGGGCCTTGCTCAGGGGCCCAGGATTGGCAGCTTGGTGGTCCTGGGATTCAAACTCACTTATAACCTAACCACGTTTGTTGAAGTGTTTGTTGTCATGTTAAACTAAATGTCAGTACTGCTTTATAATGGTCTGGGTCACATTAAATGGGATACACATGTAAGGAGACATAACAGTTGCCAGTTCAACAACTGGTATGTTAATAGGATGTGGGGAAAAACAGAGAAGAGAGAGTAAATGCAAATGAAAATTTGACGAACATACAAAACCCACAGTTTGAACCACCCACACCACTGTGAACCAAATCAGGCTACAATTACAATTAATTGACAGACTAAAGTTCTCAAGATTCACTGCCAACAACAACTATAGTTCCCAAGATTCACTGCCAACAACAACTACAGTTCCCAAGATTCACTGCCAACAGCCCTGTCAGAAAACAAACCAAATGACCAATCCAGAAACCTACAATCACTTTCTACATCGCTGATCTCCAGACTGCCAGTCACACATAGCTATCATCTTCTCTCTAGCTGTCTTTATGTGATGTTACAGAGCCACTGGTTTTGACTCTATATTTGTCTGTTTCCTCATAGACTGACCAAAAGATTATACACTAGCTTTGATCCCTATCTTGCCCACAGGTTTTTATCCATCAGTTCATGAGTCATTGCAATTTCTCAAGCTTTAAATTGTAATATGATTAAGTTGCCATTCCATTCCAGTTATCCCATTCCAGATATAGTCTCTCCTTTACTATTATAATATCCTCCACTCTTCTGAGAAGGCTTTCAGTAGATTTTGGAACATGGTTATGGGGATTTGTGCTCATTTAGCCAATAGAGTGTAAGTGAAGTCAGGCAATGATTATTGGGCGAAGCCCAGAGCACAGTCCAATTCATACCAAAGCATTATAGTTCATTCCAAAAGTGTTTAGCCAGGTTGAGGTGAGGTCTCCCTGCAGGCAACTCCTCTTCTTCCACTTTAACCTTGGCAAACTATTGCTTTATGGACATGGCTATGTGCACTGAGCATTGCCAGGTTGGAACTATTTTGTACCCTTTAGTTCCAGTAAAGGGAAATCTTAATGCCACAGCATACTAACACATTCTATATAATTCTGTCATTACACAGTTGTTTTTGCACAGTTTGGTAAAGGCCCAAATATGGGTGGTCAGAAATCCATATATATTTACTATGTCGCTCACCTTTGCTTCCCCTTCTACTACAAACCTACAAAAGCTATTCTATCTTTGTCTCCTTTGGGGATTCAAGGTTTTCAGGCTTTTAGCTGAATGACACTTTAAATTGTGTGAGTATAGGGACAAAGATGACGGCAAAGTCGAACCATGGCGCCACAATGACTGCTTTCAAGAAGGTCAACTTACACCCTCACACCATTTTACTAACACACACACTTAGTCATTACAATTAGTTTGGCCAGAGTCACCTAGAGGTCAGACAGAGTGGTTAAGAGTCACCCTGGCTACGTGCCTCTCTACAAACTCAACATCCTCAAATCAAGACTTGAATAAACCACTTAACTATTATCCCTGGTATCAATTTTAAGTAGAAAGAACTTTTGTGAATGTATGAGTTCTATGAACATTCAGGTATTGTGAAATTCCAAAAATCTTCTTATTTGTTATTTATTCTGGGAACTCAGAGAATGCATGTTTAGAAATGTTCCTTTGATATTACGTCAGCATTTTCAATTGGGGGGATGTTAAAGCTAATGCTTTCATATTGTTTCTATAATTTAATATTTATAATTAGAAATGTGGATTGATTATTTTTGGGATATTTTTGCAGGATTAAGGTAAAAACAACAAAACAAAATGCTGCCTATTCGAGCTGTATTCAAGGGCAATAAAAAATATCTGATGTTTCATGAAAAATGTTGCCAACGTATACAATATATACTCTTAACTATTCTAAACATCCTGTCTTTATGTCCATCAGCTTAATCTGTGGCCAAAATAAGTATTATTGTTGCTTTTTTGTAATGTTTTTTTTTTAATGAATATATCTAACCTACCTGTCACGAAGTGACACGGTGAGACAAAGCGGGTGAGGATCCAAACGCAGTTTAAGGTTTTTAATACACAAAACACAAACAAACAGGCAGGCAACGCGGAACAAACAGGAAACGGGAACACGGACATGCACACACCAACAACGACCAACAACATTGAAGTGAACAGACAGAGTATATATGGTGAACGAGAACCAATCACAAAACAGAGACAGACAAGGACTAAGACAAAACACCTGGGGAAGAGATTGAATGTAATTAGTGTCCATGGTAACAGATAGGTGGGCGGGGTCAACAATTAACATCAGGGAGAGACGGCAGACAGAAACAAGGGGAAAACACAGACAGACACATTACACTACCAAACATTTGGGTTCATCAAACATTACCATATTGGTGCATTTTAGCGTATGCTGCTTTTTGGTGCCCATATGAAACTATTAATTTACAAGTCAAACAGATGTCAAAGTACTAGTTTTTAAGACTGTGACTCATAAAACAGTATTGGCTGAAATAAGGTATCAAGGCAGCTAGCTTCAGACACTGTTGATTGGCTGTTGATGTGATCCAGGATGATCTGAGTGACTGAACAATGTACTCTTCCAGGCAGCATCCATTAGCCAGTTAAAGTCTATAAAAATATGAAATGTTGTTACTTTGACTGGCTCCGACTGACTTGTAAGTGAAAAATATATTTTAGTTGCCAGACATCAACTCACAACAGTCCACAGGCTGGGCCCAACCTAGACAAATTCGGTTGTGAATTGGTCTTATAATTGGCATGAAGCATCACCTGAAGTTCACTGATACTAAATGCTTTTCTAAAGCAGTTCCCCTGATAGTTGTTCGGCATTACAAAGACATTTCATTGTTCTTGTGGCAAAAGAAGAACATAACCCAAAGGCTTTGAGAAAGAATGATCAGTCTGAAAATAAGGATTTTCAACTCCAGTCCAGGGAAACACTACCTTGAACAGTTCTGAGGATTCTCTGCTCCCAGCACACATGGTCCAACCCATGAAGGGCTAATTAGGTGGTGAGCTGGATCAGGTTTGTTGGGATCTACAAAATATTGATGCTGTGGAGGGCAGATGGTCCCCAGGACAGTATTTGAAAAAACCCTGAACTACACCCTCTTAGAAAACTATACTAAATTGTAGCTTTCAGAATACAAATCGTTGTTCCAGTAGCGCTCCTGCTAAGCAGACATCTTTTCACCTTTACTTTGTATCTTTCACCTGGGAAAGTAGACGTAATGGACTATTAAAGCTCAAGAAATATAATAGAATTGGGTGAACAATCAAACATATTTACCTTACCTCAACTGTAATCAATGATTTCATTGTTTGTGATTGTATTTTTTGAGTTATTAGTTTAAAAACATGCAGAAAACAGAGTCATATTTCTTTTAATAACAAACCGCTCCTTTGGGACAATAATTAAATTGTTTCTATCATGGGGAATAAATTGTTAACCAGTATTTTTATAGTATTGTTTTTTATTTTTTCAATTTATTTATGATATTAGTTTTATTCTATTTGTTCTATAATTGATATATTAATATTTACAAGTGCTTTTATTCAAACTAAATGACCAGAACACAATAGTTACATTAAATACCAGAGTAATACATACATTGTTGATAAAGCACCAATTTACCAATGTTGTATATTTAATTTACAAATGATATATAATGAGTCAGCTTAATACCGACATAATAATATAATTCATAAGTATTATATATCACTAACATTAATTAAACTCTCATTCTAATTCACATACGGTGTCAATAACCTTCTTCAAAACAGACAGCTGTAAGGAACACAATTCTAATCATACTATATATTTTCTCTCAAACACTAAAAGTATAATTGCTTTAAAAAGTCTTTTATACATTTTCATTAATGGATTTTAGCAATTTTTACATTTCTGATTTATAGTATATTAGATTATAATCTATAGCATATCCAGTATTTATAGTAAATTCTTTGAAAAAACTATGAAATGCACTTTTTTTATAAAGGGAATTGGACAACGGATGTTGGACCATTCCTTAACTTTTGTCAGAAATCTTTGCGCACAAATTTTAGCACACAATTGTTTAGGATGTCTTTGTATGCTGTGGCATTACGAATTCCCTTTTACTGGAACTGAGATGTTTTTCCCAAACCTGTTCCAGCATGACAATTCCCCTGTACACAAAGGGAGGTCCATAATGACATGGTTTGCCAAGGTTGGTGTGGAAGAACATAAGTGTCCTGCACAGGGCCCTGACCTCAACCACACTCAACACCTTCGGGATGAACTGGAATTCTAACAGCGTGCCAGTCCTCCATGCCCCTGATATCACTGCCTGACCTCACTTATGCTCTAGTGGCTGAATTTCCAAATCCTCACAGCTCACAGCCATGCTCCAAAATCTAGTTTGGAGCCTCCCTAGAAGAGTGGAGCTTATTATAACAGCAAACAGGGATTTTTTTCTGGAACAGTGTGTTCAACAAGTGCCTATGAGTGTGTTGGGTTGGGTGTCCACAAACTGTATAAAGGCATTCTAATGTATTTGACACACATACTGTATCACATTACAATGTTCTTTCTTATGCTTAGAAACAGTGATTTTGGTGGGCAGTATTGACTGTTTGGATCTGAATGTGCTGAGTTGCAGTAGTGGGCCTGTGGGACCCTGACCTCATGGCCAGGTAAATTTAGTTTTACTACAGACACTGTTACTTTTATTAATAAAAAATCATGGCTATGCAACATGACCCAGATCTAAGCAGATTACTTCTTCTTAACTAAATTCACACCTTGAACTGGCAGATCTGAAACATGAGACATGTGTCAGAAGGACTTCTATGAAACAGCTTCGAAAGGCAGCTTTTGTACAGTATCATGGGGTGCTGCTAAACACTATTCCTGATCTACCAGATACAATTCTAAATGTGACTCCATTTACTCTTCAAAGCCATTTTACCTTTTGCATAAATCCTTTAGCAGTGCTCTGAAGAACAGACTGGTGAAAGGTTGACTTATTTGCTAAAGAGTAATCTCTGCGGTTGCTGAAAGACAGCATGTTTTACAACCTTATATCAATAATGCACAGAAATAAATTTTTATAGTTGTTTTCCTCAAGATATATGTGCTACCAGTTTCATACTATGTTGGAGGTTTTGTGTTTAGGTGAGCAGTTTTGGCATAATGGAGGTGAAAGCCTGCTGTTTTCAGTTTTTCTGGTTGACAAAGTAAAAAATTCCTATTACTGTGAGGCCAGTGTTCCAGTCTTCCAGTTTTCACCACCCTTGGTGCTTATTTGAGTGTCACATATCCACAATTACATGAATTATAATTATGTGGATCTTCATTAGGAAACTAAGAACCCTTAAATATCCAAAGAACCATTCAGGAAACTCCAAATGTATATATTTTAACCGTTTCAAATGAGTCCTTCATTCATATTTAATAACCACTTTATCCTGGTCAGGGTAACAGTGAATCTGGAGATGTTTCACAGGAACACTGCACAATACATCTTGGTAAGAATCTTTCAGATGTGATACTAGTCCATTGTAAAGCAACTCACTTAAACTTTTTACTTAGGGCCAATTCAGTATTGCTTATGCCTAATGTCAGTGTTTCTACCCTCATGTTGGAGAAGAACATGTGAGACTCCATACAGACAATAAGCTGAGCTCGGGATTCACTACATTATTAGTGAATTTAATACAATATCAAGAAAAATGTTAATAAATATTGCTGAAAGAATTTGTTAATACTGTAGTGTTTATGCTCAAAATCCAGTTTGTATGTCTAGAAAATTCATAGAAAAGTTGTGTGTGGCCTGTTTGACGGCTGCGAATATACTGAGTGGAAGCTTAGGAGGATTTTGAACAGGTTGAATTTGGAGGTCTTCTAAAGCCTCCTGCCTATCAAATCCCTGACTGACAGAGCCAATCAGAGTGAGCACAGCACACTGACACTCCTCCTAGGAGTTAGTATGTGTGTCTGTGTGTGTGTGCGTGTGCACCTTTAGGTGATGTTATTAAACTCAGGACCTTTAATCTTGCCATCACTGTGAATTCTGAACAGTCTGTCAGGACCACTGTCAAAGAGGGGACCAATACACACGTACAGACGACGCATTGACACACAATTAAGATAAGTGGATAGGGGCATTATTGGAGAGTCAAAGAAAGATGGACAGGTGAGGGCAGGCAAATCAACCTGTGTGTTTGTGCATGTGTGTGTGATTACAGGTCTGAGATGGGAGCTAAATTGATTCCTGAGAGAGAGAGAGAGAGAGAGAGAGAGAGAGAGAGAGAGAGAGAGAGAGAGAGAGAGAGAGAGAGAGAGAGAGATGCACTAAGAGGAACAGAGAGGAAGGTAGAAACTGTGTGTGTGTGTGTGTGTGTGTGTGTGTGTGTGTGTGTGTGTGTGTGTGTGTGTGTGTGTGTGTGTGGCTCATGGGGTATAAAAGCCTGGCTCGCAGTCAGGATTTTGAGTGAACACTGTTTAGGTTGAAGGAAAACTGCTTTTAAATTCCTTGGAAGTTCAGGCAAAGCTTTAAATATATAAAGCTGATTGAAAATATAGGCAGACTACAAAATTTTATTAATGGTAGCAGTTTGCCATTGACATACTATAATTATTCTCTAACTGTTATCTTTTAAGCATGTGTTTGACCTGTGTTTTAAAATGAATTTTGATTACCAGCAACAATCTTTGTCATCGTTCAAAGCACATACAGTATATGTGTATACATTTAGGACAGCCATGTAGATGCTGGGTTATACAGTGTTATGCAGTATATCTACTTTGTTTCAGTGTGAAGAGGGAAGGAATTGATCACATTTTGAGTATATTTTTGCAAGTTATCAATTCATTTTATGGTAAGAGATGCAAACGAATGTCATGCGAATTCTAGATATGTTGGTTAGCAAATATACACATTAAAACATAATTAACAAAAACGTTTGCAATTATTATTTCTGAAAATGCCTTTAAGACTTTAAAGAATATTTAATTATTCAATAAATATATTTATGTATAATCCAAATATTTATGTCTAATCCAAGCCTCAAAGCTCCAGGTCACTGTCTGTGTGAAGTTTTGCATGTTATGCTTCATGCCCATATAGATTTATATTTTCCTACCAAAAAAAAAAAAAGAAAAAAAGAAAAAAAAGAAAGCAAAACAAAAATGTTTTTGTATTGGTGACTTTAAATTGCCCCTGATGTGAATGTTTATTTGGATGTAGTCTTAGTGTTCTCACTGCTGACTCTCACCAGGATAAAGATCTTACAGAATATAAATAAATTATATGTATTATAATATTATAATATACATATACCTACTATACTATACTGTCATGGTGGTTTGGAAAATTCCCTGCCAGAACACCAGGGGGCGTTCCTGCAGGGTTTATGTATCTTGTGCCATGTGCTTTTGTTTATGTTTTGTGTCCTCACCTGTGTTTGCCCCACCCAATCTTTATCCTGTCCCCGTCTCTGATTCTCTTCCCTATTTATACCTGTCATTTTGGGTGTGTTTCAACTGAGTTTTCCAGGTGTTTCCACATGTTTGTAGTTCTGTTATATTTATTTACCACTAGCTTGTTGTGATATCCTTATATTTAGGTCTGATTTTTGTTCCTGTGGAAGATCTTGCTTTGTGACACTATACAACCTCTTGCTGAACACTCTGGCTAAACAAGATGTCTGGGTCACTGTAGATGTATTGAATTTAAAACATGTTTTTGTATTACTGAATAATTAATTGAATTAAAAATGGCTTAGCATGTATGCCTTGTACTATTGGCCATTTTCCTGTTTCATGTTTGTATTCCAAAGTGTGTACACTTTGGAATACAATGATATACATATGTAGTACAAAGGCAAAGTATGTGTTACATTCTCAGAAATGATGCACAAAATAAAAATAAATAAATTAATTAAAGTTCTAGTGTAATTTTTTTATAAAGTTACTTAAGAATTTAGTAAACAAGAGTGCATTAATCTCCCTACCTCTGTGTGTGTGTGTGTGTGTGTGTGTGTGCTCTCAGATGTCAACAGCAGGCAAAAGGTTCTAGTGTTAAATGCTATCAGTCGACTGCAGTGGTTTGCATTATTAATTATCTCTGTGGAAACAGACCTCCTCTTCTTTCAGACTTTTAGCCATCTTTCATCCAGCTCCAAATATGTCTGCTTGCTGTTTTATGTTACTCTCAGTTTGTGCATTATATTCAGAATTCAGTGATATGGAGATGGATACGTACAGGTATCTCACAGAATGAAGTGTTCTACCAAAAGCTTTTGTAAGCTTTTTATCTGAAGTTGTTAGCGTCTTTGATTAGAAATTGATCATATTTTAAACGTTTTACACATTCATATCAAATTGTGACATATGGCAAATGAAAGTGGAGAAAAAATGCACAAGGATATTTTATATAATTACTGATGAATAGCACCGTAATATTCATATTTACTGTCATTGGGAACATGCACAACATGCACAACATGCACAATGCTTCTCCTCAGTGGAGGACGGACTTAGCTGGATTTTTGGAAGAATCGCCTTTGATAAATGTTCAGTTATGTTACTGAGTTGCTTGAACATTTGCCAAATGTGCACTAATATGACGACATTAGTTTATCTGAACACTGAAATTACATTACACATTCTTTAAGTAATAAAAAAGGAGTAGATTATAGTAAAAAATAGTTCTAAAATTCAATTAAAAAACAATATTTTTTATTATAACTAGTGATTGAAATTGTCAACTTTTTAAACAACTGTGTTTGAAACTTGAAATAAAAAACTCCACAACCAACTGAAAGAAATATAAATAAATAAATAAAAACATTCAAAGAAAGCCAGCCAGTAGGGATGAGAGATGAGGCAGAATAAGAGGACAAGCAGCTGTGGTAGATCTTATCTGAAGGCTGCTGAATCAACACTAACTTAATCAATGAGGTGACATCCTGAAAACCATAGTTACTGAGACGCAAGCTTCCTTTGGCTGTGTTAGCTGTTATCTTTGCATTGCTAATGAGATAATAGTGCTACAAATAGTGCTGCATGGAAAGCTAATGTTAAGAACAGTGTATTCTTGTGTTTAACAAGATGTCAGAGCTAAACATTGCTGCCTTTTATACACATGCACACCTTTTCTGGTTTATAAAAAGAACCGAACCTCACTTAATATCCAGTTGAGTGGATTTCAATTCAAACAGATACAAAGAAAGGGTTAACATCCAGGCTTTGTGTTTTGGTTTGTGATTGTTCAGATTTCAGGTCCTTAAACAGAATTTTTTCTGGATTGTACACATTCACATTACACACATAAGAAGACAGAACACTTTCTGAAACCTTATCACAATAACCACAATATTACTTTATACAAAAGAATGAAAGAATGACTTCTTTATGATGATAGTTACACAACAAATAAGATACTGAACAAGACACTAGATAACTCTAAAGCAGATGTATCAAACACAATCTGTAACGTTTTAAAACCCTCAGGAAAGACAATCTGAGTCTATACCTTTTTTATAGTGATTAAAATAATCATACTTTTATAAATGCAATTCTTTAGTTTAATCATATTTGAGATGAGAAACAGGATTACAGGTGGGATTATGCATTTTTATGTGGGATTTTCCATTTTTTTGACTGAAAGCTTCTAGTCAGGTAGACACACTATAGGCACCCACTGGTCGCCGGGGTCTATAGACAGAACTTTCTGCTGACATGCAGAGAAAATCCAGATACATTATTCAGTTACAGAATAAAAATTTCCTGTCACACAGTCATATACACTCTGTTCGAGTGTATCGAACTTTCTTTTTACACATTCAGATATTATTTTACTCAGTAAGTTCGAATGTCCTGTTTTTGTGGAATTCAAGGTGGCTGATACTGAGTTCTACTGGCAAATAGTCACTGTACAAGCACACAGGTAAAAAGACAATGGTGCAACATCGACCCTTAACGATTTCTTGCTAAATGCAGGCGATTCCCTTCATGATAGTGAGGAACATGTAGAATAGGAGAATATTGATAATATGCATGCTTCTTTAAATACACTGCAATCTAGTTCCAACAAAGGTAAATTAAGAAAAAACAAAGGTTATAAGCAGCCATGTCATAAAGTAATATTTGCTATTATTCAGAAAGTTTTCATGTTTGTTGTGTTCATATGCCTGTTGATCATTTTATATAAATGTTGGCTGTATCAAAAACATGAATTCAACATGACTTTATTTTACATGGTTGTTTAATTTTTGTATATATCAAAATTTCAGTTCTCACAGCAGTAGTAATTTACATTTTGCTTCATTTAACTATCCGTTAAACAGAATTGCACACTGTCACCAAATTTCCTAGTGGAAACTCTGACACAAAGTTAAGTACAATTCAAAAAACATATTTTCCCTGACTCAACCCAGTTCGGGAAAAGCTGGCTTATGCCAGTAAAGCTCCAAAGCCAGTATTGCTGGAGAAGCTGAAGGTTAAAGGACCTGGACAGAGGCTTTTTAGCAGTTCTGGGATTTAAATTCACCTTCCAGTCACAAGCAGGTCTAAAACTGTTGAGGATTCAAGGGATAAGTCGTAGGACCAAATGACTATCATTATTAAAATCATTAATCTGTTTGATGGAAAGGGTTGCTTTCATGCTGCACAGGTGAGAGAGACCCCATGAGTAAGTGAGATTAGTGGGTCATTAATAAGCAGCAGAGGGTCTCTAATTACACTTCAATTCATCATCCTCGGCCACCAATTAAACCATTAATACAACTACTTGATAAAGGTGTGATGTCACTGACCTGTAAAAAATTTATTAGGGATAATATTAATAATTTACGAACAATGTTAATGGAGACTATCCTTGGAAAGTCTTTAACCTTTGGAGGATTATATGAGTAAAACAGAGAGTGAGAGAGAGCGAGAGAGAGAGAGAGAGAGAGAGAGAGAGAGAAAGAGAGAGAAATGATTCTCAGGAAATTAAAGAGCATGACTTAACAAGGGACTTTTTAAGTAAAGTGCTATTATCATACAACAAGGTGGCATAATTTCACTTGAAGTGAGATTTGTTGAAATACGTAAAAGCGCCTTGGAACAAGATGAATAATTGTACACTTTAAGTGCTGTGTATTCTAATTAATCTCCTCAGGAGGGATAATAGATATATTCCCATGACTCCATACATTTTTAATTGTAGAGGAGGGAAAAATGGCAGAGAGAAATGCATTCTCACTAGATATGGGTGATTATGCTGATTTTCTTTTTGTTCCACTAGTACAAATACCATGACTAATATCCCTGCACCAATACTCATACTTTATACTTTAGAAAAGTCTTCTTTTCTACAATTGAAATTTGCAAATAGATATTAAGAAATAGAATATTTCTCTCTTTGGGTCCTGTATAATGATAGAAATAAGCCAGGTTAAAGCTGTTTGTGTATGTGTGTGTGTGCGTGTGTGTTTGTGTGTTGTATGTAATAAATTAGCAGGCAGAAGGAGATTTTCCACTGTATCTCTATCTATCTATCTATCTATCTATCTATCTATCTATCTATCTATCTATCTATCTATCTATCTATATAATATCGATTTTCAAATAAAATGCTTGATTTTAAAGTACTGATGGTTTAGCATTTATCCAGACGTCTTTATTTCTTCTACTTCGTATGTGTTTATCGACACACTCGGCTCTCAAGAGACAAAGGTACTGTATGTAAACACTAAAGCTGTTGAGTAAAAAGCCATTTGTCATTTGATAAAAATGTGTTTCTTGTAGATTACACAATGATTTGATATTTTTCATATAATGCGTTAATTTTATTCTATTTCTCAGTTATTTCCTAGCTTGCATGGTATACGACTTATGTGCATGTTGGTTTTCTTCAATTTCTTTTTGGAAAATATGTTTTTGTTGTTTTTTAAGGGGTTTCGTCATTTGTAACAGATTAATTAGATGGAAAACAAAGGGAATTGATGTGACAGTCTGCAAATTTGATAAAATGAATAGATCTGGGTTGTGTCATGATAAGAGGCCCTTTCTCCTCTCTGTTCACTGGAATATGAATGAGCATCATCAAAATTATGCTTCATAATACAGTATCCACTGCATTTCTTTCTCTCTCTCTCTCTCTCTCTCTCTCTCTCTCTCTCTCTCTCTCTCTCTCTCTCTCTCTTTTCTGGGAAATGATAACGTCAGCAGGAAGCAGTGGTAACGGCTCCAGATCGATATCCTGCTAATAAGTGCACCATCAGACCGAACCTCTTCCTCACACACACAACCTCACCCAACCCAGATCATACCAAAATACATACCTAATCCTAAATGAAGAGTATTTAGAGAAATGGATTGCATCATTATAAAAGAATAAATATGGCTTAAAAAACACAGCATAACCTCTTCTGCTGAAATAATATTTATATTTGGTTTAACAGATGGATGACGTGTGCATTTCCTACCACTTGCATATGAGCAGTCAAAAGCAGAGCTGTTGATATTTTAAAATTAAAACGATTTGTCAGATAGATATTTTAGAAGACTTAAAATAATTTTCTGTGACAAAGAATGTGAGTTATAGTGACACTAATGGCATTTCTAACACCTACTGTTCTTCTGAAAGTATATTTGGAAATGCTTTGTGCTCTCTGAACCGCTTCAGTCGATGGGCTTCATTTATCATTTTAGTAAAGTTGTTAAATGTTTGTAACTAAAACAAGCTAAAAAAAATCTCAAATGGATTCACATTAACATAACATTTCAGAAATGCTGATTTTGTTTGTATTTGTTTATTTATGACTGATTTGCATTAACATTTACATCATTTGTCAGATGCCCTTATCTGGATTGATGTACAAAAGTGCTTTAAAGTCTCTATCAATTAATACATTAACACTGATTCACTAGGGTATAGACCAAGAATGCAATCAACCTAAAACTCTGTTCAGGTTTTTTTAAAATATACACATAATATCAAGTGTTTCAGGAGCCGCTAGGTAATAACCAGTGACTCAGCTGTTCGGACATCTAGGGGACATAAAGGGGATGTTTATTCTACCATCTCTGTACAAGGACAAAAAAGAGACTTTCTATGATGTATTTCTTGCCCTGAGAGATGATGATACCTGTCAAGCAGGGCTGGTAGATTTGCATTTGGTGACAGCCACAAAACTCCATAAAAGGCAAAGCTCACTGCACTGAAATGAGGTGTAAACGGCAAAAAAGAGACTTTCTCAGTGAGAAATTATTTAGACTTGTTTAGTTATGGCAAAAAAACAACGATTTAACAGTGTTAAAGTGTAGCAGCACTTCCAAATCTACAGACAAACAGATGATTTAGGTGTGAATTAAGTAAAGTGAAAAAACTGGTGTGACAAGAAATCAGAGGAGTAAAAATATTTTTAAAGAAGTGTCCTTGCTGATGTGTCAGCATATTGCACAGCATTAAAAGAAGATACTTTTGTAAATTAAACCAATTAATAAACCAGCTTTCCTCTTTTGAAAAAAATACCTGTCTTTAAAAACCCCTTCCCTCATTGTCATCTTTCAACTGAGGCTTAAGGCTATGCACAGACAGACCTTTCCTTACGTATATACAGAGACATTCATTTTGTCTTTCTTTGTCTTAATTTGTGGGTTAATGTCAGCCAACGTTTCCATGTTCTTTAATTAATGCCAATATTGTAAAAAATATTTTTTTTTTCACAAAAATGTCTGATCATTTAAAAAAAATGACTCTTTGTCCCTTTGCCTTTCTGAACTAGCATGAGGATATGTTTTTGACAGAGACCCCAAAGCACATCTGTAAGCCATCCTGGATGACTGTCTTTTGTAAAAGTTGTAAAAATAAGCAATTTATCTCAACTGTCTATTCCACATATATAAGAAGTGCAGTCATTTGTACAGTACAGACCAAAAGTTTGGACACACCTTCTCATTCAAAGAGTTTTCTTTATTTTCATGACTATGAAAATTGTAGATTCACACTGAAGGCATCAAAACTATGGATTAACACATGAGGAATTATATACGTACATAACAAAAAGGTGTGAAACAACTGAAAATATGTCATATTCTAGGTTCTTCAAAGTAGCCACCTTTTGCTTTGATTACTGCTTTGCACACTCTTGGAATTCTCTTGAAGAGCTTCAAGAGGTAGTCACCTGAAATGGTCTTCCAACAGTCTTGAAGGAGTTCCCAGAGAGGCTTAGCACTTGTTGGCCCTTTTGCCTTCACTCTGCGGTCCAGCTCACCCCAAACCATCTCGATCGGGTTCAGGTCTGGGTAACTGTGGAGGCCAGGTCATCTGGCGCAGCACCCCATCACTCTCCTTCATGGTCAAATAGCCCTTACACAGCCTGGAGGTGCGCTTGTGGTCATTGTCCTGTTGAAAAGGTGGTGTGTCCAAACTTTTGGAAGGTGTGTCCCAACTTTTGGTCTGTACTGTACACATGTATGTGTATAATTTGTAGCTGATCAATCAAGCAATATTGCATATTAGTTCATCTTCTCTGAACGATTTACAAATAAATCTTCCCCTTCATATCAACAGTGATCAGAGTCAGCAAGTCCAAAAGTTGCATTATCAGAGAAAGCTTGAGGTGATTTCCTTTGTGTTTTACAGATTATGCAATTTATCTGCCTAGTTCACACCTCTGAGTTCGCCAGATGAACTTAATACTCTCCTCAACTGAACTGATAACACATAAGAAAAAAAACATTATGTCTAGGATCAGAATTATGCGTAACTTTGTTTTAGGCAAAATCCATCATGTGCACTTGTCTGTAGTTACGTCTGCTAATTTGTGCACAAAATTGGTATTAAATTCTTTCTATATGCTTTTAACTCAAATCTGAATGCTCAACAATAGTGGAACAGACTAACTGATAAGATTTGATTGATACATATGGAAGATATTTTAGTGCTTTAGCTCTTCATGCATTGAACTGATAAGAATAGATCAATAAGCAGAAATAGCAAGACGCTGAGAAAAGCAAATAATGGGAGAATTAGAGATACAGAGAGAGATGGGAAAAGGAAATACTTGAATGTTGGGAATGAGAGAGTGGTTTTATGTGTAGTTGTGTAAGAGGCAGAGGTGTGGGCAGACTCTGTTAGTGTGTGCTCTAATCAGGTTTAAAAGATTGACCTGAGACAGAACTCTGAAGTTCAGGAAGGCTAGAGTGGGGCACTTGTTATTTCCGATGAGTGATGCTTGTAGAACACAGCAACAGAGAGGAAAATACAAGGGTTCGATACACAAAAGGTGCAATTAGTAATAAAAACATGGTGCATTACAATATACTTTATAGACAGAGCAATGCAGGACTGCACACACTACATTCACAGAACAACAGAAGCAGCCTTAGAATAAACAAGGCAGTATAATTGTGCAAAGTTGAGCACACTGACTGTGTAAATCGCATGCGATCAATTGAAAGGGTGAGAGTTTCTCTGCTGACTGAGATTTAAAGTCTCAACAGGACTTCAGGATAAGCAGCGCCACTGAGTCACAGTGGAAACATTCCATCTCCATCCTCTGCTGCTTGCAGGCCCCCGCAGCCTGCCGGGGCAATACCGCTTATTAAATTATCATAAAAGCCTGGCGCTCAATAAAAAGAGCTCGCTAGCCCTAATGGCCTGCAATTTTTATTTCTCAAATGAAGTTATGGCCAATAGGAAACCTACGACCCCTACATGCCCTCACTCACGCTTTCTTTCTCTCGCCTTCCTCTTCATTAAGAGGATCTGCAGAACAGACAGGCCAGGGATCCACAAATATCATAAAGTAGGAGCCAATTTTAATTAATAAACCACAATGCAGCAGAAGTAGCGAGAGTGCGAGAGAGAGAGAGAGAGAGAGAGAGAGAGAGCACAAGGGAGGGAGAAGTGCTAAAATATATTTACTCATTAAGCTTCAGAAATATTTTATACATTTGTGTTGGTGTTTTTTTATATTAGTATTCTGTAACCATTTTATCTATTAACCATTCAAATTATTCTTATGAAGCAAATACCTTGTTAATATATAAGGATATTCAGGGATCAAAAATCCATTATTGAATTACTGGAAGAGATTTGTTTGTCCAGTGGATGAGAGTATTCAAAGTCACATTAAGAGCATTAGCACAATTGACTTGACTAATATTCAATTCAATTCAATTCAATTTTATTTGTATTTATTTGCACTTTTAACAATAAACATTGTCTCAAAGCAGCTTTACAGAACATAAGAAATGTAATACAAAATGTTTAACATTATACAAAGATTAATATAATACAAGAATTAAAGATTAATATTAGATTTATACTTAAACGTGTTTGTATTTATCCCCAATGAGCAAGCCTGAGGTTATTTAGCTGAGAAGGAAAACTCCCTTAGATGGAAGAGGAAGAAACAATTTGAATAACCAGACTCAAAAGAGAACCCATCCTCATTTCTGTGACACTGGAGAGTGTGTTACAGTATAGAAACTGTTATAAACACTGGAGAATATTATGAATAATGTCCTTTCTACAGCCATACTGTATACAGTCTGACAATTGTGTAATGATTAGAAGGTTGTTGTCCTCAAAGACCGCATGTACTTGACATCTTCTCTTTAGTATATATAGTTTATAGTATATAACCATAAACAATGTTTTAAATGAAATATCTTGCCACAAGCCAATATACAGTATATATAAGTGATTCACAATTGTGAGTCACATTATGTGTGTTTTGTTACAATATTTCTTACAAACATTGCCACAAGGATGGGAATATCTGACAGTTTTGACTGGCTGATCTAGATGAACAAATTATGTTTCCTTTTAGATTTTGAGGTCATGGTTTGGTTTAGATTTAAGAATGGAGGAGATAATAAGATGTGTGTTGCATGTGTGTGTGAGGGGCACAATTTGAGAAAGGCTCTGCACAATATGTGATTCATTGTGTGTGCTGGAAGGAGACAGAATGTGAGAAAGACTGCAATGTGTATGATTATGTGTGTGTGTGTGTGTGTGTGTGTTTGTATTTGTGTGTATGTGTGTGCGCGTGCATCTGCCAGCCTTTTGCAGACTGACATTGAAGCCTGGATCGATATCCAATCACCTGAATCTCTCAGCAAAAGTATACACAATCGCACACATTCCAGATAAAAATCGCACACAAAATCAACTTTTCCAAAAGTCCAAACGCATACAGGCACAGTCATTTCTCTTAAAAACCACATGCCTTACTTTTCCACCTAAAAATATGAAGAGCTCAGATTGAGAAGGCTTTATTTCTGGTTTGTAATCTCTCTCTAACCTCTGTCTTTCTTTCTAAGGCATGTGTGTGAATATACTGTATGCAGTAGTGACATCTTGCATTTCTCTCTCTTGGAACCTGTATTCAGCTTTTCCTTTAGACAAAAATGAATATCCATTTGCTATATTTATCCAAAGTAGTTCAGCCACCACAGCTGATAAAATAAGGTATTATGCAGTGCTGCAAGGTTGAAAAGCTTGTGGCTTATTTATCACACCGCTGCTATAATTTGCTCCACCTGAATTAAATCTTTTATAGGCAGTTACAGTGAATGTCACATTTCCTTTGACTGATGCTACTCATTTTTTTTTTACATTCACCTTTGGCAGCTAGATATCTTGGAGGGAATAATCTAATTCAGAGTCAATTGTGCACTGTCACACCTCTTCCTATTGGCTAGGTCACTTTAGGACCAGAAAGGTCGATTAATAGCATTCGAATGCAATATAAAGATGTGTAAAAATACACAGATTGAAGTACACTTTATGTTTTGATTCACTATAGTTCAAACTACACTCACTGTCCACTTTATTAGGAACATATTCACCTGCACATTCATGCCAAGATATTCAGTTAATGTTTACATCAAGCATCAAAATAGGGGAAAAAATTTGATTTAGCGACTTGAGACAGTCCTGTGGGAAGAATAATCTTGTCTATGAAAGAGTTCAGAAGAGAATGGTCCAGGCATATAGCAAGGCTGTTGCATCTGCACAACTTGTTGAACCTTGAGTGAGATGTTCTACAACAGCAGAAGACCCAATGGTTTCAGTCAAGAACAGGACTCTGCGACTAAAGTGAGTGCATGCTCACCAAACCTGGACAGTTCTAGACTGGAAAAAAGACCAGTCAACATTTTTATTTCTTGAAGATTATTCCATTTTGCTGTGCTGTGTGAACCTTAAATAGAGCTCTTGTAAACTGGTTGGTTTAAAAGAAGCCTTTGTTTGATACACATTCAGTATGCATTTCAGCACTATGAATTGTTTTTTCTTCACATATCCAAGCTTGTTAAGAAGCTGGGGTCAGACAGCAGGGTCAGCCATGGTACAGATCCCCTGGAGCAGAGAGGGTTAAGGGCCAGAGTCTTATGCCATGAGCCACCACTTCCCTGGTGAACATGGACACATCTGAGGCTGTCTTTGTGGAACCCATCTCACTGTTTTCATACTCTTTGTAAATTTCCCACAGGGATGAAAAAAGAATCTATCTATCTCGACCGATCGCCTTACGCAGAAGTACACCCGAATCCTGCTAAATTCAAGAAGATACTTAATAAGTGCACAAAGGTGCATTAATGATCTTAAAGGGTCGAGACCCCTTTGGGCAGTAAGTCAGTGGGAAGACAGGGCAGACCAGGTAAGCCAAGCTGTATTCTAGAGGATGGGAGGAACTTAATGCTGACTTATTAAGTGCATAATAGACAGAGGCAGCACCAGTAATCATGCTTTGGCTGATTGATCAGCACAACTGTGTGATCGATGGTCTGCATTCGCTCCTTTCACTCTTAGATGTATCGTAATCAGTCTCAGTAATTAAAAAGCCATTGATGGAGGTAAGGAGTGGCTTTGCCAGGGTCCAGAGAGACACACCAAACTGTGTCATGCAGACACGTTCTGTCTGTCTAGTTTGAATGAATCATGTCACAGTGTTATGTTTGCTGTTCAGTTCTCATATCTGTCTGCTCAGAAGGTGTTTATCAATTATTATAGCAACAGATATGAAATTAGTTCCAGCTATAATTCAAATCACAAGTTGGTATTAAGGCACTCATTCTAATAAGACCTGGACACCCGGGCACGCCTCCTTAGACTGTGCATATAAATAAACTAAATATATTTGATATGGTGACGTTTTCTGTTAGGATGGGCGAAAGTAAGTTTTGGCAACATTGCAAATTCTTCAGTGCAAATCAGAACAAATGAGTGTAAAATGGCTGATATGAATACTATTCCTATGCCAAGCCTAATCATAACCTTTGTAACTTTTCCTACAAATTGAGTTGTGAATTTGAGAAATGAAAGCTGAGCTCTTGTTGATTGCAACCTACCTTTTGTTTTGAAGCCAAACACATTTTCTTCTTATTTTTCAGCTGCTCTGCTAAGCATGAATGCACCCACAGACACGCTTTTGACTCTATTGCATAATGCAGTAGAGTGGCGCTCCTGTGACCAATAATGTCATTTTGGGACCGTACCTCATGAATTTTAAGAGGTTAATCGTCTTTTTCACTCTTGTGGGGAAAAAAATCACTTTGCCAAATTGATTTTCTCCCCGACATTGTGGGTATAAAGGGTGTGTCATGTTAATGGCATGACTCTTTCACAGTATTTACAAAAAAGGTCTTTGTGTTCTGTGACTGTTCTCTCTTTCTCTTTCTTTTTTTCCATTCAAAAGTCACACTGCATCTATTTACAGCTGCTCCTCTCATGCTGGGTGCTCTTAATTAATCCAAGATTGGAAAAATTAATTTAGCTGCAGGGTAGCTAATCAATATCCATGTCCTAAGTCCATTAAATATCTGTCTGTCTCTGTCTCTCGCACACCCCCTGGATTTACAAGTTGATTTTCTTACCAATTAATCATAAAACCCCTTTTACATCCTTTAACAGAGGTCAATTGAATCAATGGACTCATTATGAGAAGAAGGCTAACACAATCACATGCTTGAAGATGCAAGGACAGACAGACACAAACACATGGGGTAAAGAGCACTTAGGCCTGTCTATTCATGTTTGTCTCCTGTAAATTTGGCTAAACTGTTTGGTGGTAAATTATAATAAATGAATTAGACACAAAAATGACCACATGAATAGTTTAATAATTTACATTAATGCAGTAGAGTGTATATTAATATATATTAATATGTATTAATGCAGGCAACATGAATCCATAGCATCTGGTCATGTACCAACTACCTTCAAGATAGCAAGGGTTATTCCCATCCTAAAGAATCCTGCTCCTGATCCATCAGACATCAATAACTACAGATCGGTATCACTTCTCTCATTTCTTTCTAAAATTCTTAAATCCATTATTTATAAACAACTCTCTATGTATCTCTTTAAGTACAACTTTCAAGATCCCAACCAATCTGGTACATTAAACAAAGACTGTTCTCTGATCACTGAGATGCTACATGCTGCAACCAAGCTGTCATCTGTACTCATCCAGCTCAACCTTTTAGCAGCATTTGATACAGTCTACTACAAGACTCCTTTATCCACCCTTGGGAGTCTTGGAATTTGTCATTTGTCATGGGAATGGTTATCAGGTAACCTGGAGGGGAGTGACATCTGCTCCAAAAAGATTCTCCAGTGGTGTCCACCAGAGTTCAGTGCTTGGTCCTCTCCTTTTTCCCTCTATACTCACTCTCTTGGCAAAGTTATATCCTCACATGGGTTCTCTTACCACTGCTATGCTGATGATACTCAACTTATCTCCACCTTCCCTCCTTCATCCTTCCTTACTTCCACCTTTTGCTCGGATCTCAGCATGTCCGGTGGACATTTCATAATGGTTGATGGCTCATCAGTTTAAAATCATTCCTAGCAAAACTGAACTGCTTATCATCCCAAGTTATTCATTCCCAGGTCAGGATCTCAACATGATGATCTACCCTTCATCTTACAACCTTCCTTTTACTCACGTTTCCAATGTGACATGCTCATGTAGGTTTCTTCTGTACAACATCATATGGATCTGTCCATTTTTATCCACATAGGCTGCACCCATTGCTGCGCTCCTTCCAATGGCCTACAAAGCCGAAAATGAACCAGTACCTTCTTTCCTCACAGCTCGTCCCTCCTTGCACTGCACCTCACACCTTCTGATCTGCCAGCACTGCTCGACTCTTCCCATCATCTCTCAGGGTAAGAGTACTGTAGGTATACATCAAAACTCTTTTCCATGGTGGTAGAATGAACTTCCCCTAGATGTCCAAACAGCCGAGTCACTGAAACTCTTACTGAAACACTTTAGCACTTCTTGTTTGTTTTTATGGATAAGAAAAGAAAAGGAGGGGTAAACAGAGCTTAACCTAGTGAACCACTGCTGATGTAGTCATTGATGGAGACTTCAAAGGACTTTTGTACATCGCTCTGGATAAGGGCGTCTGCCAAATACTGTAAATGTAAATGTAACATGCAGTGGCAGCCAAACTCCTCAAGCCTCCCCTTCCAACACAAACACAGACACACACACACACACATTATCTGAAAGGATAGCAATCGCTATAGAATTTAAACTGACAAGAAGTGTCTCTTTTAAAACCTTGTAACAAACCAAAGCCATGTGTTTTATTTTCTGTCCCTGTCATATCGATTCCTCTGTCACCACACACACACACACACACACACACACACACACAAACACACACACACACACACACACACACACACACACGCTTACCTACAAGAAAAGAACAAAGGAAAATAGTAGCAACATGATCTGTTTTGTCCTTTTCGTACAAGGCAACAGCAGGATGTATTTTCATTTATTCCACCTCCCACTGGCCTTTCAGATATTCATAGTAACATATTAGACTTATGAAAAATACACCTTTTCTGAGAATAGAGTTAGGTGTCTGTAATACAGTAAGGTTGCTGTTGTAGTTCAGAAATACAGCACAATACAATTTTTATTTTAAATTTGACCTTCAGCACATTGGGGTTGAAGTAAAACAATAACAATGTAGGTAGAATGCTGTATTTTGTGCTTTTTAGGGTCTTTCAATGCCCAAGGAACATAGTGTGAAATATTAAACTTGTTGTATAATACCAAATTGGGCACCCAGCAAATATTCTGCTGAGCATATTGGACTGACACACCTCTGTCTGAGAGAACCAGTCTGCTCTGCTACTCAAGCAAGAATAAACACAGTGGACATAGGGGTGACATAGGGCTGTTCAACCCTACACTAGCAGGCTAATAGGTTTTTCTCTTCAGCCTTCCGCATAGGGAACCCACAGCAAAGGGTTTGTTTTTGCTAGTGGGAGCACTTGGATTAAAGTGATATGGAAGAGACAAACCACCTGTAGCCCAAGATTTGGTTCACCTACTTCATCAAAAAGGAGAAATTCTTGAAACACCAACAGTCATACTTGTACTGCATATTGTATACCAAAAAATAAAAAAAATAAATTCATGTAAATCTTATTAGATTAGTGTTTAACAATCTCTGAGCAAAACAGTATCTATTCATTGTCACTACATGCTTTATATCACTGTATGTTTATTAAATTATTATTATTATTATTATTATTATTAAGTCTTTTTTACCAGAAGTCAAAAAATGGAATTTGTGCCTGTTTCGGCTGTGCCCATTTTCAGCATCGAGTATCTTTGTCATGTCATACTCCACAGTAGTGATTAATAGCTCACATTTACAGTACCTAGCCGACTATGGGCATTATACAAAATTTCCAAAAAACAAAAAACATTTCTTCTGTCCAAGATTCCCCAAATGCTTTTTCATAAACATCTAAAATATTAAGGCATTATCTTCAACCACTAAAATTCTGTGTAAGATTATCCCAACACAGGGAAAAACATCTGACACATAAAACTTGGGGTAATTAAATAATTCATTTGTTTATACTAATTGACAATGTCTGATAAGTTGAGTTCCACTCTGCAGGTATATTGTAATTTCTGTATACTTGTAAAAAATGGATAAAGGTCAATCATAATTTACTGTATTCTGTATTTACCATATTTTTCAATATTCTGTTTACTCTGTTTTTTCTATTGTTCATTGTTGCACTATGGGATGTGTAACTAAAGAGAAACATACGTATATAATGTGACATACAACCTTGAACCTTGAGCCATGAGGGACTTTTGAAGGCAGATTATTTGTGTCAACAAGAAATGTTAGAATTCAAACTGAAACTACACAAAATATCACTGCAAACATCCCTCACTATCTTACACATTTATTCCATCAAAAGTGTTTTTGGATGTAATTAAACAAAAATAACATTCTTTTTTCACATTTCCTTTATTCCATTATTTTTTGTGAAAGTGAAAAAAGAATTATCAGGTTGTATTTACTAGGAAAAAAGAAACCTGACACGTATGTGGTAAACATTTTTATATAGATTTTACTTATCGACAAAATCAAAAAAGTAAAAAAACAACAAAACAACCTCACACCCCAAGGGTTAAATAAAGTCTTCTTGTTGTTTCTAGATTTTGCATTTACATCTGCAGTCTCTCATAAATAAGACATAAGAAATGTTGGTATCAACAAAGCAGCCCTTCCTGAGTTTCCCTGGATGTTCTCATCAGTATCTGTCTCCACCTGCTTCTCCAATATCCAAAATTCCCGAAATCCTTTCCCCCAAAGAGTTGCTTCAGATGTAGAAGATGTGTAGACCTTTTAAACCTCTGCGGTGGCTCTCTAAGGAACAAAGGCTTGAACAGTAGAAATCTATAAATCAGTTTCCCCAGTGTGATTCAGCAAGCAGAAATGTGATTTAAAGATGTCTGAGCGTCAGAGACACCCGATAACATCTTCAGCAATGGCATTTAGACTCTACTCAGACAACATGACTCTGCGGAAGAGATCCACATCTTAAGCCTTCCATAACACACACATACAATCACACAAATACACACACGCTGCACCAGCCAGACTTATGCTAACTACAAAACCTCTAGCTTTGTCCTTGTATTAGACAGTGAATGAAACCCTACACTGATGACATACTGTACATATGTGTATTATATCTTAATTTGCAGAAACACACACACACACACACACACACACACACACACACACACACACACACACACACACACACACACACACACACACTTAGGAGGAGTGTCAGTGTGCTCACTCTGATTGGCTCTGTCAGATAATGTGATATGCAAGGATACCTGTAATAACTTGAAATCAATAACTGCATCACCTGTTATCTGGTGACATACTTTTACCATTTACATTCACACACACAAACACACACGCACAAACAAAAAATTGTCTGCACAATGTACTGCTACACAGAGATATTATAAGGCCTGAAGCTGTTTCTGCTTTTCTTGATCTAACCAGACATTTGCATCATTTTGCAGAAAACTGTTGCATCATTAGGCGACTTACAAATCGAAATGCACAAGATTACATTGATATATGAAAAATAATTAGTTAATGACTTAGTCAGAATCTAAAGAAAAACATACACCGGGCTAAAACATCACAGAGACTGAGACGGATGTAGTTGCAGGTCAAGCTGTTTCATAATCAATCAGACAGCTCCATAACGTGAAATAAAATAAAAAAAGGCAAGGATTAGGCAATTGACAAACAGAACAATATAGCAGAGATGAGAATACACAACCAGGAGTCAAAAACAGAGTAAAATGAACAAACAGGACAGCGATCAATGGGAAAAAAGGCTTGGTAAGTTCAAGTGAGACACATTAAGTGTTACTTTACATTGATTGAAAGTCCAAGGTCTGAAATATGACCATCTGCTCTGGTTCACATTTAGAAAGAAGATTTGCTGAATTACAATCACTGTGTTTCAGTATGTTTACAGTAAAGGTTCAGTATATGTTCAAGAATTTGATATGGACTGCTGGAAGTATTTCAAATAACAAACCCTGTTATATCTGGTCTATGGCACAGTAGCATCTCTTAACTTTTTATGTGCAGGGCATATATAAGTAGGTTACATGAAATCTGAATTTGAGAGAGAGAGAGAGAGAGAGAGAGAGAGAGAGAGAGAGAGAGAGAGAGAGAGAGAGAGAGAGAGAGAGAGAGAGAGAGAGAAAGGAATTTGTTTCTAGATGATCCGGTCTGATCTGATTCTTTCCCACATTTACATCAGTACATTATTCTATCAGATCCAGGGCACAGCCTCAGGAGCATCAGCATCACTTCAAACTTGATTTCCTAACTTCACTCAAATGTTTTATGGAAATTGATTTCCTAGGTTCACCGAATCACGTTGTGTAAATTGTACTATTAAGTAGCCTGAAACTTAAGACAGCTTAAAAGAGTCAATGACAGTTCTCTCCATTTAAATAAATCTTGTCTTAGCTTTTATTCAATGACTATCTTCGGTTAAATGCAGTCTGTATATTCAGCTTCAACAGTAGAGACAACATTGTTTCCTCAGATGTGCTCTGAACTACACATAGTTCAAGCTGTGTGTATTTTAAAATGGAAATTTGGTGGATTCTACATTTAAGGCTGCTAGAACTTAGTGGAATTATATATTAGCCTGGACGTTCTTTGGGCCATTCTTACTGCTGTGGTGATCACTAAAGTGATTGATCTATTCACACAGTACAATAACCTCTTGGTGTGTGTTGGGGAGGATTCAACAGTGCCTTGAGGTGCCTTGTCTCTTAGCTGCGATTATGTGTGTGTGATCATGCACATATGCATATTTGGATATTATGGCTTATAAAACACCTGTATCTCCTGCAGCTCTGAATCAATGCAGTCACTCAAATAAGCATAATACTTCTAGAATTTATTGTACACCAGCCACAGAAATAATTACACAGAAATAATACTAGCATTAAAATTCACGTTGAAACACACACACACACACACACACACACACACGCACACACACACACTACACACACACACTACACACACTACACACACAGACACACACAGACACACACACACATACACACGGGTATGTGGGTCATGCTTCAGCATAAGTACTTCTGAGAGCCCTAAACACCCAAGACTTAAGAGAGGTTGAAAGTTCTTTGCTATTTGTGGGCTTTACAGGCTTTTTCCATCAAACAATTTGTTGCTTGTTTGAACAAATGCGTGGCAATACAAAGATGTTCCAGTTTTCCAGTTTCCCATTTGGACCTGAGAAAGACAATATAGAATCTTGCCAAATAGTGTGAGTGGTATCAACAAAACATAATATATTTACTGTGTATAATTTTATATAAAATATATTCTATTTCATATTACATACTGTACACATATACATATATTGTTTAAGCTTGACAAGAAATAACTAAATCATTACAGCCTACTTGATATTGGATACTCCAACATCTATTTTGGGAAAGGGAATTAACATGCTATCTTTTACTTTTTGTAATGCTAATGCCTAATGCTCCATTTCACAAACTCCCCTCACACATTCATCTTATCACACAGGCCTTGGCAATGTAGATGGTGGTGGATGGGCCATTTTTCCAAACTGGTGAGGCATTAACTGGAAAAATCACTGGTTTAGAGAGTGACTTTTCCAAACCTTCTCGCCACCCCATTTGGAGGGCTTTCATAAGATTGGTAGAAAGCCTGGCTTACACAACTGGGACACAAATGTTTCCAAAAACACAAAATTTGACTTTCCAAGGCTTTGTGTTATTCTCCAAAATCATGACTATTACCAAATATTTTGTAATACTTACAGAGTAAAATATTAAGCCAAATTAAAATGGTGTCGTTTTCCAAAAATGCATAAAAATTTTATGACTAGGGAAACCCTACTAATGTATTATAAGTAGCCTAAAGCTGTAATACTAATGGTTGATAAGCTCCACATAAACTGATGTGCTTATGCAAGGTCACACTCATCTGCATAAAGAAACACATTCAAATCCCCATATATGGTAAAAAGAAAATCCCTTAAAAATCACAGTAGCCTGTGTAAAAATTACTGTATTAGAACCTCCTCTAAGAACACAATTCTGAGATACAACCTCCCAAACTTCCCAACAATGTGCCTTTTATGTTATTTAATTTTATATTCTGTCTGTTTAATCTATCTGCATCTTGTGAACAAAATAATCATTAATCACTCTTTCAGTTATGCTGTTAGGATAAACAGCATGTGATGTAGAAGCTCTCACTAGTCACTTTACCTGATATTATTGATCACAACCGTGTAGTTACACATATTTCACAAATTATCATACACATATTTTACACATATTATTATACACACATTTTATACATATCCACACTTGATAGTTTTATACATATCCTCACTTGATCCTCACTGCATTGAAACATTCAGGCACAGAGTTTTGCACAAAACTATACATACTGTATGTGTGGTGGATAAATGAGGTCTCTTGAGTCCAATTAGCAAAGAAAACATATTTAATGGAAAAGCTTATGATTAATAAATATAAGTAGACCCGCACTATATAAGGTTCATTTACCAATCATTTCAAGGTATTTTCTTGCATAATGCAACAAAGACTGTTTCCAATGGAACAATCTATGAATAGGAAACAACTGTTAATGAATTATTCGTTTGCTTTGAACGTCTAAGCCTTCAGTACATTTTCAGATGCTAGTCTTAACTGTCATTCTTTATTACAATTCATTTATTGCTTATTATTTTTTTTTTACTGTTTTCAGTCTCAATCTTGACACTTTTTTTTTACTTGTATTCAAAATGACTTTTATTCTGCTCTGTGTGTATGAAGTTTGCATCCAGGTTCCCTGTGACACAGTTTACAATAAGCAGTACATTAGATGGATGGATTTATCCCTTATCGTATTCTGTCCTTCATTTTGCAGTAATAAAGCAGAATTCTATATTCATTTAAAATAATTGCTACAGTATGTTTGTTTTGAGGAACCTCTTTGCAAAATGTCCCTATTTTAAAATGTATTACACTGAATATTTTGCTTTGAACAAATCTATACATTTAAACATCAAAAATGCTATCAATTACTTTCTTCTTCCCTGTAGCATGATTGTTATGATTTGTTATGATTGTTATAATTTCTTTTTATTTTGAAGTGTCTTTGCACAATTAAAAAAAAAACAAAAAACAAACAAACAAAAAACAAAACAGAAACAAACAACACAAAAACCAGTTGGCAAATAAAGCATAGTCAGATTAATAATCAGATGAGATTACTAATCTGGCTACTGGAAAGAGGGTGTCATTTGATAATCTGTGTTTAGTAGAGTATGAGGTTTCACAGTATTCCATATTCAGGCTTGCAGAAGGAAACAGCAAAATGTTCTTACATTTGCTAAAGGAAAAACAAAAACAAAGAAAGAACATTAAAGACATACAAGGCAAAAAAGTATAGAACTGAATGCTTACCTGAGAAATATATCATCAGCACAATCTTCGCCTCTGCTCCGATCCGTTTAATAGAAAGTTCTGCTCTGCTTTCAAATTCTTATTTGATTGAGTGAATGAGAATGAGATTTATGCCTCAAATTAATACCATTTCTCTTACTTCACTGTTTGCACCAGGGACCTGAATGGCTCTATAACAGATGGGCTAATACATTTTAACCACCCTAAGCAGAGTAGTTAATAATATAGCTATCAGGAAACTCATTCTTCCTCATTTGGCTGTGGCTGAGAGCGGTGTGGTGGTGCAATTTTGTGTTCCGCTCGAGAAAATGTGCAGCGAAATGAACTAAGGAAATACCCATCATCTCCCACTTCTTTATCATCTGTCAGAGTCCAAACGATGAAAAAGGATCCAGGCAGGTAATGCTTCAATAAGTATATGCAGATAGGATTACATGAAAAATATTTATGCACATATCATTACCACTACAACCAGCATCATCGTCTTGAGAGAAACATATACAAGTGATTGCAATTTGATTTAAAGTTCACATCATCCAGACATTTAGTGCAAAACTGATGATTTGCAATTTAACGGATTTGGAGAAAAACATCTACATTTTTAAACGATGGTTCTGTCTTAGGTGTGTGCTGCGTAATGGGACAGTGACTCATCTTTAAGCAGCAGATTCAAGTAGTGGAAGAGAGACGATAGCACCTGAGCTCGGTGGGGTGCTAATGAGATTTAATCATCCAGCTTTCGCACTTTAATTAATCCTCTCCATCACACCGATTAAAAGCAGAACTCTGATCACCCTGAGTCAATTATGAGTACACAATCCCAGGTACATGTTCGACACCTTTTTGATGACTTTAATTGAAAGTGCTGGGTATACTTATGTATAAAATTATGTCAGAACATTGTGCATAATTAAACTTTTTAACTAGACTTTGCTGAGCAAGAATAGTCAGCCTTCACTAAATAAAAGTTTTGTCTCTGATCAAAGCTCTAGAAATTCCAATTTGAGATCTGTTTAGAGTGTTAGGAAGTTTTCCAAAGTATGTTAATATGACACAATATTCTTTTTGCCTGTTATGCTAGAGCTTCACAGAAAACAGAATGCAAACACTGAGGGCTGGTTGTGATATTAGATGGGAGAGCTAAGATCTAATATTCAATAATTTACTTAACAACTTAACAACATTTCTGTCAAGAAAAAACTGATGGCTCAATAACAATTATATAGACAGTACAACTACAGTGTGTCGTACATGATTGTCATTTTTTTTTATAAACACACAGAATGGAATCTCCTACTTGTTGGCTCCCTGTTTGGTGACAGTGTTGTGTGTGATGTTCTTTCCATGTTTCCTGTTAAAGTCCATCGTAACGTTGCGACAACTTCCCGATCCAGCCATGAGAATGATATCAGTCTGTTCTTCTTTCATCGAAGGCATTCTTAAAGGCTAGCTGAAAACAAATGTAGTAAAATTATGTATAGAAAATTTTGGAAGACATTTTGCTTCAGTGTTAATTTGACGAATATTTTGGGACATCCTGTGCTACCTTCTTAAAGGCAGACAGGAAGCTGCTTTTGTAATTTTTTAATTATTTTTTCAAGTCTATAATGCTCTACTGGCATTATGTTGTGTGTGCTCAGAATGCCAAACATGGCAAACAGAAAATTTTCAGAAAAACCCCCTAAATGGGTGGTCCTTTAGTCTGATTTGAATTTTGATTGATAATTCTTCTACCTCACACCTCCAGGGATGTGGGTTCGGGACCAACCTCTTGTCCTGTGTGCATGGATTTTGCACGTTCTCTCACATGCTTTCTTGGCTTCCTCCAAGTTCCTCCCCATGTCCAAAGACATGTGATGTATGCTGTTTGGCAACTCAAAATTGTCCATATTGTGTGAATGGAGGTGAGTGTGTAAGTGTGCCCTATATATAGGTTGGCACCCTGTCCTTGAAGTCCCCAATCTTGTGCCCTGAGTCTTCTCTAACAGGCTCCAGGCTTCCTGTAATCCTGTGTAGAATAAGCGGCGGTTCATAAAATTGATGGATGGATGGATGATAGGATGGATAGATACTGTACATGTTTGCTTGTCTATCAACTTCTATCCTTGGCTGTATTTCTTGTTTGTCTTCCCAGTCATAGTTGAGTGGTACACATGTGTCAGTAATTTGGGCTGAATTATATCAGCCTTAATGAAGACCAAATTTAGGGGCATTTCACACTTAATAATCACCTAAAACTACAATCAGGGCTTCAAGAAAATCAGACCTAGTGTTGCTTCTTATAGCATTTTGGATGTTTTTACTTGACCATTAATGATGTTGGGGTACTTGGTTCAAAAAGTTCAAAATAATCATGATAATAATGATGTTGATGCCTGAAATAAAAGCTTATACTGACATCCCTTCTTGTTTTGGGCTTTGCCATTTCATTTATACCAGCCTTCCTTGGTTATTTTAAATCTACCCTAAGTAAGATTAATAAAGAACACAATTTTAATAGACACTGAGTCATCAAGGAGAGCCATATTTTAGCCTATTCAGCTAATAGGTTGGTAAATAATAGGCTAATTAGCATTTATTAAATCAACTCACTTAGGTAAGCAAGACAGGGGGCAGAGATACACTAAACAAACATCATCTACACAGTGCAGATAATGCAGCTAAGCTTAAATATAATTTCTTTATACAGTCTTTGAATGCTACAATTTAAACACAATTCCTGCTTGCAGCAATAACACACTCACCAACCTGACATATGCTTGAAGTGCATTATGGGAATACACACAGTGTATTTTTCCCCCAAACAAATGTTTATATCTTCAAAGTAAATGGTGATATCAAACTCATTTCTGTTCTCTGAGATGTCCCAAGTGTTTGTTCAATAAACATTTAAAATTTGAAAGCATTTTCTTCAACCAATAAAATAAGATTATTCGAACAGAGGTAAAAACATCTCACACTGAATACCAACATTGTCCTGGCTAATTTATTTTTAGATTTCAAGAGATAAAAGAATGAATTTGTTTATAATGATTAAAAATGTCCAATAAGTCCATTTCCATTTGGCAGACTCAACTGGAAAGCAAGTGTACTGGAAAAAAAAAGTGTAGGCTTTTCAGCAACATGCTATTCATTTGTTTCACTATGAAACATTCTGCTACAAATAATTTTGATCTGATATGAATTCAATTTAATTTCAGTCACTGCTTTTTACTTGATACATCCATCCATATTGTCATGAATTTTTTAACATACAACTGGAAAGCATGGCAGAATTATAGGACTGTGCATAAGAGCTTTAGCTGCCACTCCAATTTCATCAATCTTTAATGTACAAACAGTTTTATTTATGTAAACTGGAGAGTTCTGGTATCTTTAGATTATTTCATGTGAGACTACACATGACGGTTCAAAGGAAGGTCATATAAGAGAAAGCAGAGGTGCAGTGCATCAACACAACTCAGAAGATCAGATCAGAGCTGTCCTGGTGTGAAGTGCTAACACAAACAAAAAAAACCCAACACCTTTTTATCTACTTGACTTACAATGTTATTGGCAACCTGCAAGCACTGATAATGTTGATTATCCTGTACGTATGTGGACGATTTTAATTGGTTAAAATTCCAACATCCCATCCTGTTTTTATATATTGAAAAGATATGTTGTATTTAATGTTAGAGTTATTCAATTATTTTATATAAAATTTAAAATGATCTTATCTAATATCTATATGTTTGCAAAATTCTTTTTTTATATTATATTTATTTAAAGTGCCTATTTAGCTTAAAACAACAACAACAACAACAAAAAAACAAACAAACAGTACATTGGTTATAAAATGATATATAATCTGATATAAAATTAGTCAGGATACTGTTGGCTTTCAGTATGAGATGTTTTCGCCTCTGTTGGGATATGTTTATAAAGAATGTTGGTGGTTAAAGATAACACCTTCAGATAGATGGTTATGAACAAGCACTTGGGGCATCTCAAAGAGCAGAAACCGGTTTGTTATCACCATATACTTTATATATATAAAACGTTTGTGTGCAAGAAAATTCTTAAAATGCCTTTCATATGAGCCATTACCCATCACTTTGGAGTGTGTCATGACAAAAACTGCCGAACATAGCAGTCCAAAAATAAGCACAAATTTCACTTTTAGGCCTCTGGTAAAAAAAAATAGAAGGTGTTTTAATGAATTTTCAAAAGGTGGATAAAATTAAAATCTTCATCCTTTTTGTATGTATCCTTGCAAAGTTAAAAATGGATGATGTTCTAACAAACACTATCCAGACCTAAATTCTAGTATATCCATGTAGGCAGTATGGCATACATTTTCCTGCTTGCTTGTGTGAATAGTAGCTACTCAACTCATCACACACTGCACCATATCCTGATTAGCTTCTCCCTTTACAGCTTAAATATGATGAAAAGGAAATGACTTGCATGGCTTTCTGAATGGCTGAAGCTCGGACATATATGCAAGTATGCAGGAACACACACACACACACACACACACACTGTAATGTGTCTGTCTGTGTTTTCCCCTTGTTTCTGTCTGCCGTCTCTCCCTGATGTTAATTGTTGACCCCGCCCACCTATCTATTACCATGGACACTAATTACATTCATTCTCTTCCCCAGGTGTTTTGTCTTAGTCCTTGTCTGTCTCTGTTTTGTGATTGGTTCTCGTTCTCCATATATACTCTGTCTGTTCACTTCAATGTTGTTGGTGTTGGTGTGTGCACGTCCATGTTCCCGTTTCCTGTTTGTTCCGCGTTGCCTGCCTGTTTGTTTGTGTTTTGTTTATTAAAACTGTAAACTGCATTTGGATCCTCATCCGCTTTTGTTTCACCGTGTCACTTCGTGACAGAACGACCAACCTCCAATGGATCCAGCAGAACTCCTGTTTTGCCTACGTCAGGAGGACGCCCCAGTTGAGGAGTACACGGAGGTATTCTTGGACCTGTGCAGCGAGGTCAATTTCGATGAGAAGGCGCTCAAAGACATTTTTAAGCACGGACTAAGGGAGATCCTGCGGTATTTGATGCCGTCTACCAGAGAAATAAAGACATTCTCGGAGTTCGTCAACTTGGCGTTGCTCCTGGACGGGTCCACGCTGAGCGTGAGCACCGTAGAGACGGAAGCCGGCCGTAAGTATTTTTTGGGGGGGGGCAGCAAGCATCGGGATCCGTGGGCCACAGAGTGGAATCAGCCACGGACGCCCGAATGCTCCACAGTGCCTCCGCCCAGACCAGTCCCGTGCACATCCGTGATTGAGCCAGTTCCCATGGCTACCGTACCGGCGAGCTCGGCTGAGGTCCGTGCTAACCGGCTGGTCTCCAAACTGGCGGATACCCCGATGAGGTCGGCTCGGGCGGCCGGCATCCCTAAGCCGCCAGCTGGACCAGCCGGGTTGCCGGAACCAGCCGGGTCGCCGGAACCGACCGGGTCAATGGGACCTGCCGAACCTGCCAAGCCGACCGGGTCGACGGAACCGACCGGGTCGCCGGAACCAGCCGGGTCGCCGGAACCGACCGGGTCGATGGAACCGACCGGGTCGATGGAATCTGCCGAACCGACCGGGTCGACGGAACCGACCGGGTCGACGGAACCTGCCGAACCGTCCGGGTCGACGGAACCGACCGGGTCGACGGAACCTGCCGAACCGTCCGGGTCGACGGAACCGACCGGGTCGATGGAACCTGCCGAACCTGCCGAGCCGACCGGGTCGACGGAACCGACCGGGTCGACGGAACCTGCAGAACCGTCCGGGTCGACGGAACCGACCGGGTCGATGGAACCTGCCGAACCGACCGGGTCGATGGAACCTGCCGAACCGACCGGGTCGATGGAACCTGCCGAACCGACCAGGTCGATGGAACCTGCCGAACCTGCCGAGCCGACCGGGTCGACGGAACCGACCGGGTCGATGGAACCTGCCGTACCGACCGGGTCGATGGAACCGACCGGGTCGATGGAACCTGCCGAGCCGACCGGGTCGACGGAACCGTCCGGGTCGACGGAACCTGCCGAACCGACCAGGTCGATGGAACCTGCCGAACCTGCCGAGCCGACCGGGTCGACGGAACCGACCGGGTCGATGGAACCTGCCGTACCGACCGGGTCGATGGAACCGACCGGGTCGATGGAACCTGCCGAGCCGACCGGGTCGACGGAACCGTCCGGGTCGACGGAACCTGCCGAACCGACCGGGTCGACGGAACCTGCAGGGTCGACAGAACCTGCCGAACCGACCGGGTCGACGGAACCTGCAGGGTCGACAGAACCTGCCGAACCGACCGGGTCGACGGAACCTGCAGGGTCGACAGAACCTGCCGAACCGACCGGGTCGACGGAACCTGCAGGGTCGACGGAACCGGCCGAGCTGACGGAACCAGCCGAATCGGCCGGGTCGACCGAAATGACTGAGTCAGAGGACGCCATCATGACACCCAAACTACCTGAACTCTCTGCCTGGCCTGAACCTATGCATGTTTCTGTTTTCCTGTGTTTTGCTTCGCTGGACTTGCCAGCCCTTCTACCTCCTGTCCCTGTTCATAGGCCCAAAGCACCACCCTGGCTGCCAACTCCGTTCCGGTCTCTGGCTCCGCCTCCAGCACCACCCTGGTCCCCGGTCCTGCTCTGGTTTCGGGCTCCGCCTCCAGCACCACCCTGGTCTCTGGTCCTGCTCTGGCCTCCGGCTCCGCCTCCAGCACCACCCTGGTCTCCGGTCCTGCTCTGGTCTCTGGCTCCGCCTCCAGCACCACCCTGGTCTCCGGTCCTGCTCTGGTCTCTGGCTCCGCCTCCAGCACCACCCTGGTCTCCGGTCCTGCTCTGGTTTCTGGCTCTGCCTCCGGCACCACCCTGGCCTCCTGTTCTCCCGACACCACTCTGGCCTCCTGTTCTCCCGGCGCCGCCCTGGCCTCCTGTTCTCCCGGCGCCGCCCTGGCCTCCTGTTCTCCCGGCGCCGCCCTGGCCTCCTGTTCTCCCGGCGCCGCCCTGGCCTCCTGTTCTCCCGGCGCCGCCCTGGCCTCCTGCTCTGCCGGCGCCGCCCTGGCCTCCGGCTCTGCCGGCGCCGCCCTGGCCTCCGGCTCTGCCGGCGCCGCCCTGGCCTCCGGCTCTGCCGGCGCCGCCCTGGCCTCCGGCTCGGCTGGCGCCGCCCCGGCCTCCTGCTCGGCGGGCGCCACCACTACACGAACCCGACCCGCCCTCCCACCCTGGTTGCGCCTTCGCTCCACCCGCCTGAACTGGGTTTTGTGGACTTGGGAGCGTCTGGAAGCCGCTCGTAGGGGGGGGGCTCTGTAATGTGTCTGTCTGTGTTTTCCCCTTGTTTCTGTCTGCCGTCTCTCCCTGATGTTAATTGTTGACCCCGCCCACCTATCTATTACCATGGACACTAATTACATTCATTCTCTTCCCCAGGTGTTTTGTCTTAGTCCTTGTCTGTCTCTGTTTTGTGATTGGTTCTCGTTCTCCATATATACTCTGTCTGTTCACTTCAATGTTGTTGGTGTTGGTGTGTGCACGTCCATGTTCCCGTTTCCTGTTTGTTCCGCGTTGCCTGCCTGTTTGTTTGTGTTTTGTTTATTAAAACTGTAAACTGCATTTGGATCCTCACTCGCCTTTGTCTCGCCGTGTCACTCGTGACACACACACACACACACACACACACACACACATACACACATACACACGCAAATGAAACTCTTCTGTTCTGGAACAGGCATATCACTAAGTGCCTCTCAGACAGAACATTCATCCTCATTAGAACCTGTGTTTGGATGTAATTATGCTCATCGGTATGTTTGAGTGTTTTCTCAGCTCATCCATGGTGGATAGAGTGAAAAGTTAGACACTCATTTATCAAACACCTCCCTCCACATCAGCATGTCACTTAGCTTAGCTTATTTACACAGAATGCTTTCTGATGACACACACACACACACACACACACACACACACACACACACACACACACAGACAGAGTAACACAGCTCTTCGCTCTTGGGCAGAATGCCACAGAACCCATGAAGGATTTTCCACACTGTTACTCCACATTAGTCAGAGGGCCTGAGCAATAATTCTAAAGAAATGATGCACTCTTGTTATGCTTTTTAACAAACAGGACCCAGCAGAGACAGAAAGAATGCCTTTAGCAATGTTTTATCTTACAGAAGTGGTTTAAACTCTCAATTGGGCATTAAAAACACAAGTAGTCACCATTATGAAAATTAAATGTACAAGTTACATGTATAAATAAACTCCAAAAAGAAAGAATGGAGCAGAAATGGGTTTGATGCCACAAGGTTTTGATGAGGAAAAAACAACAGATGTTTTTTGGATGAAGGAAATGAAATTCTAGCCCTAGAATAGTAGACTAGGAAAAAGAGAAATACTTTAACAAAGAATTCTTAAAGCTCTACTTTTATTTGAGTTATTAATCACCATCATGGAGTGTGACATGACAAAGAAATTCAGTGCTGAACATGAACACAACAAAACAAGCAGAAATTCCTTTTTTTGGAGATAGACTGAAATATAATCAAATAGAATTATATTAATTCCTTTAAAACCAGGAAATTTATGTCTTTACTTATATTACGATAAACATATATAAATGGTTACTGCCATCCCTTAACTTATTAATGCATAAATAAAAGTAAATAAATGTATTTTTGAATTTATTGAGGAATAGTACAAAATAATAAGTACTTAAATTAGAAATAAGAAAAAAAATCAATTTTGGTCGTTTTTTTTTCCTCGCAGCCAATCAGGCAGATGTCTCCACAAACATTCAGCTTTCAGATCTTTTTAAACATGATTAGTTTGTTTCAATAAAAAAAATCACATGGGCTTTGTTGCTTCCTTAATGGTGTTTATCATTGTTTAACAAATTTGTGCAGTTGGAGATGTGTCCAAACTTTAAAGTGCCCTGCCTTTATAGAATTTCCACTATAAACAAAACAAAATATAACTGATCTGCTTTATCTGTATTGATCTGCTTGGCAGTGAGTGGGAAATGGAGGGAACAGGAAGAAAATTTGACATTTTCTAGGAAAAACTGTAGTTTCTGTAAAGTGGATCAAAGAGAGGTAAGGACATGTCAAAGCCTGAGTGTTTTCTGGGAATAATAGCTGTAGAGGTCTTGTTTTGATCAATAAAGCAGTGGACACAGGAATACACACAAAGGGCAGGATACTTACTTCACTTCACTACCTTTATGACTCAGATGAGATTAAAAAAAAAGACATAGTAGTGTGTTCATCTCATCATCACACTGAGAAGAGTAGTTATACAATGTTGCAGTGCCTTTGTATTTATACAGACCAGAAGATATTGAAAAAATATGTAATTACATGTACTTTGCAGCTTGTAATCGAAAGATGTAAAAAGTATCTAATCACAATCTACACTCTTAATGATAATTATAAAGATCTTTAGTAATGTAATATATTTTTTAAAAATGCGAAAATATTATTCTATTTCTGATGTTAAACTTCTGCTTTAATAATAATAATAATAATAATAATAATAATAATAATAATAATAGTTATTAATAACAGTCTCATATTATTATTATTATTATTATTATTATTATTATTTAATGAAAATGTCTCTGTAAAAGGAAGTGTGTAACATGCACCAATCAAGGCCAATTTCCCCATAAATATAACCATCTGAACTCTTGTAGAAACCAATTCATGAATTAGGTATACATGAACTCATTCATTCATTTTCTACCGCTTATCCGAACTACCTCGGGTCACGGAGATCTCAGGCATCATGGGGCATCAAGGCAGGATGCACCCGGGACGGAATGCCAACCCTTCGCAGCACACACACACACTCTCATTCACTCATGCAATCACACACTACGGACAATTTTCCAGAGATGCCAATCAACCTACCATGCATGTCTTTGGACCGGGGGAGGAAACCGGAGTACCCGGAGGAAACTCATGAGGCACGGGGAGAACATGCAAACTCCACACACAAGGCGGAGGCGGGAATCGAACCCCCAACCCTGGAGGTGTGAGGCGAACGTGCTAACCTCTAAGCCACCGTGCACCCCTATACATGAACTGCAAATAGTATTTTTTTTTTAAAAATACCTTTTAATATACTGTACAATTCAGAAAAAGGATGATTAATTCATATGCAAGCTCAGGGTTGTTAATTATCAGGGATTGCTATTTTGTGAACAGATTTCATGTGTGTACTCTTAAAGGGTTCATCAACAGTTTAAAATATTCATGGGACACTATGGCTTCTTAAAGATGTTCTACTGCACAATGCTGTAATATTATACACATACACAAACCACAGAACTATTTAGGACACTAAAATACAGATTGTACTGTATATGCCCCCAGTTTTACCATGAGATCTGTGCATGACTCACACAGTGAGTGAAGACTCAGAGACAAAACGCCGTTGATGGGTTTAATAAAATGAGAAATATTTAATAATCTTTATCACTGAGATGAACAGCGAGTCTATTCTAAATGAGTGCACTGTACTAAGGGAAGGAGGAAGCTCAGATAGATAAATGTGTTTGGCTGTACTCATAAAAGCATGCTGTCTTCCAGCGTAAGATCCCAATCCGTCTCCTTGCCCTTTAAAAGCAGGCAGACGGGCATCACTCACTGCAAATAACAGATACCCCGCCCCGGGCTCCCGGAACTTTAGAGTTCTGTCTCAGGTCAATCTTCTAAACCTGATTAGAGCACACACTAAGGGAGTCTGCCCACGCCTCCGCCTCTTACACAACTACACATAGCACATAAAACCACTCTCTCATTCTCAACATCCTAGTGTTTCCTTTTCCCATCTCTCTCTCTCTCTCTCTCTCTCTCTCTCTCTCTCTCTCCTGCTCCCACTCTCGCTTCATTATTTGCTTTTCTGTCTGTCTGTCTGTCTGTCTGTCTGTCTGTCTGTCTGTCTGTCTGTCTCTCTCTCTCTCTCTCTCTCTCTTTATGTCACTTTCTCTCCCCCTTCATTATTTGCTTTTCTGTCTGCTCTGTCTGTCTGTCCAGTATTTCTCTCTCTCTCTCTCTCGTGCAGTCTGTTCTCATCAGTTGAAGAGGTCTAAAGCCTTGCACTCTTATGCCACTAGTTTAGAACTATTATTTTATCTAATTAAAATTACTATGTGAATGTTTTGCTGTATGATGTATGATGTCAATGCTGCTACGTCTCATCAAAAAGAAGAACGGCATAGAATGCTAAAATAAAACTTTAGTTAAAATTACAAATACAGTGATGGCACTGGCAAAACTTAAATGAAATGTGGGGAAAAAACAGAACACATTTGTTGGGTTGGGATAATTTGTTCAAAGGTCTTTTTTGTATTTGATACGGACAACACAAGTTGTCTAGAATTTGGCCAAGATTTTATTAGGATCACAGTTTGTCTCAGTGCTAGAAAGCTGCTAATGGAAATTGGTAAAACAAAAAATAAAATGAGTTTACTATAGTTAACTTAAAATAAAGAATGGTGACAATGGGAGATGCAATCTTTCTGACTGTATTTTTAATTCCATGTCTTAATAATTACTACGTGATTTGATTCACACTCCACTCACACTCCACCTATAGTCATTAGGTCATAGTTTCTTACTGATTTGGTCATAGCTCTGCCCTGCAGGTGTTTAGATAACCTGCCTTTTCATTAGTAGTCTCAAGTGTTATTGTGTGTATATTACATGCTTCCCTGCCCTAGCCTTTTGTGTAACTATGCTTGTAATCATGGATGGTCCTGATCTGATCAAATAAACCTGGCTTACAACTTCACCCAATATCTTCATCAAACTCATTTCTTAAAAAATATGTCAAATGTGTGTGTGTGTGTGTGTGTGTGTGTGTGTGTGTGTGTGTGTGTGTGTGTGTGCATGGTTCTTTGAGATGGACTGCTATCCCATTATATTCCTGCCTCATTACCTTTGTTCCCACACTGTGGATCCTGTGAAAATGCATGTGAAGTGTTCTACTTGTGATTCCACAATAGCTATAGTTTTGTAGAGCAGTAATTTGTCTTATACGTGATACACTGTGTGCACGTCATGTAGATTTACAGATTTCCTGTAATGTCTTACGCATTATGTTACTCTGTATTATAATCCTGAACTCTGCATTATGGTCCTGGAAACACATTTTCTCCTCACACTCTAGACAAATATAGAAATATTCATTAAGTGTGACTTTCATCATGGCTAGCGTTATGACCTGAAACAAACCATGTTAAACTCTTACCATCATTAAGTAAGGGCTGGCAAGAGCTATAGCTCAGATGGTGCTGTTAGATTAGAGTGCACTGTGCATTGAGTACAGCATTGCAGATGCTCCTCCCGCTTGTTTGTTTTGGTGCTGGTTTCTAAAAGAAAACAGGACCAAAACTAAAGTGAGCTGACAGTGGGGAAATAGCTCAGGTCTACGGCCGTGCTGAGATAAGGAGCAAAACAAAAGAACAAGAGATTAGATGGATAGGAGGACGTAGGGAGCCAATTTCCAGCACGGTGAGAAAAGCCTCTATTTCACACTGCAGAAGGCTATGAGTGGTGTATAACACTCCATTCGCTGTGCCTCAGCATACACACACTTTCTATTCTCAGGTCAGGTTTTGCTGTCCCAGGAACATAAGTGAAGAGAGAAGGAGAATGGCACTGAGCGATCCTGGATCAGCTTAAAGGGAGGATTCTTTGCCATTGACAGTGGACACAGCAGGAAATAACTGGAACAGATGAGAGGAGATTACATCCAATGTTGCGCTTGGCAAGACTAAAAAAAAAAACAGCCTTTGATAAAACTGCGTGTTGAGAGAAAGTAAGTATAAGAGTGAGAATATATCCATATTGTACCCTAAGCTTCTCTCCAGAAATAAAGCTAAACCTTCCCATAAGAGAAGAATCTTTCTTGCTCTTAAATTAGCATGTTCTGAATAAGTGCCACTCTTCTGGCCTCACTACATTCTCCTCAAAAGATAATGTCCCACAGTTGCTATGACAGCATCATGCTTTCCTGGCAAAGTGCTCAGTCATTTCCTGAACAAAACGCTGCCTAAACTGCATTTTTAGGAGACAAAAGCAGAGAATGATCTCATATCACCATCTATCACCATAGAAGCAGATAATATAGTCTAGTCTCGGTGTTATTATTTTTTTTTTCCTAAATAAAACAGATATATGACTTTGTGGCAGTATACAGCATGACACTGATTTATTTATGACAGTAAATTGAAAGCGCATCCAAATAAGTAAATATCATTTATACTAAATGTGACATGCTCTAAACACCAGAGATGTGCCTTTCATTAAGCCCCCACATGCTCATTCTTAGCCATTTAAATGCAAATACACTCTACTTGAACGCGTGAACGTGATACTTGAACGTGCACAGGACGATGTGTGGTGTTTCATGTCTGACTTGAGACGAGAAACAGAGACACCTTTACAACAACATTCTATTTTGTATAGAGTTTTAAAACAAGAAACATCTTTCATATATTCTCTTGCCTCCTGCCCTCACTATCTATATTCTCATTCTCTCTCTCTCTCTCTCTCTCTCTCTCTCTCTCTCTCTCTCTCTCTCTCTCTCTCTCTCTCTCTCTCACTTCAGCAGTCTGCTCCTGCATTAAAGATGTTGACCTTGGAGACATGCTAACTGATGGCAGGAAAAGCTCCCAGCACTACAATCATGTATACATTACACCATGTAATATATTTTATACAGCATTTTATATTAACCCCACAAAAGCAACAAAGAGTGATGAGACAAAACACTAGCACTATGGTTAGAGAACAGAGATGTGATGCTTTTAGTCATATAATCTGTGGGCTTGGATCTTGCTAGACCTAAGCACACTACAGTGTATGAGGAGAAAGGTCAGAAATTCAGGACACAAATAAGCTTAGGTTCAGTTTTTTTTTAAAAATGTGGCTATTAAAATAAGATCACACAAACTCAAACTCATGCATCATTCACTGGCACCATTAAGTACTCCATATACACTGAAATAACCAGGCAATATTAATATACAATACCTCTAACTGTCAAGTTTATGTGAGTTTGCTACACTTCTCGTGTCATCTTAGATTTTAAGAACTTTTGATATCCTCTGCATACTCAACGTGGTTCTAAAGAGTGTTAAGTAACCATAGCTTTTCTGTCAGCTCAAACCAGGCTAGCCAAACCCTATTTGATCACCATCAACAAGGGATCATCAACAAGGGATCTCTGCCTGCAGAACTGTTGCTCACTGTGTTTTTTTTTTGTTACTGTTTAAACTTGGTTGTGTGTGAAATCCCGAGGAGATCTGCAGTTTTTAAAATACTCAAAACAACCCACTGAGCACCAACAATGGGAAGTCTCTGAGGTCACATTTTCCTTTAAAACTCAAGGTTTTGACATGTATCTTGCATGGTTTTCACTGCTGCCCCATGATTGGCTGACTGGATAACAAAGTGTTTGTTCTGGTTACTGGCTATTTTGGGCTACAATATTAGAAAAAAATCACAGATTATTTTCTCTGTCATGAATATAAAGAACTATCGACCATTAGACCATATATTCAAGTATACATGGGACCCAGATGTGGGACCCAGATTCATAAACATCAATAGTTTTGAAAAACTTTGCTTCCTTGAAAATTTGTTGATTTTTTCCCCACTCATGCTGTAACTTGATTAAATTTGATTTTCTTTTTGTATTCCATTTTATTAAAAAACAACAAAAATCGAGCACTTTATTAAAAATTTAGAACATTTAGAAACTTGTAATTGGGATGAAGTAAACATCTGTAGAGTATTTTAACATAACATTTTTGATTGTGTTGAATTAAACCCCCCCAAAAATGCAGCAGGACCACCAGACCCACGAACACTGGCTGAGTAACAAAAATACGAACAACATGCAAGGGTTAATACTTAGCGCGAGACACACATTTTTGAATTTCACATGGAATTCTACTTCCCATGTAGTGTTATAGTGTACACACACAGTGATTGCGTGAATGAAAGCGCACCTCAAATTCAGCCAAATCTGAAGAAAGTTAGCTAAAAAACATCTAAAAGATATTATTAAAATGGTTATGTTGAATCACATCTTGCTAGAAAAAGAACATTTAGAAACCGAAAAAGAGGCTTTGGTAATCATTAACTGCCTGCTAAAGATTATAGTTTGCTGAGAAAATTCATTCATGCTCTAGACTTCATTAGGGACAATTCTGTGAGGATTTCATTTTACCAATCTAATGACTGAACTGATTTCATAGTGTTTTCCTGAACCAGTACCTGGTAAATTGATTCTTATGCACTGTTTACATGCTAGCAAAAATAAAAGATACAAAATTTGTGATCACAAATTCATTTGTTTATTTATTTATTTATTTATTTATTTATTTATTTATTTATTTAGCTCTGTGTGTGTGTGTGTGTGTGTGTGTGTGTGTGTGTGTGTGTGTGTGTGTGTGTGTGTATCCCTGGACCCTGAGTCTGAAGATTGCAGACCACAAGTCTTCTGAATCAATTCATGGAAGTTTGCATGTCATTATGTCTACATAGTTACTCGCTCTAATACATGTTATTATCATAGAGAGTATTGTAATAATTTCCACAGCATTGAAGCTGTAACATCCAACCCTGTCAATTTCCCTCGAGAGTGCCAGAGTGTGATTCCCTCTCCTGAATTTTAAAGGATTTCTTCTGAAAATCAGTTAATTTCCTGGATAACCATAACACCAAAACACATAGACTCTAGCTTTTTCATGAATCCTTGTTATTTGTCTGCAATTGTATATGTAATGAGCCTTTTTTATTTACTATTTACTATTTGGATAGCTAACTTGTGTATGACCCTGCTTTTGTCTGGCCCTTTGGTTTTTGCTTGTTCCTCTGATCTTTTGACTTTTTTGAACCTTGCCCTACATTTTGACCATGCGATTGATTCTGAATCAGATTTGTCTGCTTACAAAGTGGTTTTGGTTACGACCTAGCCTCCCCTTTTCCTTTGATTTTTTAAATAAACCTCATGCTTATGGATTTGAGTTCAGCCTCTGAGACTCCTGTATTACAGAAGCATTGTGTTACAGCAGGTCCAACTTGGACAAATGCTATACAAATAATACAGAAGCGTATTATTGAATATCTTTATAAAAAAATGACATTGGCCTATATCGAGATATTATAAATGCAAAAGTTTAAATGTACTTCCAGTACTCCAGTTATTACTGACTTTTATTAAAATTAGATGAAAGATAGAAAATAGTTTGCAGTTAAGTATCATTTACTGGTTAAAGTCATTTCCAGTGAATTCATGCTGATATTTACATTATTGCGATTAATATTGAAAACAGAATGTACTGCATTACAAAACACATTTCGCAGACATCTTAATCTTGTACAGAGATCTGTTCTTATGTATATTAGTGTAGAACATGGTTACTGTCTACATTGTTTTTTAAATTAATCAGATATTATACATCCAACTTAAGAACACTGGGTTTTTATCTGAAACTTATGTCCCTTTATAAACAGTTGACATACTGTAATTAATTTCAAATTTTCATTTTTTAAATTTCAAATCTGTACATGTGTGTAATCAAATGTATGAATATCCCTTGTTAGTGGGCATTACTGCTACAAAATACACAATACTGACCTGAAAAACTTTAAAAAACTTTAGGTGGATGGAAAATAGCACCCTGGCAAGAATGCTTTGCTTTATAAAATGTATTGAAAAATGTACTTTTATATTTATAAAAACTTATATTTACATTTATGTCATTTTGGCTGATGCCCTTATCCATAGTGACTTACATATGATCTCATTTTTATTAATACATCTGAGCAGTTACGGGCCTTGCTCAGGGCAGCTTTGTAATCCTGGGATTTAAACTCACAACCTTTTGATCAGCAGTCCATGTTAACCACTGAGCATACACTTCCCTTGTATATACGAAATGTTTCCAAAATGACAAAATCTACACAAAAATGATGTACAGTACAGTAAATCCAGTCCACAAACTTGGAAAGGGTCAAATATCAAAAGTCAATTACAGTGAACAGATCACACAAGCAAATCACAGTGAATAGTCACTAGTCTCTGGACTGTTCTCTCCGGTGGTGTTCTTATATCGCTGCATCAATGACCTGTAGCCTACTGGTTAAGGCATTGGATCAGGTGGGGGATGTGGTAGGTTAGTGGTTAAGGTGTTGGATTACTGATCGGAGGGTCATGAGTTCAAATCCCAGGTCCATCAAGCCACCACCCCTGGGCCCCCAATTGTTCAGTTGTATAAATTGATATAAAGTGTCTGCTAAATGCCATAGAAGCTGTAGCTGAAACTCAGAAATAATGTGGTATCACACACACATAAAGATAAAAGGAGGGCACATAATGTACTAAATATACAAAATGAACTAAATAAAATCTGTGTACAATTCTAAAAGTACAATCTACCATCAATCAGTTTAACCAATAAAGCAGTTAAACATGAAATTGCAAAGATGACTCGATGAAATTGTACGAACAGCATTATAACAAAATTATTGCGCAAAAAACTGTACAGTTTTTGCTGTTGTTCTTCTATAATGCTGTTCATATAAAATGTTCTTACAGCATAACGAGCTTGCTGTATATTAGTTATGTTACAATTCAAAAATGTTCATTATGTTAACCAATATGAACACCCACAAAAGTTCCGTGTGTGTGTTTGTATGTTTGTGTGTGTGTGTGTGTGAGTGGGTGGGTAGGTATACACAGCAATGAAGGTTATGTGAGGGTGAAAGAAATCAAGGACAATATGCTGTAGAAAAAAAGAGCAACTATTTTCAGGATTTTCAGTCTGGTGTTTTCTAATTGGTTTGTCTGGAAAACCTTTGACACACATTTAAATTATTCAATAATTTAACTTAGGGCCAAATAACTCCTTTCGACAAACAATTTTGAGGCTTTACCGGATTTACAGAGAAACAAGATGGCATGAAGGATGTGTTCTGTATGAAGAAGGGCTTGCTGTGAACCTGACTGTGAACAATATATTGTTATTGACCATATTTAGCTTTTACATTTTAAATTTTATATTTTAATAAAGTATAGAAAATTATCGTAACAAAAATTTCACATTGATATTCTCTTTCTTAGTATTCATCAACACTAATGACTAAATCAATGACTAAATAACTAAATGAGCTTTGATCTGCCATTATCATGGTGCAGCATCATTATGTACTGTATGTTGAACAAAAAAGCAACAAATTTAAGTGAACAGACCTGTGATTGTAAAATGAAACTTTAAGAGACTACAGCATTTAAACAGGCATTTCCAATAACATTTGTATCCTGTAAAGGAGCAGTACATTACAATTGCGGTTACAAGTTCTGTATTTTTTGCAGCAATGCTCAGTATTCAGATAGGTCATATAGAAAATTATACTTAATACTGGGCCAAAATGAAATATAAGCTGAAAACAGAACCAATATAAAAGAGTCAAAAAGGGAAATGTTATTGGAGTTCAATAAAATAAGTTGAAGGATTTTAAATCACAGAGTAACTGTATATAGCAATTCAATCTCAGTGAGAAATGACAAACAACAGTATATTTACAATTTTTGGAGCTGCTAAAAATAAGAACTTTAGAATATCATGCACTGTCCTGTATTTTAATACATTAATTTTGTTTAAAAAAAAAAACAAAAAAACAGGACAGTATTACAAAAAAAAAAAGCTACATCAGAACCATATGACTAAAATAATTATATACATACTGCAGGGTTGAACAAAAACTACAAATTTTGAGAAACAGATCTAATGTAAATCTAAAAGACTCTAGAAGTCTGTTTCCATCTGCTTAATCAGTCCGGATTTTCTATCCCCTGTTTTTTTAAGCTGAGAGGCAGGTGCTAAGTGGTTGGTCTAAATGTTAACAAAATAGAAATCTTGGACAATCAGGCATAAAAATAATCATAAAGAGGGTCACAGGGAGCCTGGAATCTATCCCTGAGACTTGGGGCACAATGTGGGGGCCTGCACGGATGGGAGCCAGCTTGGATGCCATCACATTGCAGGGCACAATTGCACACACTCTCACACACTCATTTACACACTACAGACAATTTAGATACACCAATCAGTCTACAAGTCATGTATTTGATCTGGGGGAGAAAACCAGAGTACCTGGAGGAAACCCTTTAAGTACGCTGAGAATATGCAAATTCTGGAGCTATGAAGCTCTTTTCTAGCATAGATATTTATAGTGTTTACGCTAAATTTAGGTCATGGTTTTAGTACAATAAACATAAAAATGTACTCATTTTGCATGATCTCCTAACCTACAGTTAAAAATATAGACAAAAGGAACCAAAGAGATACTGTTAATGAATGTAACTCCTTGATCCCTTTAGGAATCATCCCCCACCCTGATCTTTGGCGTACCCACTCCTAATGAACTTATAAAACACATCAAGACTGCAGAAACAGTCAAAATTTTGTGCAGGAAGTAAGCATTTATGTTAGAACATGATGGTCCCAGCTAATGGTCTGTAGAAAATGTGCAGTGTTCTATGATAATCACACTCCTTCTGCACTGTTGCATTGAGCTCCTTCTGCCTCCTGTGTACTTTGGAGTCATTCCCACTTTTCCCTCTTTTATGACACCCCTGGGCCAGGATGAGATAGTCAGCTCAGGTTTTAAAAGGATCATGATTGTTACCTTAGTACTTTAATTACAGCATAAATACATAAACGCCTACCACAAGTATATCCATAAAGAGAGAGAAAATGTGCCACAGAGCTAGGAGGTGAGAGAGGATGAGAAAGTGGAGTTAAAGGAAGTGAATAATGCATTTATGTGCCTTCATCACTTTTCTTCCATTAGCTAGTCCACAACAGTGTAACCTCACATGTATACACACACACACACACACACACACACACACACACACACACACACACACACACACACACACACACACACACACACACACACACATTAATATTCCCAGGGACTTGCCTATATAGTGAGTGCTCCTTATAATCGAAGACTAAAAAAAGCTTTCAAAATGTGTTAATAATAAACAAGAAAGAACAGAGAATCGTTGCTGTGTTGAAGCCACATGGAAAGAGTCAACACTTTCATAACATTTGTTTTTAAAGCTTCTCTCTAACATGAGAAGCTGCTTTTCTTCGTGACAAAAGCCTGGCAAGTATAGTAATTGATGTAGTATAAAAGGAATGAAGTAGAATCTACTATGTATCAGGCTGTATAACATCACCATGTTGTTTATTTTCCTATAACACCATGTCCCTAGTGTTTATTTCTTACTTATTGAAATTGTGTACTTGTTATGTAGTGTGTTTATGGTTTGATTTCAAGAGCTTGTGATGCTGATGCTCCACAGTCTGATTTGGCATTCACACCCTGCTGCTCAGCATCAGCTCACTTCTCCTTTGTCTTTTTATCTCCAGTGAACTGTTGACTTTTGTCAGAGATGCTGCACAGAGCTATTTTTTCGTTCTTTAGATTTCCCTCACTCTCATTTTGCTTTCGAATTTTATTCATAATGCAATATAAAAGATGAAAGAGAATCCTTTGAGTAGTCTGTATGTTTGTACTGCAACATTGATGACTGGGGTTATCTGAAATATACTTGGATTAAATGAATATAGTTAGGGAACCAATTACAGTCATCACTTTGCACTATGTGTGGGTGACTGAGACAGACTGCAGCACTGCAGCACTTTCAAATATGTTTTTATTAAAGGATACATCTTCCAGACTAATTATAGTTCAAATGACTTACTCTTACAGGGCAAATTGCACTTATAAGAGATGTGGTCTACATGTATGTGTGGGCTGCATAAGTATTCACCCCTTTGAACCTTTTTTCCAAAAACTGAATGGTCTGGAGTTCACCAGTGTTCAGGTAAAGTGTCATAGGCTCTGACTATAAATACATGTTCCTAGAAGGCCCCAGAATTTGGTACTGAACATAACTAAACAAATAGCATAAATGAAGCCCAATAAACTACAAATAAAATTCCATGACATGGATCTAGAAAACTATTAATCAGTGTTAGGTTAAACAACAAATAACAAAAACCCAATAATATCAAAAACTGAACATTTTGTATAGTACAAATTAATCCATTATTGGAAAGAACTGTTATAACACATTTTTTTTTCTTTTAAGCATTGCATATACATATTATAAAGTAATGCTGTAAAATGCATGATATAATTTTTTAATGCAATTTTGTCTTTATATGGAAAAACAAATGAGAGCAATTTAAATGTAACTTTGATTAACACTTTAGTTTGAAGGCATTAAAATCACTCATTTTCATATGTGCTTCATAAACAACAATTTGTTGATTCTATAAGAAGTATATATGTAATAAAGTACTGGTAAAAATAAAATCCATAGTAGATGCTTTAAGATTAAAAACTATATAATAAGCTAGTAATTTAATAGGTTATTGCGTTGAAGCATACAGCGACTTACAGTGACACAAGACTTTGTTATGTTTGTCTGCTTTATTTATAGTTTGACCTCCAGACGTTCAACTATATTAAAAAAAAACACTACTGACTAATTGTGGCTTAGATAAACAGATGGGAAATGTTCACTGCTTACAGTGAAGATTTTTGAAAGTGAAAACGACAATATCAGTCATGTACCAGCACAAGATTCAAGATCACCCATAGTTCACCCACAGCTGCCTCAGAATACATTACATTTATGGTAACAATTTGCTTTTTTGAAAAATCCAGGTTTCCTAGAATTAAATTTCAGCATATGCAGATTGACTGTCTCTTCTCACATTTCAACTATTGTGTTCACTTTGTGCTAAAACAAAGTGAGAATATTGAGTTTGAGTGGTGTTCTATATGAAGGTATTACATCCCTTGACATATCCCAGTACAATGTTTCACATCTGATGGGGTTAGAAAAATCTGTTAGAAGTTGTGACTAGGAGAGAGAGAGAGAGAGAGAGAGAGAGAGAGAGAGAGAGAGAGAGAGAGAGAGATGAAATGCAGATTTCAGCTTTACTCTAGCCTTCTGCTTTGTGTATTTCAGGTTTTATACCAGGATTTATATTAGCCTTATACAGTATATTTTAAGTTTATTCTCACTATGTAGCTTCCTTTATATTTTGTATCTTTCAGATATATTACGAGATTTATGTCTGCGTCTGTAAGATTGCATGTCTTGAATAACGTTGTAGATTCCAGGTTAATCTTGTATTTTGCAAATTTCAACCTAAGATGCAGTGCAAATTTGCTTTGTTACAGACATCACACATTTCTGCATATTGAATGTGATGTAAATGCAATTCTACTGAACGGTACACTGAATATAATTTCATTGAGATAAGCTGTGGGATATTGGCTAAACTCAAAAAACTGTGGAAAGAACATGTTCATAGACAACCAGTCTGTCCCGAGCAATTGTTTACTGACTGTTTACTGATATTTATGCTTTTGGGAAGAATACAGTATGTTTATAGGGGCAGCGGTGGCTCAAGTGGTTAAACCCCAGCACTCACAAGCTGCCACTGTTGGGCAATTGAGCAAGGTCCTTAACACTCCCTGCTCCAGGGGTGCTGTATCATAACTGCCCCTGTGCTCCGACCCCAACCTCATTAGTTGGGATATCCGAAGAAAAGAATTCCAATCTGCTGTAATGTATATGTGGCAATAATAAAGGCTTCTTTGCCCCATATGTGGTTGGTGTTAGTTGGTGTTACTTTTCTGTTGGTGTTCAGGAGAAGATCAAATATACACAGGGCTTTTTTTCCCTTTTATTCTGACTCTCTAGCAAGGCTATGTGCAGCTGCTGTCTAGGATAGCGCTTAAGGTTTTTTTTCTGGTTAGTTCCCCTGAGAATGAAACCACATGTAATTGCCCTGAAATTGTCAATAAATACTAGTTTGTTTTGGAATTACAACTCTCTCTCCAGTGTGGCTCTTTGGTAGCTGACTAAAGTGGATATTACTCCAGAGCTGTGAGCTGTGGATGTCCCACTTTCAAGAGCAAGCCAAGTTCTAGATTTCCCGAGATTATATTTTAAATTCACATAACAAGAGCTACAACAAGAAGTTTCAGCTTCATATAAAAATATATTCATCAAAACCTGATCAAATACCTGTAACATTAAATTAGCTAGAACTAATTTCTCAGACACTCCATACTTAAATACCTAATGATAAAATCAAAAGCAATAAATTCACCTAACCAGCTGGACTAAGCTCTACATAAAGTTTCTCATAAAAAATATGTATTCTTTGAGCTTTCGCCTGTGAAAAGTTATTTTATTTTCTCTTTCTTTAAGCTTTCGATAATTCTTACATCCAAATGATGTACAGTGTGCCAGCATGTTTGGCAAAAATCTTTATGAACACTTTGAATTAATTCAACTCGACGGGAACCGTCTTTACCGTGCCAATCTTAGTCTGAATCTGAATGCAGTGTTGCCAACTCTTTTGAGAAGAAAGTAGCTGCTCCAAAGTTACTACAAGTCAGTGGATTACATCACAGGCTAATTTGCATCTTAATTGAATTGTCTTGATAATTTGCATGGCATGAAGTGTTGTATGAAGAAGGACGATTTTTATGAAGACACTTTCTATTCTGATAGTTCCTTGTAATTCTTGATAGTTTTATCATTTTGACACAGAAAAGTCACTTTAATTACTTGTAAATAGTGCCATAAAGAGAGTTTAAACAAAGAAAGAGGAAGTACATAGCCGTTCAGCGATTGGTTGCTGGAACAATAGTGATTTGTTCCAAAAATTATATTATTTGTTTCCGAAAAGTTATTACTAGATGGAAAAGTCATCAAATATACCAAAAAAATTGTTAACTGTTTTCTTTTTAATATATTCCAGTTTTATATTAGCTTGCACTTCATCTTTTGTACATTCCAGAGGAATTTCCATTCTTCTTCTTCTTCTTCTTCTTCTTATTATTATTATTACTATTATTATTATAAGTAGAACTAGAAGTAATAGGCATGGTAATAGGAACTACAAAGGGTGCTAACAGAGGTCCAAATGCATCTAATAAAAAAAAACCTTCTATACACACTGAATATCAAAATTCTGACACAAGCATAGACGGCTTAGAAATGATCACATTTTCACCTTCTGCACCAATGTATATTAACCAAGAGCATTTATTTGGAGGTTTGATGATACACTGCAACATATACTTGTGCCAGAATTTTGATATTCAACATATAGTGGGTGCAGCAAATAAATTACATACAATGAATTATTTTCTGTGAGACAGGTTTGAGATCCCTATAGACAGGATTTTATGTTTGCTGTATGAGGAGGAGTCGAGAGGACAGTTAACTACAAGGTTAACAGAAAGTGCTAGTTTAAAATACTCCAGCACTACACAGATATTTTAGAGCTAAATGAACCCTAGAAGATCATGAAGTGCAAATCATCCATACATCAGATATGCATTTAAAATTGTTTTCCATTCAAATGATGTAAAAAAAAAAAAAACATAATAAAAAAAGAAGATACCTCTCAGTTTTCCAAAGCCAGAATTTTTGGACTAGTTTACAGAGATTGTGTTGTAGCTTTTGAATGTGAATGAATGTGCATCTAAACCTGATTAGATATAATAGTGTATTTCTAATGCTGAAATATTTATTATGATATTTATATGAATATATATATTATAAATATTTATATGAAAAGTAGTATTTATTTATTTATTTATTTATTTATTTATTTATTTATATTTTTACCATTTTTACCAGAAACTTTCTTTTGTTTTGTTTGACTTTATGGTATGTTATTTAAAATACCACTGGTATTATTGGTTATTGTTTGGCTGTTGTTCATCCATAAACCCTTTCCAACAGAAAATCATTCTACATACATATTTTTAAAATACGATCAACAAAATGTCTGGCCTGGTCTGAGTTCTGAAGCCTTTTTTTATCTTTATAATATTTACTTCCCACTGTAGGTTTGTTAAAAAAAAGAATTGCACAAATAACAGTACATAGTTATTAAAAAAGCTCTGTAGTATACTTCAACTATGTTGGCATGTCAGCTTTACCATGTCCAGGGAAACTTTAGGGTGAGACAGTCCAGGTAGCTTGTCTCAGAATAACTGCAGTCTTCAGTTTCTGCCTCTTGTCTTATACAGCACCATTTATACCTGTCTCACATGTCCAAATACACAACCAACCAACCCCTGGCCCCAACAAACACAAACACCCAAAGCATTTTTAATCTGTATATATATATCTTCTAACAAACCAATTGAACGTTTAGCAGAAATTCAACAACGGTTATAACTACAGATTGGGAGAAAGGCCACATTCACACTCTTTTCCTTCATTAATACATAACCCAACCTTATACCTGTCACTATCTGTTTTCGCATAATTTATACAATCAATGAGTCAGGGTCAGCAATTTTTAAATGACTTTACATTTTGTAGTATTTTAAGATTGTGCTACTTTTGATACTCCAGGCTCTGAAATGGGAGAAAAAAAACAAATTGAGACCCACCAACATCCAGCCAATCAGTAAAACATGCATACAGTATATACTCAGTGGTCATGATGTCATTTCTGACAGCTCCACTTCTTGGACTAGCAATCAGTTAAGGCAGTGCATACATTTTTGTATAGGGTTCCCAGTCCCATTCACACAAAATTGATGCCAATCAGCGTAATACACATCTCTAGTCTGGTGAAGGAAGCTGGAATACACAGAGGAAACCTGAAGTACAGGCAGGATTCAAACCCTCACCCCTGGAAGTTGGATGTGGTAGCCTAGTGATTAAGGTGTTGGACTACTGCTCAAAAGGTCATTAGTTTGAATCTCAGCTCCACCAAATTGGCACTGTTAAGCCCTTGAGCAAGACCCTTAATTCTCAATTGCTCAGTTGTCTAAAATGAGATAAAAATGTAAGTTGCTCTGGATATGGGTGTTTGCCAAATGTTGTAAATGGAGATACGAGTCATTCATTCATTCATTTCTTATTTACAGGATTTGGCAGACACACCTATCCAGAGTGATATATTTATTTCCTACTTTATACAATTGAGAAATGGAGGTTGGCACCCAGCAGGGGCAGCTTGGTGGACCTCGGATTTCAGCTCACTGTCTGATTGGTAATCCAACACCTTAACCACTAAGCTACCACATCCCAAAGTCAAAATCCTCTTGTTTATCTGTGGTCAATGCAATCATTAAATATAATACCCAGGTTAGATTGTTTATGAGATAAGATTATGTTAAGCGATACTTTCACTCGTTTGAGCTGAAACTGTATTTCAGACTACTTTTTGTAATTCAATTATGAACAAGTATGCCTAAATTATTCCGCAAAATTTATTATAGTTACATTATTAGTCTTATGACACTGCAACATCATCATATCTAAAACAATTCTCTACTGAACAAACTAAATTATATTAACCATTACCTTAAATTATACATTGACATTGACATTTATAAGCAATCATCTGGTGATGCTTTTGTTGCGTACAGTTATGTACGGCTACTTACAATTCAAGCGTTCAAAAGGAGCTGGCGGTAATTCAACTGCTGTAAGACTTTCCCCAGAATGATTAAAAAAAAATTATACAATAAATGTATAATATATAAACAGTATATGTATGCAAAACAGTGCTGGAATAAGTTCTATTCCCAAAAACAGCGAGAAAATCACTAGTTATAAATTACACAGTTAAACTACAAACACTATCTTGTAACAGTTGATGTCCAAGGCTCTTACTTCAGTGAATTATCTTATTATCTGATCTTTGAAGGTTTGGACATTTTAATAAGTTCAGCTGTAATCATGAAGACTGTCCTGTGCTTTTTTTTTTTTTTAGATCTCCTACTCACAATATGATCATAGTGAAGTCCCTTTGTCTTTCAGAATTTAAAAAAGCAATATGTTCATTAAAAAAATAAATATATATTGTTTTTTGGGGGACGGGGACGGTGGCTTAGTGGTTAGCACGTTCTCCTCACACCTCCAGGGTTGGGGAATCGATTCCGGCCTCCCGCCTCTTGTGTTTGTGGAGTTTGCATGTTCTCCCCGTGCCTCGGGGGTTTCCTCCGGGTACTCCAGTTTCCTCCCCCGGTCCAAAGACATGCATGGTAGTTTGATTGGCATCTCTGGAAAATTGTCCGTAGTGTGTGATTGCGTGAGTGAATGAGAGTGTGTGTGCCCTGCGATGGGTTGGTACTCCGTCCAGGGTATATCCTACCTTGATGCCCGATGACGCCTGAGATAGGCACAGGCTCGCCGTGACCCGAGAAGTTCGGATAAGCGGTAGAAAATGAATGAATGAATGAATAAATGTTTTAAAGAGTATGTCTAGCACTGTGTGTGTGTGTGTGTGTGTGTGTGTGTATAATAATTAGCCCCAATATATTTTTACATTTATTACATTAACAGCATTTAACAGACACTGTAATTTACAGAAACTATACATTTCTTCTTCTTCTTCTTCTTCTTCTTCTTCTTCTTCTTCTTCTTCTTCTTCTTCTCAACAAAACTTTAGGATTATAATATTTTGGTTTGCCCTAATAATTACCAATCTATTCATAGCTTAGCCCTCTGATCTAATATCACCACCAACCACCACTGGCTATCACTGATTGACTGCATAGTCTACAGTAGCAGAAAAGTGATAACTTATAATCCCGCTATCTGGTGTCACCCAGATGAGGACAGGCTCCCTTTTTAGTCTGGTTCCTCAAAAATATTCTATGATAGATTTTGTTGCTTAGTAGGGTGACAACCTCTTGCTTCTTATTTATTTTCTTAAACCTTCTTTATTGTTAGTTATATGACAGTGCAGATATCTAACGTGATTGGTCAGAAGCTCCTGATTAATTGTCTATAACAGTCCAGCTATACAGAGCTGGATAATACAAACAGTAAGGAGAAAATGGATTTGAAAGAATGTGGTGTTAGTTAACCAGTGGAAAAAACATGGCATCCACAGACTACACTTCCCAAAACACAATAACTAGAAAAAATGCTGTAATGTTTTTGTTTAACATGACCACAGTTCCTCACCCAAGTAAACACTTAAAGCTTTGTATATTATACTTTATACTTGACTTTTGTTCTTGTACTGTCTCTCTCTCTCTCTCTCTCTCTCTCTCTCTCTCTCTCTCTCTCTCTCTCTCTCTCTCTCTCTCTCCCTCTCTCCCTCTGGGTTTTGCTTTCTGGATTTGCTTGTGTTGAAACTTTTGCAACTCGATTGACTTTTGCTTGTTTTTTTATCATATTTTTTTGTTTTATGATTTGTGATTGATTGTGTCATAATAAACTCTCTCTATAAAAAGAGAAAAAAGAAATCCTGTGGGAAGGACTGTTTTCACCTACTTTAACGTTAATAGTAATAAAGGGTAACTTCTCTCCTGGACATTACACACCATTAAACATAACTCCATGGAATGAAAAAGCATGACATAGCATTGTTTAATAAAGTATTAATGCAGATTGTTGGCAAATCAATGAGGTATGAGAATAATATGATCGATCACAACATGCTGTTCTGGGTAAATAATCAATTTCAGGATGCTAACAATAACTCAGTTCTTTGCATTGGATTGCAGCACACCACCCCATCTTTGGGGATTTTCCTTTATGTCTTTATTCGGCATAGCCTGTGTTTTTTTTTTTACTTACTGGTTTAATTGTGTTATGTTTTATACTGTATTTATAGCAGTGCAGCATCCCATTATATTTATGACTGAGCGTTTGGCAGTCACATTTACTGAGGTATGATGGAGAATCTTATGGCCATAGAGAATCTTAAAATAAATTGCAAGAAATGGGCAATGGAGGCATCTAATGACAAGAGTGTCCTCGAGAGCTTCAAAGGTGGCATCAAGGCAAAAGAAAGAAAAACGTAGTTAGACATAAATCAAAAGCTGGGTGAACACTGAAAACTTCTAAGTGTCCTTAAAAGATCTTCACATTTTAGTGAGAGTCATGAGAAATATTGTTTACAACTACCAGATGAAAGACATTTTAAAACATAAGTGCAAAACTGAATAAGTAGCCAAAAAAATGGACCTTGAAAATGAAAAAAAAAAAAGGGGCTAACAGTGTGAAAAATTTCAGCAGTGTAAGATATTCAAACACCGCAGACAGCCTTGCTCCATTGAACCGTGCTGGGTACACGCGATTGAAATCATTTCACTCTCCGTCCTGCTCTCTCTCTGTGAGCCATGTGTCCTTTAGCATGGAGTGCAGAGAAGACAGCAGAGTGGGGATTGAAGTAGAAGAGAATGAGGACAGGAAGAGTTTGGATCTCAGGTATAAAAGCTAGGCTGATTTTCTCAGCTTGGCGCTGGAGATAAAATTTCTGCTTGCTTGGCAGTAACCGAGTGACAGAACAGTCTCCTCAAAAAGAGAGTTACGGCTTGCTTCTCAAAGACAAGCAAAAGATGAAAAGCAGAGGTGTGTGTGTGTTTTTTTTTTTTATTTGCTGCAGAGAAAAACGTTGCTATATTTGGAATTTGAAAAGTTTTCCCTGCACATCTGAGGATTAGAGTTGGGGCACACAGTCTGTTGTTGTGGCAGCCACCTGTGAAGACGTGTCAGCTGGCTCAGGTGTGGGTGTGTTTCAGATAAATTAGTGCTAGGAAATGACCAGCAGACAAGACATACTTGTTTGTATGTGTGTGTGTGTGTGTGTGTGTGCTTGTCCCAAAGGCCTGTAATTTAATAAGCACAGCCATTAGTCTGATTATGACTCACCTTCCTTTCTCATCTGTCTGTTCGGACAAAGCGTTTGAATAGATGAGCTCGTTTAGAGCTGTTAGTCTCCTGCAGACTCCCCCCCCCCATCCCCCCCACACCCCACCCTCACACACTGGCACTCATTCATGTGTAAAAGGCACACTCTTTCAATGTTTGTGCTCTTTAAACCTGCCTGAGGGCTAACTGTTGTATATCTGAGAGATACTTTTTCATACATGTTTTGCTAATGGCTTTTAGCTTATCTAATTGTCTCATCTACAGACTTTCTAATGAAAGCATTTTGTTCTCCTAAATTGCTCTGTGCGTGTGATTTGTACCGCATTCTGCCGATAAACGTGTAACCCATCACTGTGGTTTCTCCTGCAGATGGACACTCTGTCTAAGCTGCATGAGTGCATAGACAGCCACCCCACCCTCAGTCTGTGTTTGTGTGTGTGTGTGTGGTGAGGAACTGGAGTCACTCCCTCACACCTGCAGAAGAATAATTGATTTCTGCCACAGTCTGCAGACACACACACTTGAGGGACAGCAGGCAGGTCACCTGGGGAACCAACTATGAGCTGTCACACAAACGCAAAACTTTTTCTCTCCCACATACCCTCGCAAAAGTGTGTGTGTGTGTGTGTGTGTGTGTGTGTGTGTTTGTGTGTGTGTGTGTGTGTGTGTGTGTGCAGTGTGACAGAAATCAATTACTCCCTTGCAGGTGTGAGGGAGTGACTCCAACTCTGTGTGTGTGTGTGTGTGTGTGTGTGTGTGTGTGTGTGTGTGTGTGTGTGTGTGTGTGTGTGTGTGTGTGTGTGTGTGTGCCTTATGGTAGCATGGCAACATTATTTAATCGAACTTCAGGATGATACATATGCAGGCCCAAACTGCCTAGTACAAATCTAAAAAAAAATCAGTTTGGAATGAGCAGAAACGTCATTTATATGATAATACGATTGTATGACTTCATGAATAAATGCAAACAGATTGCAGATTAAAATGCAGATAAATTTTGCGTTTGGCTGCAGAACCACAGAACAATTAGAGCTGGCCTAGAGATCATTTGAAGGGCACACAGATCAGCACTCAGGTGGATGACACCAACAGATGTGGGAGCATATGCAGCTCTGCTTCCAGGGCTCGACGTGGACACCCAGGCTCACATTTAGATGAGCTCGGTGCTAATTAGGGGCTTCACAACCCGACGTGGAATTCAGTCGCTGTACAGAACGCTGTGTTTCTGCCCTCCACTACAAGCCTTAATGACTGTCTCGTTCTTAGCCACGCCACTAATGAACACGTGCTTAATTAATCAATTAATATATGCAGTCGATTAAATTACAACGCGGAAAAATTGCATCCGAAAGCTCAAGGACGCTTCAGATGTGGCATGAATGTAAAGGTGCTCTATCGCAATGTATCACATCTCAATGTAAGTGAATGTTTACTGGATGCTAGGATTAAATATCTTCTATTTTAAAGCATCTATATGACCGTCTTTCTTTTCACTCTTATCTGATCAACCTTCAAAAACATCTGTCTCCGTCTCTCGTGTAGAGCTATCAGCGTGGGACCTCGTCCAGCCGTGTGATGGCTGATGGATGGATTTGTTGTCAGTGAGATTTGAGGGCAATCAAAGAGGCTCTCAGTAACGACTGCCAGGGGAAAGCGGAGCAATGAACTCTGCGTTACATATTCGCCCCCTCACAGCCTGCAGCCCAACAATGAAACTGCACCAGCCATTTGTGTCTGATATGCTGCATGTCAATCATTTCTCTGTCTGTGTCTAAAAGTCACAAAACCTTAGCTGTAAATGGAATGTAAGAAATGTCATCAGTTGTGTGTGTTCAATCCATAGTACTGTTGGAGAAAGAACAGAATAAAAAGAACACACATACACAAAGGAAAAGAAAGTTAAGAAGAATTGTAACATAATTCATTCAGCAAAAATGAACATGTATTGATTTTACAGGGGGGGGGGGGCATGGTGGCTTAGTGGTTAGCATGTTCACCTCACACCTCCAGGATCGGGGTTCGATTAACGCCTCCGCCTTGTGTGTGCGGAGCTTGCATGTTCTCCCCGTGCCTCGGGGGTTTCCTCCCCCGGTCCAAAGACATGCATGGTAGGTTGATTGGCATCTCTGGAAAATTGTCCTGAGTATGTGACTGTCTGTCTGTGTGTGTGCCCTGCAATGGGTTGGCAATCCGTCCAGGGTGTATCCTGCCTTGATGCCTGAGATAGGCACAGGCTCCCCGTGACCCGAGAAGTTCGGATAAAGCGGTAGAAAGTGAGTGAGTGATTTTACACACACCTGCTCCATATACAGTATGCAGAATGAATTAAACATCAAATAAGCAGGCTTTCATTTCTCTTCTCAGTACAGGAACCTTTTTGAAGTGAACTGGATAAAAAGCAGCAAATTGTAGTTATTCAGGAACGCCATCTATGACACTATATCGGAATGTACTGTACATATAAAGTTTCTCTCTAATGCTACTTTGGTTGTTATCAATGTGGTTACACTTAATTTCAACCCTGACCTGACACTGAAGCAACCACCTCACACACCTGATATCACATGCTGTCACAAGTTCTCATAACAGTTGCTGTCCACCATCATAGCAGCATAATATTATAGAATTTTATGTCAGCTTTAATAAAATTCCCTAATTCCCAAATTCCCTTATGTGCTTCTTCTCCAAATTGTTGCCATTAAGCAGGAAGCACACTATTGTACAGGATTATAATTTCTCTTCACTGGAACTAACAGGTCCAAACTTGTTCCAGCAGGACAATTTTGGAGTGAACAAAATGAAATCCATTAAGACATGGTGTGCTACGGTTGGAGTGGTAGAACTCGAATGGCCTGCAGAGAGCTCTGACAAAAACTCTACAGAACATCTTTGAGATAAACTGGAATGCTGATTAGATCCCAGGTCCCTTATTCCTTAAGGGGGACTAAATCTGGATTGGGCTCTACAGAAAGCACATATGGCTGTGATGGTCTGTTGTCCACAAACCTTTGGACATTTAGTGTAGCGGATCAGAATTTACTTAAAGATAGTTTCATTGCCTTATTCCAATTGCTTGTGCTATAATTCTTCTGTATAGCAGATTCATGTTTGGGTGAGTATGTGGCCATAGTAGCCTCAGATCTCTGTTCTCTGCTGTTGAAGCTCATCCACCTCAAGGTTTTACATATTGTGCATTCTGACATGCTCTTCTGCTCATCATGGTTGTAAAAAGTGCTTACAGGAGTCAGTCTAAATCACTCTGGCTGTAGTCTCCTCTGAGCTCTCTCTTCAACATGGCATTTACACCTGCACAATCGTTGTTTAATGGACGTTTTGTAAATTCTAGAAACTGCAGTGTATGAAAATTTTAGAACATCAGCAGTTTCTGAAATACTCCAAACTGCCCGTCTATCTCCGACATCCGGTCAAAATCATATTATATATTCCCCATTAACCATTAACTGACAATCCTTAGTTGTACCTGAGTAATTTTATGCACACATGATTACAAGCAATATAAGCAATAAATAATGTGGGAAAAAAGTTAGTTTTAACATTTAAGATTAGGCAAAAAAAAGACAAAAACAAAATGCCATGTGTCACATCAATGTAAAAGAATGTCAGCCTTTTCTGTGTTTTTTTTTTAAGATGGTGAATATTTAAATGATCTTTTGGAGTGCAAACACGTTTTAGCTATTTGAGGCCTCCTCCATTTCTCTGTCTGTGTTTGTGCTGTTCCTGTCCTGCTGCCTACACACTGTCATCTCAATACCTGCCTTTTATTGCAGCATCTTAGTCATGCATGTGCAGCAAGACTGGATATGTGCCGAATACACATAATTACTCGTGAATTATCTCCTAATGTAAATTAATCTGCTAATAAATTTGAGTCAAGGTGTGAAAATGCTTGTTCTCTACACTTTGCTGACAGATAATTTAGTAAATGAGTACAAATTCCCATTAGTGCTATTTTATTGGTCCATTTTTTTTGGTAAAAATTCAGCACACGTTTTTGTATGGCAGACATGACATGAGTGTGTTGTATATATTTTGTATATGTGTTCAAGATGTGCATGTTACATTTTTAATGCAATAGTTGCTTATGTTTTGCCTATGGGCTTCACTGCAGCAGCTCAATCAAGATAACACAAGAGAAGAAACACAATGTGACAGAACAAAGTGCTATAGTTTTACTGCCCCAAACTAATACCTAGTCACTACACAGCTACACAAATGGTGCAAAAAAAAAAAGGAAAGGGAAGACAAGGAAAGGGAAACAGACTATTGCAGACAGAGAAGATGAATATGCTCTGAAGATGCGCAGACGAGATCAGACACTGTGACATGTCAACATCAGACGTCAGCGTCTCTAGTTCAGCAGGCAAGGAATCAAGACAAAATCATCCCTCTTCTCTATTTTCTCTGTCTCTCCCTCTCTATCACTCAAACACACACACACACATACACATGCCCAGCAGTGTGTCAGAGGCAGAATGAATTTTCCATTAAAGTCATGCTGAGCTTACACTGCCAGCTCGGAAAGAGGGAATACAGACAAAAATGAGGTTTGAATAAACCTACAACAAAAGCATTGCTGTAGCATCCACAGTCAGCTATTACAACAGAACCTCGACTGTCTCTTAGCGTCACTTTCAGTTTGTCATACCAACATGGTTGCTGTATACTGTACTTGCCAGTGTGCTGGAAAGAGGAGGAAGGAATAACAATTACCCAAGGGCTCTGAGCAGCCTGAAAGGTCAAAGGTCAGGCAATACAAACTTAATATTAAAAAAAGATTTTTCTGAAAAGACAAACAAGCATCAAACAGACTTAAGGCCAAACAGTTAGATGCTAAATCAAAAACTGAGATGCCAGTTACATTTGTGAGCACATGGCACATCTGAGGAGTGTCTGATTTCCGTCCTTAATTCAATCTTCATTTCAGAGACTGTAAGCATAGAAGGTGCTTTTAGATTATTTAAAAATGCTACTTGCCAAAAGTAGTAGGCTTAGCAGGTTGCAGTAAATTAATTAGATTTTATTTATTGAATTGTCTCTTAATCCTCAGCAAACTCTGGTGTATAACATTTGAGCCTTTATTGTACACACGAAACATATACATAAACCATTCATATGACCATGATAAGCTTTTCACTGTGCTCAGACTCTCATCTGTGTAACAAATGGTAAATATTTTGTTTCTCTCCTCACATTGTGAAAATTAAATTTAATGTTAAGTATAAGGACAAGAAAAACTGTTATTGCCCAAATTATCCTGAAGTCACCCGTAAGTAGTGAAGTGAGGTTAAATTGAAGAAATGAGGTGCTCTCTCTCTCTCTCTCTCTCTCTCTCTCTCTCTCTCGCTCTATCCCCCCCTCTCGCTCTATCCCCCCCCTCTCGCTCTCTTTCTGTCCCCCTCTCTCTCTCCCTTACTCTCTCTCTCTCTCTCACATACACACACACACAGACACACACACACACAGACACACACACACACACACACAGACACACACACACAGACACACACACACAGACACACACACACACACAGACACACACACACAGACACACACACACACACACACACACACACACACACACACACACACACACACACACACACACACACACACACACACACACACACAGTCCACTCCAGGCTCAGCAAGAAGTGGGAAATGGGGTGGATTCTTGGGATTCTTGTATTTTCAGTGTATACAACTAAAATTTTGGTGATTTCAATTCTAGGCAAGTAAAAGTACAATGTTGTGCAGGAGCTTAGCAATTTGAATCCCACTGTCATACTGTAAGATGTAAGGTGTGTGTGTGTGCGTGTGTGTGTGTGTGTGAGAGAGAGAGAGAGAGAGAGAGAGAGAGAGAGAGAGAGAGCACCTAATTTCTTCACTTTAACCTCACTTCACTATTTATTGGTGACTAAATTTTATTTATTTATTTATTTGTTTGTTTGTTTGTTAATTTTTTTTATTTTAATATAGTTTATACTTTTTATATATCTACCTCCTTTTGGTTATATTTTTTATACTAAATTGCATTCCTTTTGTTTGAATACCGGACAGATGCAAAAATCATTTCACTGCATGTCGTACTCTGTATGTACTGTATGTGTATGTGACATAAAATTTGATTTGATTTGAAATTTGAATGTAACAGGTCACGGTCTTGAGGATTGGTCTTGTTTATGGTAATGTTATTGTCATCAATACATGTATTGTGATGACATACCACATAGCATTGTGAGTCATATTGTGATTTACAGTGAGTTTTTAAATCGAGTTTTTAAATACAGAGAACCGTTTGAAAGGGAATTATTGTATTATCAATGCTGTGATTAATGCTGTGTTTGAAATGCTGTTCTCAGCATCTATATTGGTTCGCAATGCTATAGTTAATTAGGAACTGAACTCAATTTAATTAAGGACCCCTTAAATGTGTTCTTGTACAATAATGAACCTATAAATAAACTTTCCTAACAAATACATAACAACAGAAATGAACTCCACTCCATTCAGTGTTTGTAGTGTGTGTCTTGGTGTGTCTGAGTGTGTGTGGGATTATGCCTTGTGATGAGTTGGCACTCTGGGATGGGCATTTTATTAAAAATGTTAATAAAACAAATAAATGACACAATTTTCAAAGGTTCACTAATATGTAACCAACAGTCTGCATTCTTGTGTAGATTTTTTTGTGCTTGTGTCAAAACAAGCTTTAATTCTCTTCTTCCTCAAAGAGATACACTTGCCCAGACATAGTTAATCATTTGAATAATAGTTTGCTTCCTCTATGGATTTAACCACTTTCTCTTTCATGCACTTCTTCATGCTACACCATATCTCTTTTTTTTATTCGCAGGCACAACAAGGATAAGTGAAGAGTGTTTGTTCTACCTGACAGACAGAGAGTGACATGCTTAGACACAAATACACTTATACATACAACATTGCCAAACAATATCAATAACAGCTCATGGGAAAAGTGGTTAAATATTTACCAGCTCTCTTTCTGACAAAGTAAATTTGTTGGAGCTCTGTTTGCATGTTCAATTCAGTATAATAGACCAGTTTAAACACTTGAAACCAACATCAACCAGAAATCACTGCCTGATATTTGACACTGTACTCAGGCCCTGCTAAGGCTGTTTAAGTCTTAGATATACTTCCAATTACTGATCTGAGATCAATGACTTCCTTTTTTTTAATGCAGGTGCTCCAGGATCATTACTAATAAGTAACCTGTGGTCTGAGTGTTGTATTAAAACAGCCTGTAAATGACATGCTGGCAGAGCTATCGAAAACAAGCCTAATAGTCAGATTCTCTTGAGCCCTGTTGACCTTTTGCAGAGCCACTGAGCTCAGAGAAAATCAAACCTCATTATTGCCTGCCTTTAGTATATTACACCTACCAGCACTGTGAACTGGTGTGAAGAAAGGATTAAGGATAACGAATGGAGATGATTAAGTCTGTGTGCATGTGTTTTGTGTTCCCATTTGAAAATTCTAAGTGACATTCATTCATTTACTTATCTTCAGTAAAAGTTTCATCTAGGATCACTATACAGTATACTGTATAAAGTAAGAAGACACCCTGTTTAAGACACCAGTGTGTTACAGAGCAACATGCACACACATTCTTCCCAATGGGTAGTTTAGCATAAACAATCCACCTACCTGCATGGGATGAAACCAATGTGTTCACGTGGAAATCATGCAACACTCCATATAGTATACAAATACAAGTCAAACCAGTTACAGAGAAAATAAAACATGACATATAAATATATATATATATACTGTTCATGCAAACATGAACTGAATAAGAGAAAAGAGTACAGTGGCCTGAGGGATTCTGAGTGACATATTCAGTTTTAATTAAAAAAGTTTCCATGTCTTTCAGTATAAAATAATGTCTAGACGCTAGTTTTAAAAATAGAGTAAGGAGAAAAGAGTTTGATAAGGATTTAATTGAATTATGGTTTGCTGTCAGCTTCAAGAAAAAGGAAACCTGATCCTCGTGGCCTGCATCAGATCTCTCTTGTCTACGTGTGTCTGTCAGTCTGCTGAAAAGTAATCCACCGGCAGGACTAGCTGCCTTTATTTGAATTAATAATGAGATATTGCACGTGGCACACAGGCGTCACACGCTTCTGCTTCTTAAGATTAACTACTATGTCAATTTTCTGCTATTGGCTTGTGCACCTAGCAGAACATTAATTCAGCTTATCATAGACATGCTCAGACACACACACACACACACACACACACACACACACACACACACACACACACACACACACACACACACGCTGAATAAGAGTCAGAGCAGATGCCTTTTTCAAAATTACCCTCTACTGTAGTCTATACCATGTAGTTTCTATTCTATTCTATTTAAATGCTAGATGTTTAGATGTAAATATTTAAGGTGTTATATTTACTACACACTAGAATTTCACTATTACTGACACTCTACCTTAATTCTCACTTGGCTCAAAAAAAAGAAAAAAGAAAAAAAAAAGAAATCCTAAGCAAGACACGCTCCTTGGTCAATAATTTAGGGCTTCACTGCAGTTTTCAAAAGCTTGGCATCAAAACCAGAGCCATATGAAATCTGGATGAGACACAGAAAGAATCCCCAGTGAGTGAGAGACAAGGTGAGATTGTAGAGGTGAAGGAGGAAGAACAGATTGCTAAAGATACATGGAAGGGATAAAAATGTATTTTGCAGAGGTTGAAGGAAGATTGTTAGATCAATTCCGCAGAGATGTCCTTTCCTTTAGCATTCGTCTCGCTATCTCTTTGATTTTATCTGACAAATTGATTTCACCAGGGCCAGAAGGCCATAAGACAATATATAGTAATTACTACACACTACAGGTTCCACCCGTTTCCGATCTGAGCGGCTGCAGAATTTTGCACTTAGAGGCACAAAGAGGAAAAAGTGAGGGTTGAGGGTTAAAGCTGGATTATAGTTGCTTTTAACACTTGTACACAAGATGGCTGCCGCATGTATCCTGTGGTCATCACTTGTGCAGTGTTTTGAAAATTACAAAGTTCTTCACCACTCAAGGCTGTTTTTTAAATACTAACACTCTTAACAACTGTTATTGATTTTTTTTGTGTTGCAATTCAATTCAATTTATTTGTATAGCACATTTAACAATTCACATTGTCTCAATGCAGCTTCACATATGTATGGAAAATGAAAACTTTCAAAATTAAGTTAGTATATCTCTCTAACAAGCCTGAGGCGACAGTGGCAAGGAAAAACTCCCTAAGATTATATGGGGAAGAAAGCGTATTTTCTTAATGGGATTTAATGAATCCTCATTTTGGTGACACTGGACAGGAAATAATGTCAATTTAAATAATGTCCATTCTACACCAATTTGTAGAATTAAGCAACCGAGAGCTCCTGAGGAAGAGGTCAGTGCAATTTCTTCCTGCCGAAGTCTTCAAATGATCGCTGATGAAGACCTGACCACAAAGCTGACTGATGCAACAGTAGCTCAGAGATGTCGTGACATTTTCCGGGCAGCCCCATTCACAGCAATCCCATGAGTCACAGGCTGTCTATGCAGATCTATCCCCAGCAGAGTGCACACCAGGCGACGAGGCTCCAACCAGGGGTAGGGAGTTAGGATGATGATGAAGTAGGTCCGGAATATACCAGTCTTCTGGATTTTATACATTATTAAACACTTCTGAATGAAAGTTTTTATTTCATAAGCAGCTCATGACAACTATCACAATAACACTGAAGCTGATATGTAACATAGAGCAATATATAACATTACTGTTCATGAAGAATACTTTGGCTCTGATGTGCCATTTAATGAATCTTGCTTGTAATCATCCAGATGCACATAAACAATGCAGGTGAGTTCTGTGAACAGGGATAGAGCAGATGTGCTTAACTTGATTCACAGCACAGCAATGTGGTTAAAAAGTAAAAAATAACTACCTTAATTTAGTGCTTCAGACTGAAATGACTCGTAGCAACACTGAGCAGTATTTGGGCCACAGAGGAAGAGAAAACTAGTTGAAGCATGGATAAGTATAGGAGACCTTTATGCTAAAAATGTCATCCACCAACATGAGCCAGTGACGCAGTGACTAGCATTAGGCAGACAGGAAAAAAATGAAAACTTTGGAGTCTGTGTGCATTGCTTCTTAAAAATAACAAGCGAGTAAGGGTAAAGGAGGATGACACTGCATCTGTAATTTAGAAATATTTGAACTAAAATTTCAGTGAGTGTGGGTGAGTAGTTGGCTGGCTCAGTAAGGTTAGCTAATTAGCTAAATTCATTTTCTCTAGGTCTCTGGTCAAAATATATCAGGTCAAATTTGTTCAAAAATGAAATGCACCACAGTGGCCATTACCCCCACATATGAACTAATGAATATTTGATTTCTAGCCTTTGTGTGGTGAAAAAAGTCAATATTATATATGAAGAAAAAATATATATATATATATATGAAAAATAAAGAGCTATGCCATGTCGATATGAAATTAGAAATCTTTTTTTAACCTTTCTACATGGATACCGTTATCTATAGCCCACCCACCCACACCCACACCCACACCTACACACACACACACACACACACACACACACACACACACACACACACACACACACACACACACACCACTCTCCAAGTGTCTGTGTTCATGACTAAATCTGAATATCATATACCTGGAGAGAATGACAATGAATTTATTTACCAGTGTAGATGGTAAGATATGACATGTTTATTATACACCTTTTTGTGACCTTATATTATAAACCATAGTAGGAAAAGGACATGGGAAACAAATGATCACTTTTGTGTCTAAAGTTCAAAGTTAATAAAACATCTTTAAAATGTAAAAATAGGAAACTAATATATTTTTTTAATATTGCTTGTGGCAAAATCTAAAGAAAACAAAAAACAACAACAAAAAAAAGAAAACAGATTTTAAAATGTAGCTTGCTAACTTTATCTACAAATTCAGATCTTTAGCTAAAATGTCCAGCAATCATGTTTCAGTAGTCATATTAGGTGAGTAAGAGTAATAATATATATTTGTTGTGAATATTTACTAAATATTTATCTCCTTAGATGCATGTGCTGGCATATGCAAGGAAAAAAAAATAAAACTAATAGAATATAAAAACTATAGAAAATATAGGCCCTAAAATACTAAGGCACTTTCTGAAAGCTTATACTGTAAGTTCATGCTACATGCTTAAAGTTTTCAGTGACATTCCAGTGTCCCTGTCAAATAATTTAGGGCTTTCTCTACTTTTAGAGCTATTGTACACAGACACTCGCTCAGACACACACAGAGCAGTTGTCATGGATGATATGAATTAAGCAGCCATTAAACTGCTAAATGTGGCAGCTAATGGGATGAGTCAATGCTTTCACATTCAGACTTTTCTCTTTCTAGGACAGTAATGCTTTGAGACAAAGAAAAACAATTATATCTGTAAGACGTATCTGCACAGCCCTGAATATGACAACATTGAGAATCTAGCAGATAAATGACTGAACTATTTTGCACTATTGTTACACAGGAATTGGGTGAAGCTACATTTATATGCCAAAAAATTTAGCCTGAAATAGATTCGGATAATTAGATGAATAATGTCAAAGCTCAACTAGGAATCCATGACAGTATTAATTAAGCTTTTGTGCACTCAGCTATTTCTCTACAGTGTGACAATAAATTCTTTTTTGTCTGCATAATTTTTATACTGGAAATTTAGTTTGAAAGAGTGAGAACAACAATCTAACACAAATCAATAAACCAAGTGGCCATGTATTAGTTTGGCTAGACAATGTCGATCTACAATAGTCTTAAATAACAGCACTGAAAAGCTGTAAATATCTTGGAAGAGTCTAATGCCAGATGCATACTTTTTCTTTATTTCTTTATCTATCTTATTGGTTGTGTGATCAGTGGCAGCTTCATTAGCTCGCTGATCGGCAGCCTGTGCTGTCACGCGGCAGCCTGGGATCTGCTCTGCTGTTGTCTGCTATTCGACAGTTAGTCGATGTGATTACTCTGTTTAAAGAGAATGAGAATGAGCACGATTGAAAGATAGTGAGAGAGAGATGCAACCATCACCCGGTAAGAACTTCAGCAGAGAGTGATCTGATTAAAAATAAGGTTTAAAACAAACAAACAAACAAACAAACAAACAAACATTAATAATAATAAAAATTTTATGATAATAATACTTTGCCTCATTGTATTGAAAAGATCTATTCAATCATAATAAAGGATATAAAATAATAAAGATTATAATATAAAACAGGATATTAATAAGGAAATTGCCACTTGCCTCACCATATGGTTGGGAAAAGCTATGCTTTATTAAAATGATTCCAAATAGGGATAAATGCTGATGCTCTGACTCCTGGTTTGGCTCTATGGATTAATATGCAAAAATACCTTGCAGCGCTTTCCAAACACTGACTGGGAAAACAGTTACCTCCCTGCTGTCACCATATGCATAGAAGCTCAGTGGTTCAAACCCCATCATCTCCAAGCTGCCACTGGTGGTTCCCTGAGCAAGCCCTTAATTCCTAAACTGCTTAGTTGAATGCTGTTTTAATTGTTTTAAAATTTGCTTCGGATAAAAGCGTCAGCCGAATGAGTAAATAATGTAAAATGAATTTAAGGCATAGGGACATGTAGAACCAAAAGATTCATTGCTGCCTCCATAAATAAAAGCACTTTACCACTATGTCTCAAACACTGCACACTTTGTTTCAAAGACCTTATTTTTTGATGATAGTAAATTATACCCTTGAGGTCAGGACAGGATTTATATATATATATTTTTTTTTATCTCAGAAACATTTCTGTTCTGAAGCACCTGTCGTAATACCTGAGGTGGTATTGGTCTTTCAGGAGATTCCTACTCTGATGTTCAATCCAGTGAAGATTAGTGGCAGTGGTTCTTCTGAATTTCATTGTTGAATGGCTAGAGGAATAAAAATGTGTTGTTTGGCTACAGCAATCCATCTCTAACATCACCTCAGAGCCTTATTCTCAGAAAACATTGCCCATAATTCCCCAGGCTTTCATCCCAATATTCCTGCTCTGTTTGCCAATCCCTGTCCCACATTAGTAACTGCATTTTAATGCAAACTGCATTTAGAAGACAGCAGGCTTAAGTCAGAGCACATGCTCAGATCCTATCAGCAAAGATATTTTTTCTTCTTTGTCTTTATTTCATTTCACATTAATCAGTGTCCTCTATGCTCTCTACTCTGTCTTGTAGTAGATTTCTCACCCAGACACACACACAGACATAATGCCAAGTGAGCTGCACCAGGCCTAGCCCTGGATTAGCTTTATTAACCCAGGAAAGGCCTTAATGGCCTAAGTGAAAAAATGTTCTAATATAAATGCCATTATTTTCACATTTAATAAAATTTCTTTAACTTGGAGTGGTGAGATAGATTAAAAAAAAATGGAAGTAATACTTAAGTAAGCTGCAGTCCACAAAGACTAATATACAGTATCGCTGCTACCATATGTGGAAAATTACTATGAGATGACATTAATGAAACATTCATACCGAGTCATTCACATTGTTACAAGAGCTTGAGACCTTTTTTCTTCCTTTCAGTAGAGGTAACCCTCACCTACATTCTAGCATGACCTCTGACATCACTCACACCCACACTTGCATATGTCCTGATTTTTCACCACATAAACAACTCATGGAAAGTCATTTGTTGTGAAACCTTTCTAAACATTATGTATTGTGTAGGCTCTGATTTGATGTGTTCTGACCCACGTTAGGTTTCTCACATTTCTGTGGTGGATTACCCTTTGGCTTTGATAACTCTGATCATTTATCTTCTGACCTCCTGCCTAAACAACACCAATATTTGGATTTGGATTCTCAAAGAAGTCAGTTTTTCCTCTGAATGGATGGGGTGATTGACTCTGGCAGGAGTAATATTGGTGGATTACAATCTCAGACTGTTTGCTCAGAATTCCACTAGTCCATCACATCCTCATTAAGTGTACTAGGAAAAGTGGGAGAGCCACTCTGACGGCTGACAGCTTAATGAATTCATTAGCAGTCTGAAGAGTGAAGGGTTGCTTGCTAGAGGAGAAGACCATTGGCAGATGAGTGTGATATGAGTGTGTATGTGTGAACGTGTTCCTTAATTACATGCTACAACATGCTTCATTGCTCTCTATATCTTTTTGGTAGGTGGGATTTACAAAGCATTCAGATGTCTAAGCCTATGAGCTGTTACTCTTATTTTTTCAGGATTGTTTTTTTTTTTTTTTAATATTTTGATCGTAGTAAAATCTGTTAAAGCTTTAAAGAAGAAATGAAACCTACTGTACAGTTGAATGCACTTGCATTGTAAAAGCTCGTCCATTTACATTGCTGAAGAAGGGATGATGGGCATGTTGGGGAAGACATTTTAAGTGAAAGTTACAATTTGATGAAAAAAGAGCATGTAACAGACATCCTTATTCACTAGTTACTAAAGTGTTTTAAAGATCTAAAAGATATGGGTATAGGAATGCCATTAAGCATTGTGAAGGAGTTAGTACAAAACATTAGTGATTTTATTTTCTTTATGGGATTTAATGCTCAGTCAATTACTTGATTAGGATTTGGTTTCTTGCTACTTGTAGACATCCAGTGGTTCAGTTGTTTAGATAGCAGGGGGAAGTTTATTCCATCACCTGGAACTATACATTTTAATAGCTTATAAGGATAGTCTTAGTCTTAAACTTGTAACAAACAGTGTTTAGTATCATTTTAGTTAACTGATTAGTGTTTGTTTTATTCTAAATATGTACCTCAGTACAAATGAAGGATTTTAGCCTTATTTTACATATTTTACGTTTCTGTAAAGTCCTTCTTTATCACTTCTTTCTTAAATGAAACCAGCTCTTGTACAATAAGCAATCCTCTCCTCCTTCTTTATTGTTCTTAGTGCTTATATGAAAGTTCTAGAATGGTTAGAAAGTTCTACAATCTGTAAGCATGGGTTTGATATCCAATTAAATGGTTTAAGTAAAATGTACAGTACAAAAGTGATTTAATGATTTTGGTTTAATTATATGAACAACTGTGAGTTAAATGAATTTGTGATTGATTGTGTTGATAGTACGTGTATTCATTTGTGATCGAATAATTATTTTTTCAATAATAGTGTAATTTAAACATTAAGTTGAACTCATTTAATTGAAAACTGCAAAAGGCAAATAAAAAAAAAGGCCAGCCACAGGTTAGCTGCTGAGTTAGTCTCTTAGGTTAGCCTCTTAATTCAAAAGGATGTTGTTTAGATGGACATTCTTCATCTCTCACTTTCCGTACTACGTAGAAAATTAATATTAATGCTAACCAATTAAACAAACATTTTTGCTACATTGAATAGCATATAACCTTGTTTTGATCTGTTCTGTGGACATATTTCACCTGCTACCCTTCTACTCTCAACACCGAATTTGGAGAATGCTGTAAAGTTACTGGAAATGGATATCATTCATTTTTCTGCCACAGTTTGAAGGTAATGGTTTACGATTATTAGATCATATTAATGGGAATGTTCACTTTAAACATTTTAGTATAGTATCTCCTACCTACCAAGGAAGTGGTAACTCTATGCTTAAGATGTTACTATACAGACTTTGAGTTCATCTCCCAGCTTCACCAAGCTGTCACTGCTGGGTTCTTAACCCTCAACTACTCACTTGTATAAATGAGAAAATGTAAGTTGCTCTGTATAAGAGCAGCTACAGTACCAAGTGCTGTACATGTAATTGTACCTGTAAAATATTCTATCAAAAAGAGTTTAAAAAATAAAAATAATAAAATAAGTGGAAATAAATAATAAGTGGAATAATTGGGCAAAACAATTTTGCTATTACAAAATCCAAATAGCAATTGCTGAAGATGTTATTATCTGAAGTTAATAAATTAACTTGCCATGTATTTAACTGGTTTTCATTAATCATTCCTTAATTTTGTAAGGCAAATGCTTAATGGATTTTTTTAAATGTAAATTCAAATTGATTCGATTATGAGCTTACAGTGATTTTGAGCAGAAGTGTGATTTATTACTCATAATAAATATCTACGTACAAATGAAAAGAAAAAAAAAACTACATTCACAGGCAACTCTGTGTTAGAAGGGAAAAGTCTTGATGCAGGTCTTCCTTGTTTCTTCTTTGTTCTTGAGTGATGGTGAGTAAAATTGAACAATTCTTGTGGCTCAAAGGGAACACAGTGCAGATAGGGATTTGATAAGTGCATTCAGGTAGTATGGCTGGTATTGTTTGTGTAGGCCAGCATCAATGATTTATATCTACTGTAGAAGCTAATGGAGTTAAAATGACAGTGCAGTGGTGTGGGAGATTCTGGGAAAGATTTGAAAAAAATGTTGAGAAAAAAACTCCAAAGCAGTATAGCAGTAGTCTTTAGAAACAGGTAACATGTTCATGTCACATTCATAAATGTCACTTATGTTTTTGATAATGTCTATATAATTATAGTACATTTCTGACCATTCATGTTCATGGTAAAGAAATATCTGTAAAATCCTTGTTTCAGTAAGGGTGTACAAACTTTTGCATCAGGCTGCACAATATAGTGGTTTATTAAGTGGCGATTATTGGAACTGATGTCATGCCATGTTGCATTACAATCTTGTTAAAAACACATGCTTGACTTGTTAATAACTCCAGCTCATGGCAATAGCAATATGTGCAAGTTTGTTAAGTACAACAACAAGTGAATGGATTTAAAGTTTCTTTTCTTATTATGCAAGTTATGCAACCTAAATCTTGCATTTGAAAAATACATAAACTAATAATCACAATAGTGAGTGAAGCAATTAACCGCAATTTTACTGAAGCCTTTTTATTAATGCTACATAAATGAAAGCCTTTATTATTGTCACATATACATTACTGCAAAGTGAAACTTTTTCTTTGGAGGTTGGGGTCAGAATGCAGGGTCATCCATGGTACAACAACCCTGAAGCAGAGAGGATTAAGGGCCCCAACAATGGCAAATTGGAAGTGCTGGGGCTTGAACCCCAATCTTCCAATTAACAACCCAGAGCCTTAACAGTTGGGCTGCCACTGCCCATACTGAATAACATATATTATTTTGCTATAATGTTGTTTTTTCAGAAGTGAAATCATATTGCAGCTTTGTAGCCTGGTTGAAGCATTCAGGTGGTTCCATTTACTCTGCAATTTATGGCTTAAAATCACAATACATAACCACCTGTCATCTATAAGAATGAGTAACATAGAGAAATAATCTGGACTACCTATAAAAATGTACAAATGAAATAATATATATTTACTCCAGGTGTTTTATGTCAAGATCATGTCATTTCTATATGAAGGAATAGTGCACATACCGTAGACCCTCGAAAATGAGTTGGCCAGCATGTGAGCTCGGTGATGAAATAAAACTAAGATGCTCATAGCCTGACCATGATTCCTGTTTAGACGATGCAGTGGACGTAGGGCAATAAAATTCCGTTTGTAATTTCATGCATGACTGTACAGCCTCTACCAGACTTGATCTGCAGTTTTTCAGCAAGACAAGCGTGTAAACCTCAATTACAGAGACTTCCCTTACCCCTGAACATGGGGGAAAAGGGAAGGGAGTCACTATTAAATGGAAACCAAGTGACTATAGCATTTTGTGTTTGTGTGCGTGTGTGCGTGTGTGTGTGTGTGTGTGTGTGAGAGAGAGAGAGAGAGAGAGAGAGAGGGCTGAAGGTTATTCCATAATGGAACCTGCATTATAGTAGACTTTGCAGCCGATTGTGAAATGGTTTAAAGTGGAATACTGCTCTCTTCCATCACTAATTAACCTGTAAAATTGTACACAAGTATAGTAATTACACAACTGTCCATAGCACCTCACATTAGGCAGAATCAGTGTGTAATTTCCTCTGCTCAAAGCATTGAATGTTTAAATATTTTTGGTGTAGTGTTGAGGTTTGCAGACAGTGAATGCTTTTTATAAAAATGAATATTTTTATAGTTTCAGCCCTTGTCCAAATCATTTCAAAACAAATCAACAATACAAATACAGTATATTCACTTAGTACGGCTAATACACTCATGAGAGATCTTCCTAAAACTTTAACATTTTTTCTAATGCTCCAGTAATTTCAATGTATGTTGTAAAGCCTTTTGAAGTAGTAACATATTTAAATAAATCTTAAATAAGCATCTCTACCAGGAACATAAAGTCAAATGGCTTAAAATGACACTCTATTAAATTTCTCTTTAACCAGACTCAAAAATTATGTCTAGAGGGTAACCCTAAAAATTTATTTTTAGGATATTGTATTGTAAGATGTAGGGTTGCTAAAATTGCATTTCAAATTGTCTATAAGACAAACACAATCCTTTTGAGACCTTGTTATTAAGAAAGGGCTTATGTACTGTAGTGAACCTCAGAGAATCCTCCCAGCAGGGCTACCCCTGTCGAACATGTCTGATGGGAGGGGTCGGACAAAGTTAAATCATAAAGACCACAATGAAGGGTATAAATAGATGCAAGCGTCCCAGATTAAGGTTACTTTGACCCACCCCTGACATGGAGCCATCTTGTGGGCTCACCATCTGTGGTTGGTGATTGATGGTGAACATGTGTAATACCAGTCAGACAGCAATTACCTTAAAGATTCTGAGCCTGAGTGGTGAAATCATTATTATATTTCGGTACAATTTTCTGCAACACATGGTTTGTTTGGTCTTAAATGTACTTAGAACAAACACTTACTGTAGCACTCCATTGAGGAAAAGTCCAAAGACTAAAAGAAAGTGTGAAACTGTTTACTGATCACCACTCAGTAGAGTTGCATTGAACAATGGTCAGACTTATCTTTTTAACTGAGGTTAGCTTTATGGGTCATTTGAGAGCATCTTGGAAAGGAATTGAACAAAGACACCAATATTTAAATATTACTCCCACCTCTAAATTGACTCGTGGTGCAAAGTTAGATCGGGGAAATTTTGAAGTCATCAGTACAATGTACACTGTCAATTTTTGTGTACACCAGCTCATCAAAATTGTTATGAGAGTATCCTTTGTTAGCAAAGTATACCCTACTTAATCATTCGGTATATAAATAAAATAACCGAATGGATTTCCGTGCTAGAATAAAATTAGCAGTGTAGAAGCAACATAATTAAGTATTAAGTCAACATAAATAATATGGACAAAGAGTAACTAATCTGAAGCCCAAACACTTATAAACTAAGAATTGCTTAAAGCTTGTCACCTTGCACAACCTGTTGTGTATCTAAGAGCAAAATGAAGAAGAAGAAGAAGAAGAAGAAAAAGAAGAAGAAGAAGAAGAAGAAGAAGAAGGTGTTTGCTTTGCCACAGTGCATGACAGATGTTAAATGTCTGAACATAAACATCTCCAACAGGTATTTACAGATCCCTGCAGCACAATTCTAATAGCCATGAAGTGCATCTTGCAGCCTGTTAATATGCTGTAGGCTATTCATCACCTTTGTCTTTTGCTGCAGTTTGTGCAAAGTGCCATATGAACCGCTAAAAGATCTAGAAAAAAAATTCCAAATGTAGAAAAAAAGCTGGATTTTTACTGGCCATCACTACATCAATACAGAGGAGTAGCAGAATTGCATGCATTATCAGTCAGCTCGTTGTGTTTTCATTGGGGATCAGACTGACACCCCAGTATGTCAATAAACCCATCAACCTATATGGCCTTGCAGATGAGAACATGCCCAAACCAGCTCTATATCCAATGAATGCTCTCAAGAGCTATGTAGAAATAAGTGCCAGCTGAACGGCTCACTGGTGAGCTGATTGTGTGCTTTGGGTTGAACCATAATGGGGCTTCCCTGTTTAAAGACAGTCAAGCCAACTGGGTATAGGCTGCTCTAACAATGGTGCAACCATACTTGTACGCAGGTTATGAGGTGTCTTATTCCATTAAATGACATATCTCATGCTCTATAAAGTATGGCAAGTGCACTATTTATGAGAGCTGTACGAGTATGAGGTACGAGCATTATTAGAACTGTCACCAGGAGTTGTTATAGACTCTTGTGATGGATTTGATTCACTGTATGGACACAAGTATATAGAGACCTGACTATCACACCCATGTCTGCTTGTTCAACATCCTATTCCAATACCATGGACATTAATATAGAGTTCCAGTGAAGGGAAATTCTACAACATACAGACAATGAAGATAATTGTGTTCTTCCAATTTTGTGGAAACAGTCTGAGTAAGATCATTGTTGTGGATGTGAGGGGTTATGTGTCCTCATAATTTTTGGTCATCTATTAAATATTGCATTCACTAGATTGTAAAGGAAACCACCTTGGTGGTCTAGAATAAACAAAAGTATGCAAATACATATATTGCTCTGATTCTACCATTGAGAGAGAGAGCTATGCATGATGAGGATGACCATGATGTAGCGAGGGTGTTTCCTTTAAATGTTCAATGAACACGTGTAAATGGACCACAGTTACATATGCAATTTTAAATTTTCAAATAGTTTATTGTATATTTTTAACATACAAGTAACAATAACAAGTGTGATATACTGTATATTATATAAAATGTCTTTCATATGGTGAAATGACAAATAGTATTTTGGGATGAAATAACATGATCATTTATATGTTTGAATAAGAACATTAGCCGTGTAGCTATTTTGTGTAATACGCTCAAAGCTTTAAAAATAAATTCAAATAGCACTTTCTATTCAAGAAAAAAAAAATACACACCCTCTCCAAAGATAGTGGTGGTGGGGGGTTTCATGGCTGCATTATTTCCATACAAAGTTGCAGCATTATATCACCAGCTCTCTGCAGGATTGCTTTGAGGCGTAAAAATGCAAAACAGATGCTCTTCATATCCCTGCCATGTATGGAACTGTGCCAGTAGAAAATCCAACTATAATTCTAGGCTGTGCTTCATGAAATGGATGCGAAATTCGTAATGCCATACATAATAATCCCACTGAAATGGAGCTGGTTAACTGCTCCTACTCCTTTGAGTGTTTTACACTCCAAGATTCAGACCAGAGAAAATAACAGGGCAGTTTGCGATGAGATATCAAAGATGGCTCACACAAAATGTTCAAAAGCTAATTGTTATAATGGGATATTATTATGGCGGCAAAGCTAAAGTATAATACTCAACTGAAAAGCATGTACTTTTTGTCTGAATGGAACATGCAATGTACTTTCTGAGACACATTCAGTGAGACATACATTCAGTGACAGTATACACTGTACCATGAAATTACATGCTTTTCTTTGTAAAAGGTCTTTGTTCATGCACATTTTCAGACAGCAGTTTGGTTCAAACCCTCATCTAGCACCATGTGAAGTTGTCCATACTAAAACTTTAGCAAATGAATAATGTTATAATTATAAAATATATTATCGTATTGCACAGCTATTCATTTCTTTATTAATTTCTTCACTTTATCCTGCTTTACAACTTGCTCAGTAATGCAATAAATCCAGAGTCTATCACATGGAAAGTTTACATGAGGTGGGAATACATACAGTCATTTTATTTTAGCTGAACCACTAGGGAGAAAAAGAAGAAAATCGGAAGACCTGGAGGAAACTTAGGCAGTAAAACTTCAAGGGCAATAGAGTCCAGTCCATGAGAGACCAGTTTGGCAGAGGCCAGCATAACAGGATTTTCCAATGTGGATGTTACATAAACAGGATCAGTGGCTGGGGTGCTGATTAGGACTCAGAGGCTGATGTAGCAGCGTCTTAATGGTGGATGATGAAAGATACAGGTACACACACTCACACCCACACCTCATTAGCTACACACATGAACACACATTTACACAGAGGAGGGTTTACTAGAGTGGACCTTCAGGAGGTCAATGAGGCAAGGGCCGCTTCTCAATCACATACATCACCTCCCACTAGAAACACATCATTAATAGCTCTCTCACTCTTTCCAGATTGATTTAACCTCTTAAGACCATCTCTCACACACACACACACACACACACACACACACACACACACACACACACACACACAGGCAGACACACAGGCAGACACACAGGCAGACACACAGGCAGACACACAGGCAGACACACACACTCATGTATTTATCCATGTTGATAGAATTTTAACAGTTTTGGTAATGGATATGGTAAAATCATTCATTCATTGATAACTGTAAAAAAAAACTTTTCATATAGTATACCATTTACTACAATGTCTGAGTCTAATAACTCTCAAGTTTAAAACACAACGAAGTATAATTTGTATCAAATAAATATCACTTAGCTACCTAAAAAATACAGTATTAAACTAGAGTCCAAACAACGAAAAAGCTAACAGTTATAGACAATGAGATAACAGGTGAATATAATAATACAACACAGTACAATACAATACAATACAATACAGTGTTTTATTAATTTTTCCTTCCACCTTATTCATCATTCCTAAACTCCATAAATTTAATAAATATTTTAAGATCGTTGTCCATGTAAGCAAGTTTTCCTTCTGGAACATACACTTTTGCATTTATCAACTTGAAATAAGTGGAGCTCTGAATAGACAGAGGTACCTGTAGATGAAACCTTGAGGTTTTTGACGCTTGTTGCAAAGTTAAGCTACAAAACATAGCAGATGCTTTGTGAACCAAAATTAAATAATTTTTTGCAGAACACAGAGCTTCCAGAGCAAAGTTTTATAAGAAATGTCCATATTTTGGGAGAACTAATTCACTAAATGAGTATATTAGGAAAGAACACAATTTAGCAGAGTTTTGTTTCTTATTTTGTTTTTTTTTAAATAAATGAGAATTGGACTGAAAATCATTTCTGTATATACACAGAAAAAAAAGCCTGAATCTAAGATTTAAGTTTTGATGGACATTTTTCTATAGACATTATTCTTTCAAAAAAATAGTTGGTAGAGGTTTAGTAATGGAGATTTGGCTGCATGGTGAGAATTGGCAGGTGACTGGATAATGGAGATAATGAAAATGAAACTCTCAGTATGTGTTTTCACTGTAAAAAAAAAAATTGTCAAGAAGTGAAAATGATGGTTTGAGTTTTATTCAAACAGCCCTAAATTGAGTCATTTGAATTGCTATGAACTGACAAGTATGAAACCTTGCTGAGTTGGATATGGATATTTCTGTAAATGTTTGTCATGTTCAAGTTCATTTGAGTGCTATTTCAGAAAAAAGAAATGGTTAAATTGATTGGTCAAATTTTTCATTTGATTTAAAGGTTTAAACTCTTTGGGAAGCCAGAGGTAACTGTGGGATATAAAGGGTTAAGCTGTGTGTTTGGTGAGAGTGTGCTTAAGATGTGGAGGGATGTGGTGTTAAAGAAGGGAGAAGCTTGGTGACATTTTATGTGCTCAAGCTATTTACACTGACATTTTCACTCTTCTCCTAATGCCACAGCAGCTCGTATCATGACAGCTAATGTCACAGCAACATGGCCTCCCTTCCATTTGTCACCTGCCACCATAACAAGCTAATTAGCGTACAATGTATTCCAGTCACTCGCACACGATTGGCTACTGCCACACTTATGCTGTGACAGTGCTGTTAGCAGTACAGGCACTTCTATTTAACCATTTCCTCTGTCTCTCTGTAGGGCCCTCTCTCTGCGACAAACATGGACACACAACACAAATAGCCTCTTGGTACTACAAAAATCCACAGAACACAGATATACGAGCTAAACGTAGCCTCAAATGTGAATATGAGACGCCTGAGCAAAATGTGGCAAATTATACAACTTAAAATGTATTACAGTCTCCAATTTTAAACAGCCACTTCGTGCATTAAGGTAATATGCTGAAACAAGCATACATAATTACTGTAGCAGAAAACAGTAATAGTTAGAACCTGGATTTGGCTAATGAACTTTTCAGCTGTTTATATTTTTTTTCCAGGACTGTGTTTATTTTGTTCGGACAATTGTTACTTTTGTTTGCACCTCTTTAAAATAATTTCTAACAAATTTAGTTGGACCTATTCCTCAAAAATTAAAACTAGTAGCTTAATTTCAACCACCACAATCCTGACCAGGCAAAGAATAATGTAATGTTATTGTGCTTTGTTAAAGCTGAAGCTTAATTTTAAAGTTAACCTAGAGTTTGCTTGTAAAGAGAGAAAAAAATATATGATATTTTGAAACATTTCAGTATATTAATGAATGAATGAATGAATGAATGAATGAATGAATGAATGAATGAATGAATGAAAGCAATATAAGAACAAACAATACACCACAGAATACAAAAATTAGATTCTCTAAAACAAAACAACGTTGTAAAAATCATTGACTTCTTTGTGGCTCAAGTGATACCTTTAAATTTAAATATGTTCCATCTATATTTATATCTATACCATCCTCTGATCTCATTAAGAACCTCAGTCCTATGAATGCAGTTTTATAAACTGGTATCAGGGAAGGTGGTGTGGTTTTAGATTTCTTATGTCATAAGAAACTGTACGAACGTTAATTCTGCACCCAGTCGTACTTTACATCACTTCACCCAAATCCAGTCATCTGAATTGATAATGAATTAGCAAGCATGAGTCCATGTTGTCTCATCCTTCATCTTTTCTTCTGCAGTAGAAGATATAAGAAGTTATAGTTTTTTTATTTTGTTATTTACGCAGTGATTCCAAATTATTTGGATAAACCTTGGTTGGAAGGCGTAGAAATATCATCCAGTTTATTCTGCAGAAAATTAAAACTAGTTTTCTGAAAGTAGTTTTCTGAATGGACAACATGATGTATAGACATATTTTTCAATCTTTAGACCACAATACGACTGTTTTTCTTTAATTTCCCCCTTTATTTTTAGCTTAGGTTTGCCACAGTGTTCCCACATTAGGTTTCATGAATTTGATTTTATTCTTGTTCTTTGTAAACACCAAATCTGCAAAGTAAACATATCATTATGCACATATTTAAGAGGTGAGCATACATATTTATCCTCTATTGTAATTATGATTGGGTTAGTTGTTGTAGAATAAAAGAATGTATGAAGAATGAAAGCTTACAAGATTAGTAATTAGTAATTTGCACTCATTCAAATGTTGCATCACACACACACACACACACACACACACACACACACACACATATACACACACACACACATATACACACACACACACACATATACACACACACACACCACACACACACACAATTTTAGCTGTCTAACAGTTGAGTGAACACAGCAGATGGCAGTCCCTTTACTCTGATTGGTCCAGTAAGAGACACAGTGATGCATAAAATAATAAAAGAATTATAGACTTGTAGTCAAAATATAAATACTTTAGAGAGAAGTATATATCTGAATTCTAAATATATTAAATGAAATCTAGTTAAACACTACAGCCTGCAACTACTTCTATTTATGTTGGGATTTTTATATAGTCCTATGGGGCAAAAGGAAATGCACAGAGTCAACATCCCACAATAAGTTGTGAATTAAAATAAATGAATTGAATGAACTAAAATAACTACAATTTACAATACACTTTTTCTTGTCTTTTTTTTGTTTGTTTGTTACCCTCTTCCATTTTCTTGAACTATTTAAAATGCATGTTTTTTTTTTTGTATCTTCTATATAAATCCTGTTTAATGTCAGAGGTTGCTGGAGGTGTCGCTGAGTAAGAATTGGATTGTATTGTATAACTGCCTGTTTACACATGACAATAAACCCTTGAATCTTGACTACTTTACTTGGTGTTTTTGCTTAGTTGAAGCCAACAAGACACAAAACCATCTGATTGCTCTGATTGCAGAGAGCAGTTTTGCCCCTAGAGGGCTGTTCCAAAACCGTGCCAGACAGTCCTGATTTCTTCTTTAACTACCGTGAGTCAAGAAGCTGCACAGGTCTCAGAGCAGCTTCTCTGTGTACACAATACACACTTTTCTACCAAGACCTCTCTAAAATGTGGAGGAGATTAATGAATCGGCATCTCTAACACCTTGTTCTCTCTCCGTCTTTAAGTATTTGCTGCTGAGCCAGAGGTTATCGTTTACTTGTTATACACAGAAACATATTAAAAGTCATTTCTTTGTTTTGCAGTTGTACCATTATGCAAAGACGCCCTCACTATCAGTCTGCCTTTCTTCACTTCTCTCCGTACTGAAGACGATGGCACACGATGACGGCTTTAGCTCAGCTACTTTAATAAGCCCTTTTCTGAATGATCCAGTAGGACCTCCAGGGAATTCATCTGAGTGTGAAATCAAGGCAATTTCATCCCCACACAGTTTGCCAAGAGAGCATCGACAACCGAGACAAATCCACCAAAAAAAAGTGCAGGCAGTGAGTATTGCGGAAGTGGGACGCCTGCCGTATGAGTAGAAATTAATGTCTGGGGTATTGAAAGCTTGGGGTTTGTTGACAAGAATGGAGCTTTCTTAAGGTCTCATGCAATACACCAGCCAAGATTTGCAATTATATCATACACAAGCAAATACAAAGCATACCCACACACTGCTTTTAGGATCTCCCAAGGTGTTTTATTTTAGGCTGTGGCATTAAAAGTGTAGGCTAGGCTTACGCTTGATTCACTTTGTGCTTTTTAGTGTATTTGTGGCCAATAAAATGAGTCAAACTATAGAAAGGGCATTTATTACATAGACAAGAGGAGGCCATAGAGTGTATATATAGTTTAGATTTTATTTATACTTGAGCATTAATAAAATCAAAATTAAATAGAAAACATCTCAGAAAGTTAGTAGGCAAGTTGCAGGTGAGTGTGTAAATTATGCCGTATGTAAAATTAGGGATTTGGAGAAAAATGACAAATTAGGAGTATAATGACATGCCATGATCTATTACTATGCTCACAGAAACTATTAAAAAAGACATAGAAAAAATAGTAGAAATAAAAAATAGCAAGTAGAAATGCAAGCATTCATTAATGTGATCTGTGAATTCTGGATATGATCCCCTGAACCCCGGCTACATACTGTGAGCTTGTAATTTGTCTCGACTACAGGAGTATGTATGACCAATTTTATTTATTTTCAGGAGAAGTTAGTTCGGGAATTTTCATAAAATATAACAAGAATAATGCCTAATTTCTAAAAGAGGTCTGTGAAGTAGAGAATAGTAGAGTAGAGCACTTTTAATTACCAGAGTATTTATTAAAAATACTAACCTATTGCACGTTATTGCACTTAACCTATTAGTAAACTTTAGTAAACACTAAAGTTATAGTAAAGTAAAGTAACATCAAAAGTTAAGTTTTAATAATATTTATGTATTGCACATTTAATATCTTCTGTACAGATTTGGAAATAAATAAATATGAGGTCGGAGTCTAGGAAATGTGTAAGAAATTAATGTGCAAAGTGCAAATAGATCTGAACATTCGGTCATGGTGTCTTTTGGTGTTTAGTTCTCTAATGGTTCTCTAATAACTCAAACTTGTTTCATTTTACTGGTGCTCTGTCTTTCGTAATCAAGCTTTTGTTGTTGTAATATTCTTGTGTTGTCGTATATACGCCATAGTTTTGCCCATGCAGTCTTTGTCTATGCATTGTATTCATAGTTTATGGTTCTTGTTTTTAACAGTTTTTGGTTGTTGTTTGCCATTTCATGACACACACCAAAACACATTATCACAAAATAGACAAGACATATTATTGAAAGACACAATTCTCTGTCAACTCTGTGTCCATGTTGTTTTTCCACACACAGGTCTATAGTTTAATCAGAGCCATCGGTTGTATTATGCAGTTATTTATCTGGATAAGGATTATCGTTAATTGCACCTAGAGTCTTATTCCATATAGGTATATTTTCACAAAGGGATGTCTATAATACCATCTCCTTTAAAATAAAAGCCAACCAGACAGCAATTAAAATACACAAGAGCACAGGAGAACACTAAGCAAGTTTTTCCAATGAATGCAGATGATTGCATTACACGATGATGATACATTATGTCGTACAAGCATTTTAGAAGGGCAAATATGGCAATCAAAATGTAAGATCAGCCTGGAACATTTCAGAGGTACATATCCTGACTGGAATGAAATTAATCAAAAGTGTGGAAGGAGAAAAAAAACAAAAAAACACTGACATTGCTCATCCTGGTGAAAATAAAATTGTGGACTCTGTCTAGATCCACATTTTCCATGTATTTTTTTATTGATTTATACCTGATTTACTGCTGAAACCTGAAACCATTTCAAAAAGGTCCGGCACACATATTAGCTATGTCTCAATACGTCTTTCCTAGACATGTTTTCAGAAAATTAGTAAAAAGAAATATACAAAATTACAAAAAATACAGGATTTTCATGTTGCGTGTTGAATATTTTGATAAAACATCTAGAAAAAAAGGAACAAGACAGGGATTTGGTGATCAAATGCATATACTAAATATTATGCATTATAGAGCAATCAGATTTCAATCTAGCTAACAGATTGACTTGACTATAAACAATAAAGCAAAATGTAAAAACCAAAAAGACAGAATGGAATTTTTAATTGCAATTTGATCCAATTAATTTCTGTATTTCTCTAAAAAATGTTTACACTGTGATTCAATCTACAACTCTAGAAAATCTCTAGAAGCAGTATAATGAATGTTGGGATTCATTTGCTACTGGTCCTTGCTGATACAGTAACTACACACACACACACACACACACACACACACACACACACACACACAGACTAATCCAAACCCAATTTGCAGGTCTACCTTGATTCCTAATCACCTGTGTACTCGTTTTTTTAAAATCACATTGCTCTCATCAAAGTGGTAATGTATGGTGTTAGCACACAGCCCTTTTCCTCCCTCAATACTAGAATTCGGCATCATCAAACATGAGAATAATCGATAAACATGTCACTATATCTCTCAGAGTTGTCAGGTCATTTTGGAGACATATGCACCACACTGCTGCCTCAAATTACAATTGATTTGAGAGCCACAATGATTGTATTGATATTAGTGCATGTTGTGTGTAAGTGCACATGAATGAGCAAGGCGACAGCTTAAGCTCAAACACATACACTGATAATGCATTTTATTTACACTCAGTTGCCAGCTACCATTAGTATTCATACCAGGTAATGCACAAAGCACTGGTGTTTCAGTAGAAATAAATGCTGAACACTTTTTTAACCTACGAATGAGGGACAGAGATGACTTTTCTAAATCCTCTTGATGTTCTGTTAGTGATATTAGTGGCAATACAGTAAGATGCTGTTTAAGTTTTTCATACACACTGAGTTCTGTCTTTATTTCAGCCCAGGATACAGTATCTGTTTGTGTAAAACAGTTTTAATAAGTGTATTATATAGTGTAACTTCTCAAATGTTTTGCAGCCAGGAGCCCCTTTAAATGTAAAATATATTCCACAGACCCACTCGGCACATTTTGTGAATACATTCTCTAAATATTTGGTTCATTATTCAAATGTATTTATTTTTTCCTATGTACCTTGAATATGTGTCTGAGCCATAGCACTTTAGTTTCCTTTCATTCACAGAACACATTAGGTCCTAAAACCACCCTAAAGAATTTGAATTGAATCTAAAACAAGATATTATGGAAAGTTGGCTAATGATAACAGTTGTGAACATGCAAAATGCTTAGAAAGCCAGTGTCTTATTTGTGATGGATGGATTGATAGACAGATAGATACATACAGTAGAACTCAGAGCTGGATAGACAGATAGTTGGATGGATGGATAAATGGATGGATGGCTGCACAGATGGACAGAATCATGGCCCATTGATTTCCATAAATTATTTATTACACATAGCATTATTTATTTATTTATTTCATATAGCATTTAACTGCTGTAAATATTGCCAGCTTTTATGTATATACAGTAGGTGTTAAACAGTCCATTTTCTGTGGTTTATACTGTATGGGTTTAAAGCCTACAGTTATAAATGCGTTCAAGGTAGAAATGTTGCACGCACGAGTTTCATGTACAGTATCATACACATTGTTTTATGCACGGTATTTTACAGATTGTCTACAACTGTCTTAGGTTGACATAAAACTCATTGATATAATGCTCATTACTGTACCTTCGACTATTATATTTCAAACAAACTGCAACAAAACAAAGGTACTTGAAGGCCATAGCTTGCAGCATGTCAGTCATAGGATACCCCATCCCAATTCTTTATCATTTTAGAGCTTAAAATGTGTGGAGTAGTTTGTGAGTGCTCTTACGATCTGATTAGTGTTACAGATGGACTGTGCGAACAGCGACTGGCCAGGTGGCTTAGAGGTGGTCATAGAAGTAGGCTAAACAGGCAAACATCTGCACCTGCTCCCTCAGGGGCCCAAACATGAACACAGGCCAATTTGTAGACCATTCTTCAGGCTGTGTGCTTCCATCTGTGTGTGTGTGTGTGTGTGTGTGTGTGTGTGTGTGTGTGTGTGTGTGTGTGTGTGTGTGTGTGTGTGTATGAAACTATTTCTATTTTATTTGTTTTTATTTTTAAAAGCTAAACCACTGTTCTGTTTCTCACTCTAAAAAATGTAGAGTTTATCCTATTAGCTTCACTGTAGCTACTGGATAACTTCAAAAATGAAAAAGGAAATAACACCTGGGTGCTTAAAGAGTCAACATTTTGCCAAATCTACCCATTCTTTATTTGATAATACTTCAATTCATTATGACTATTTAAGTGCTATGAAGTGTTGTTCCCTCACCAGACTATCTATTTATTCTCTCTTGAATTTAACAGTTATCAGTAAAGTGCAGTCTATATTTTAGTGATGTGGTCATCTATGTATGTATGTATGTATGTATGTATGTATGTATGTATGTATGTATGTATGTATGTATGTATGTATGTATGTATGTATGTATGTATGTATGTATGTATGTATGTATGTATGTATGTATGTATCTATCTATCTATCTATCTATGTATGTATGTATGTATGTATGTATCTATCTATCTATGTATGTATGTATGTATGTATGTATGTATGTATCTATCTATCTATCTATCTATCTATCTATCTATCTATCTATCTATCTATCTGTCTATCTATGCTGTTATAAAGGTTACACAAAGCTAACAGTGCAGTGGCTTTCCCAACATGCTACGGAAAACTTTTCTTTTCTTCAAAGAAATCTTCACATTCATCTTCATCAATTATCATGTATTCTGTAAAAGTTTGTTATATGCTAAAATGACATTAGTATAACAGTACACATGGCTGAAATAAAGGTCTTTAAATTGATCAACAAACATACTAAGCATGAGACTGATTCTGGTTTCTTCCTTTTCCATCGCCTCAGTCACCTTAGGCTTTCTCACTGGGGATAAATATAAATACATTTAAATAGAATTCTAAAATTAATCTTTTTTTGTATTCTTATGTTCTTTAAGACAATGTTTTGTCAATGTTTTTTGTTAAAAGCACTATGCAAATAAATATGAAATTGAATTGAATTGAAAATACAGGTAGCTAGAAGAGAACATGGGTCGTTATAATAACAATGCAGTATTCACTTTAACAAATAGTGAGGTTCATATGAACTGTATTTGGCTTTATTTTTTTCAGATATTGTAATCACATTATCATTGTCAGGGTCACAGTGGATTGAGGGCACTGGCTGTGAAGTGAACACACACGCACTGAAAGGACGAACAGGGAACCATGCACACACAGTCACAATCATTTACACCTAGGGCAAATTAGTTCAGCCGCTCTATCTCCTGGCATGATTTTTGGAAAAAATCAGAGAAAAAAAAATTTAGGGACTTAATATACAACCTGCTTAGATTATAGGTACATTTAAACATGCATATTTTTCCTTTTTAGAATTATACTGTGACACATAACAGATAAAACTAAGATGCACAGGAAAATAAATTCGATCTCAAGAGAAGTCTGTTTATAAGGCCTTTTAATGTTCTTTGAAGCCCATCATTTTTAAATGGCTGCCATGAGAAATTACACTGAATGCCAAAAGTGGAATTAGAGAGTCTTTTTTGTTAGAGTGTCGTTTTTGTAACTTTCTTTCTTTCTTTCTTTCTTTCTTTCTTTCTTTCTTTCTTTCTTTCTTTCTTTCTGTGTGTGTGTTACTTTTCCTCTCTTTGTCTATTTGTGTGTATGCCCACTTTTGGATCAAGTCCATCTCTCCACCATCTGCTTGTTCGGAAGGAATCAGGTCACTCAGAGATATCAACAATTACGCTCCACTCAGAATTAATCTGTAGAAATTAATCATGCTATTAGCAAAGAGGGATACCACAAAGACTGTGTATTCTCATTCCCATTTCCATTCGTTTATAGAAACAAAAATTAGAAAGTGATTCCAGCTATTAAAAGTGTGATTCGTTTTCTGTTTAATTCTTCCTGATTAAAATGCTCCTTTTGTGTGGTGATAGGCGATAAAATATAAAATATGCATTGGCGTAGGAATCAAATTCAAGAAAATCCTCTTTTCTTCTTAGTTTGTGCGATGTGTATTCAACATATTGGCAGTCTGACAGTGATCTATAGCACCATTAGTTGAGTTATGTGCAGGTAGTGAGAAGTTGGTAGACTGAGTACAAGCAGAAAATTTAAGTTAAGGTATGGAGTAGTACTTCTACTCAAGCCAGAAAGTTGTGTACACTTTCTTCCAAGTGATTAGTGGTTATGGATGTAGGGACATGAAGGAAGGACGATGCGGAATGCAATGTCTTTCAAGGCTTATAGATTCTTAGATGGATTCTACCTGGAACCCTCTCTACTACACAAACTCTACAAAGAACCATTTTTATTGAGAATTGAGTCAACCATTATTTATTTGAGTCCCAACTTTATTTTCACTAATCATGCTCAACCCTGGCTTCTGGGTAGAGAAGTTGCATGGACCTCTCTAGATCTGATGAAGATGTTACATCAGCGGACAGCAGGGACCTTGATGCACAATGTGTGTGTGCTTTTCTGATGGATCTGAGTAGTGTGCTTGTGTTTGTTGACAGTAGGGCCTTGGAGCAGTGTGTGAATGCTGACTGCAGTCATAGTTGCAGTGCTTATGCTGGTACAGCTGAGAAATGCCACTCAAACTGCTCACTAAAGTTCATCATCTCCAAACAGATCGTTTCATTTACCTATAGCATGTTCCAGAATGGGCACTGATGATTACATACAGTAAAATAACATAAATGATTAAATTTGACAATTTAACAGTGAATTTTTACATAGCCCACCTTATAAGATGCTGCCAATAAACAAAGAACAAAATGTCCTCTTTAATATGTGTTTAGTTTTGATAGCTCCGTAGATTTCTTCAGCATAATGGAGACAGAATAAAAAATCTCTGCTAGTAGCTTTATTTGTTTGTTTTTTTCCCCACAGTATATGCTTCCCAAGATCTGTGATATGCTGTAAAAATAGTAAAAGAAATGTGCTAAAGAAAGGGAGTGATGAATCACACGTTCTTTTCACCTATTGTCTCTCTACACGGCTTAAGAACATGAAATGAGCTCATTAAAATTCTGGCACAACTCCAGCAGCGTCTGGGATTGTGAGTTTCTTGACTGAGGAAAACAATTCTCCTCTGTGAGGAAACATATGCTCAAGTTGAACTGCGCAGTGTCTAACACACAGCCACTGAAAAGCCTGTATGGATTAACCCATATGTCTAATAACACTGTTTTTGAGAGCCTGCGATTCTTAAAATGGCCTGGTTGGTTAGTAGCCTGCTTGTTTTTTCCTACTGCATCATTGTGTTAAATCAATTACACATGTAGTATGATTGCTATGAGAATGTGAGCAGAGATGGCAGCTTTTTGCTGCAATTATTAGTTTATTAGTAACTGTGCTAGTACAATAACACTTTCTAAAAATAGCTTTTAGCAGAAACTAGCAACAGGTGTCTGATTAAACCTAATTCTGTTATAAAAAAAAAATACAAAACAAAAGAAAGATTTTCACATCGGTATACTAGAAAGGAAAAAGTAATACAGAAATAAATCCTTACAAGAAGCTCCTTTAACATCCTTGCACCTCACAGACTCTGTTTCACCACGGCCTACACACATGGCCATGCTGGATTCACATTCCCAGCATGTCAAGTCGAGTCGAGTCGAGTCAAGTCAAGTCAAGTCAACCCCATCTTGGGAGGCGTATTCTATTGCCACTGGGACTTTGCTTCAGAAACAGAGGAGCCAGTGTCTGGGGTATGTGTGCGATTATATGAAATACATTTTTAAAAATGCAGCAGGAATTTATCCATTTATGTGTTCACATATTACTGGTTCATGCTATCTAGCAGTCATTTTTAATAAGATTATTTTGCCAACACAGATGAAGTCAGGAGTCAAGTTAAGAAGCTTTTATTGTCATTTCAACCATACATAGCTGATGTAGTACACAGTGAAATGAAACAACGTTTCTCCAGGTCCATGGTGCTACATTAAACAACTCATAGCTAAGGACTTAAAGTAAGTTAGTCCTGGCCACATAAAGTGCATTGTGTGCAACCAGGTGCAACCAGTGCAAGACAAAGACAATACAAAACACTACAAGACAATACACGAAATAGTAATGACCAGTAGTTATACTGTATATTGTATAGTACATTGTGCAAAACTAGAGTATTCTGAACAAAGAGATTTCAAGTAAACATATATACACTTGTGTAATAGCAGCAGTTAAATGAGGTATAAAAAGTGTTGTGCAAAAACAGCAATTGTGTGAATTTGCAAACAGCATGTGCAAAAACAGCATGTAAACAGTTTAATATGGGTGGTGCTGTAGACATGGATGTATGTTGAATGTGTTGCACTCCCACCTGATTATCACTATTCTTCACTTGAGTTTAATTAGTATGATTTGTTAGCACTGTTTATAAGCACCTTTGTTTCATGTTATTATTTGTGAAAAACACGTTTAGTTCACTCATGTCTGGAGGTCTGCCTTTCTGCTCTTGTTTATCCGGTTTTAGACTAATTGTATCTTCTGCTCTTGATCCCATTTTTGCTTCAACTTGTGCCTGTTTTGATGCTGCTTTCTCCTAACCTCTGTTGGATTATTTGCTGTGCTGAACTTTGCAAAATGTTCCTAATATTGTGACTTTTCCTAATATTTTTAACTGTTGATTGCTGGTTATCAGCAATCTATGTTGTTTAATTTAAATGAATTACAGTGTTAAGAACGTAAATGTAAGTGTAAATTCATCTCTATTCGGTAGGTACTAAAACAACACATTACGAGACACCCATCTTTATTTATTTAGCTCTAGATAAATAAGAATAAAATAAAAACTGTAGCTGCTTCCTAAAACGTGTAATTGACGTTACCTATTGCATTCGACAAGTATGTACTGATCAGTATATGTGTACATACTACAGTGTATCTCGACATACTACATCTGCCATGCTGATATTGTCATGTGACCTATGACATCAAAAAACGTGACTTTAAACCTTTAACATTAAACGATAAAATTAATTGACTTAAATTCACAATTCAGTTGTAATAAGCAAGGACCAACTCCCTGAGATAAGATGAACAAACCTTGAGAGGAACCAGACTCAAAAGGGAACCCATCTTCATTTGGGTGACAATGGACAGTAAATAATGTAAATGTAAATTATTTTCTTTTATACAGCAGTATGTAGTTGAATGGAATTAAGCAACCAAGAACAGGACAGTGCAATTTCCGAGTTCACCACAGACACAACACTTTTCCTTCCTGCAAGTCTTCAAATGAAAAAAAAAAAAATTAAACTATTACTCTGGACTTGCTGAACAAGTACAGTTTAACAACAAGCACCAAAAGTTTTAATATCTATATCAAATACACTTAAAAAGTGTACTTTGTGCACTGTTACTCTGCTTTAGTGCAGTGTGAAGTGTCTCGGCAGAAGCAGTAGATCATCCGGGTATTATTTTATGAACACAGAATTCAGACGTGCTTCTCATTTGCTGCTTTTGATCTACTGTATATGTCTCAGACACAGCATGTGTCTAAATAGAGAACATTCACTCAGACATTATAGTCAGTGAGAATACCTGAACACTAATGTATTCATTTAGTGCTTTAGGTTCTTCCTCTCTGTTCTTTATAATTGCTAATGGATCACCTAGTGCGCTGGAACATCTGCTCACAGTCATCATGCGAGGATCCGGTGGGAGTGAGTGTAGCGCGTTAGTTCCGCTGAGATGAACACAGCACAGACACATGTCAGTATGTTTATTGTCACACATGGCTTTGATCACGCACATGAAAAAGCATAACGAGTAGCAATTAGTGAAGAAGTGTATGTTAGACAGGTTGCAGTGCCCACTACATTTAGCATATGCTCTGATTTCTTCTTCTGTATTAAAAGCACAAGGATGCAGTTTGTCCAGAAGACAGCTCAAGATAAAAGTGATGTCAATGACATAAACAGTGCCCTGTGTCAAAAATATTACGTAACTCCATATGACATCAGTCTTGTACCTTCTGGGAACATTGCAAAAATAAAAACTGTAATTCATTTTATTTATTCATGAAAAGTTCATGAAAAGTTCAACCCTTCCTGCCATATTGTCTCTCATTGCCTGGATGCACACTCGGCATGCTGAATTAATTCCTTTGCTGTGTGACTTTCCCTAATGGATTTATTCCGCCTTCCCATTATTAGCACACACCCCTGTCCCTCCCCATGCTGTTGGGATGCTCTTATTTTTTACGGTGTTAACACACAATGATTAATAAATGCTTAACTGTACTCGCTCAGCAACATGTACCCATTTTATTTTCCTACTTTACACTCCTACTCTCCGTTCTCTAGACATTTTTTACTGCAGCTCTAAGATTTGTTGTGTTCGACTGTAAAAGGTCCTGAGATTCTTACATGGTGTATATATTAGATCTGTCTGGCTCAGCCTGGAGCACCAAAACTTTACAATACATCACACTCTCTTTTAGAAAATCTCAGGTTATTATCTAGTAATGAAATCATCTAAAAGATCATTCGGTGAGAATAGGATTCAAACGTCTTTGTTTGAAACCCAGTAGGTCAAGCTATCTCAAAAAGTATTATAATGATTGACCCTGAATTTTGTCCTTTCAGATTAAAACTGATGAGCTCCTCTCGGCTATTATTATCATCAGTAAACCTCTCCCCTCTTCTTGTCTCATCCTCTTCTATTTCATCCTTCTTCTCTTAAGTCTCCATTGCTCTCTTATGCTCTCTAAAACCTTCTTTCACCTTCTACTCCCCATTACATAACCTCTTCACACAAGCTTTGTCTCCCCCGCCCCCCTCTCTCGCTCATCACTGCCATGCCTTGCTCTTCTCTGATCAATACTCATCAAGTCTCCTCCACTCTGAAGCTTGTTTCCCCACTTTAACGTAGTATTATCAGTCAGACAGTAGTTACACAAACAATAAGCATCTCCTAATTAAACTTTAGTTAACAAATCTCTGTTAGCACACCATTAACTTTTACACTAAGTAACCAGGGAACATTATTAAACACTTTACTTAAAGACAGTGTTTATAGGGCAACATATAACATAACAACATACATTATTCATTATTCAAGGATTCTTATATGCATATTCAATTTAATTTAATTTGTAGAAACAAAGCAGTTTTACAGGAATAAAATTCGAATAGAATTAGAATCAAAATTCCAAAGTTAAAAATTGTAATTTGTATTTATTCCTAATGCATTTTGATTGACTCCTTTCTTGTTGGAATACATGCTTACAGTATGTTACGTTCACACATACAGTCATTTGCAGCGAGAAAGCAAACAAAACCATTCATTTTCACTGAGTGATGGGGACTTCTAGTGACATGGGTGACAGGAACAACGCTGAGAAAAGTTGAACTTTATGAAAATATGGAACGACTTGTTGCAATCAGGTGAACAATTCCACAGACTGATGGCTAAAACTGAGAGGCACAGGAAGGGCTTCTTCTTTCTTAAAGCCTTTATTATCACCAAATATACATTAAAGCACAGTAGAATTCTTTTCTTTGCATATCACAACTGAGGATGTTAGAATCGGAGAACAGGGGCAGCTATGATACAGTGCCCCTGGAGCAGGGAGGGTTAAGGGCTTTGCTCAAGGACCCAACAGTGGCAGCTTGGCAGTGCTGTGGCTTGAACCCCGATGCTCCATTCAACAACCCAAGTTTTTTGTAAGTTATCTCTGAAATTTTATTTATTTATATACACAGCATAAGAGGCATCGGGGGTTTTCATTTCAGTGCAAGTTTTATACTGTATGTAACTTTGTAAAATCTTTGAACCTAGAATCTCTTCAGTCTTGATTCTTGGTGCAGCGAGTATCGATGGAAGTGAAGACAGCAGTGTGCACACGATCCATGTCAAAGATCACACACTGCTTCTCCTTCATCTCACTTGACAAGTTCATATACTGTATATTGTTTTGCATATTGAACACAAGTTTATTTTTTCAACAACAATCCATTGTCTTGACTACTTGTGAGTTAAACAAAGCTTATACAGTATTCAGGTTGAGTTTACTCACATAAGGAAAAGGTGAACTTTCTTTTTTTAAGTTTAACCATCTTGTGTTATGGCAGGTTTGAGGTGACTTAGGTTTGATTGTTATGACAACTGACCTTAAGGCTTAGAGAACTACTGGTATGCCATCTGACAAGTGAGGGTTAAATGGGATAATGAACAATGGGCAGCATTTCTGACAGCATGGCACTGCTATCTATTGTCTATAAGTATAGCACAAGCTGCTTCCAAAGCGAGCGCGCGCGTGTGTGTGTGTGTGTGTGTGTGTGTGTGTGTGTGTGTGTGTGTGTGTGTGTTTGACTCAGCCTTCTTCACTCAACTCTTAATTGAACCTGACAAAAGTTTGGCATCTTTATATGACAGTTATTTCCTGGTGGAATAAGTCTTATAATAAGTTTTTATAAATGTTTATGTAGATTTATATCATTTGTCACAAGTGTCTTACACAGGTCCCTTGTAGCATTCTGAACACAACAAGTAAATCATTATCGTTATTTAAATAAAATTGACTTTATTTGAGAATTTAAGTACTTCTTTGCATTTGGCTGCAAGCAAAAGGTCTAAATCAACAAAGAATTCATTAAATCCCCATTTATTAATTACACTTTGCTAAGTTGTCTTCATTATTGGTCTGGTTATGACTTAGTCAGTTCTTTAGTTGTCTTTCACAGTTCAGATACAGTAGCAATGATTTTTTTAATTCAGTGTGAATCCAGTCGATGACATCATTATGTATATTTTTGTTGGGAGTGTTAATTAGTGCCTGTTAGGGTGTGTTTTACTGTGAAATATCAGTTTACATGTAGTGTGAGGTCCTCATAGAAAAGTTTGTAATCAAATAATATGTTTTTTTCTTTTTCTTTTTTCAGCTGGTCCCTGTTCAGGGTCACCACAGTGGATCACATATTAGATTTGGCACAGGTTTTACACCAGATGCCCTTCCTGACACAACTCTTCCATTTTTATCTGGGCTTGGGCCGGCACTGAGAGTTAACTCTTCAGTAGCTGGGTGAGCTCCCTGCCCAAGATCGAACCTGGGCTGCAGCAATGATAGCAATGGGATCCTGCCGCTGGAGCTTCAAATAATAAGTGTATGCATGTCTAAATAAAAATCCTTGTAGGATCTATATGATATGGTCCATATTTTTACATCTGTACTAATTAGGATTAATTAATTAGGAAATGTTGGTACTACCTGTGGATAATAATAAAATAATAATAATAATAATAATAATAATAATAATAATAATAATAATAATAATAATAATAATAAGTAATAATAATAATAATATTAAGAAGAAGAAGAAGAAGAAGAAGAAAAAAAAGAATATTTAATAATAATAAGTGTATCCTCTCCAGACATAAGATAATGAATCAACTTTTATGTATCCTGCTGCATGCTGTTTTTTGAATTTTTTTAAATTGACTACCCTGTGTGACACTGCACCAAAGTTTATAAAAACAGACTGATTGCAGACTGTTTAACAAGGCAGATCCTTCCAGACTCTGCACTTCATGAGATCTGTGAGAAAGTTATACTTTCAGAAAAAAAGAACATGCAGGCAAAGGAAAAAAACAACGTCAGAGAAGGGTAAGCCAATTTAAGTCCAAGCACTTCAAACGTATCTACATCTGGAGTCAAAGGTTAATGAAAGGGCACTTTGGCACAAGGATGAAGACATGACAGGCGAATGAAAGAGTGGATTATCCAGCTCTGATATCAAAGAGTCCCTGCCTCATCATCCTCATCTCTTTCTTTCTTCACCTCACTCTGCACCGTCAGCCTAATAATCCTGGGAACAACTCAAAGACTTGAATATAGCAGAAAGGTGTAAACATTCTATGTTCTCTCCTCATTTTTTTTGCCTACCCTGAATATATCCTATGGCTATTGCTAATTACTGTTACTTTCTCTCAGTAATTATAGTGTAAATGTGTGTTAGGGAACTTTTATAAAGCTCCATTAAGCTAACCTTGGCTGCCAAAGCTGATTTCTCCTGGCAAACATATGAATATAGAAACAAAAGCACACAGATTTATTTGTTTGTTTGTTTGTTTGTTTGTTTGCTTGTTTGTTTGTTTGTTTGTTCCAAATTTTTCAACCAAATAAGTCGGAAAGCAAAATTACTAGCAAAGACTTCTAGCACCTAAGTGAGAATCCCTGTGACAAGCCATACTTAGAATGGGAGATCCAAACCCTCACGGTCGAAGCACTTAGTTAGCTATAAAGAATTCAAGACACTCCCAGATATCCTGACCTTAAACAAAATGTTTTATTAATTCATGCAATTACTTAGACATACCTTAGCTTGATCTACAAATGAAGTACTCAAAATACTTGTGTTCTCCCAAAATAATAGTAATCTCTGAGGATTGGTTCCAGTCCCAAGATACTATTGTGTTTGTTTTTAATACTTCAAACATAAAAATGGAAATAAATCCTCCAGATAATAGAAGTATATGAAATGTTCCATGTGTTAATATGTTCATCTTCTCAGTCACAGGGAAAAAAAAAGGTTCCATCTAACACCTTTAAAAGGTTCATTTAGGGCATTTTCTCACCCATTAGTCCTTTTGCCATTTGCTGAGTCTTAATGAGAGCCAAATTGATTGCTCTTGCTGAAATGATTAGCACACTTTTGCAGCTCATGTCTACAAAAAAAGAGCTCTCTTGGGACAATAGAATAGAAATAGAAACCTTAAGCATTTAAACAATCACTGATGACCTTCCCCCCCCACAAGAGTTTAGTTCTTACTGTAAGCCTCTCAGATGCAACCTGCCGTATTTTGCCTTAGGTTTTTTTTCACATCATTTATTTTTCTTCCAAACTTTGTTTTCTTTTGCCCTCTCTTCCTTATTAAACATGTTATTGTTCTAATAGCTCCATCCTGAAGGTCTTAATTGGTTTTGTTTTCAAATTGCCTGTGCCTACATTAATGACTACCATTAAGCTGAAATTGTACTCCATTACCCAGCATTGGAGTTAATGAGCAGCACCATAAGAGCAGCATGGGTAATGCAGTCTCAGCTCAGTGTGAACTCTGCTCTGCACCTCACCGCCTTCAGCAGATGTGCTATGAGTCCATTGATCCTTAATTAAAAATCATGACTGCCTTCTGTTACTCTGCACTCCAGTAACTTTGGATCAACTAGAAATGCATTGTTGCTTCACGAATACAGTCCGTCGGAAATGGGCATAAGAAAATTCGAGGTTGGAGTTATGTTTATTTCACCACAACATAAAAATGGGCCATATAATTATGTCACAGTGATGTGAACGGAAACAGGTCATGTCTGCTTAAATACTTTTTGCATGGTGTAGAATACATACAGTGAACAGATCTGAACTCTAAACTGTGCCACGTATGGAAAGCAGTTTCAAGACAAAATAAACATTTAAAGGTTCCTTTATATGACATTTCTAATACTGCTTCTACTACTATTAATAATAAAATAATAAAGTGATAAAACTTATAGTTGTGGAACATCTGCATGACAAGTTATATAGCAACTAGCACAGTTCTTTTTTTTGTTTTGCTCCTTTTTCACTCTCGATCTTAAGTAAATAAAGCACCAAAAACTACACCTTGTCATGGTACAGAGAAAGCAGAATCACAAACCGCAAAGTCCCATGGATGAAGAAATGCAAACCCGCAACATCCCTGTCTACCTAAATGTTAAATAAAAACTTTCTTACAGAAAGCTTCATTATTTTTACTCTTGATAGCCTGAGAGAATGTTAGAGCAATGGAATCTCAAATCTACATGAAGAAGAAGAAGAAGAAGAAGAAGATGGTGATGGTGATGGTGGTAAATGGTTGCATTACTTTACTTTTCTTTGTTAAAAGAAAGCAATCATTTTTACATTATTGTCTTGTGATAACAAACTGCAAACAACCTCAAAAATATAGAAACTAAATATAATAATAAAAAACAATATAAGAAGAATTGAAACAAAAATATTTCAAAAATATCCATCCTTTCTTGAAAGAAAGTATTCATTGTGATATGTAAATACTTTAAAAAAAATGACCAAAATCTTTTTAGAAATGGACAATAATAAGAATCGGCTTCATGAAACGCTTAAAATTTCTAATTACGCTGAGATTAAAGGTCTGTCACGCTCATGTCTCAGCACAGACTAATAGCTTTGGTGCCTCTTGTCAGGATGGGAAACGAAAGCGGATGCGTGTGTGCAGTATATAATTTATTATATATAATACTAACAACACAACTAGAGACGTGAAAACAAAGTCCATACACATGAACGGTTGTAACAGAGCAAAGAACATGTAAACTACAGCACAACTTATGACAAGTGACAACGAAAGCTTTACAACGTCACACACAGAAACCAGAACTTAAACATGGGTGCTTACTCGGAATAACACACAACATGCATGTGTGTGTGACATGTGGGGGCTGATGGAAAGTGTATTCCATGACACCTCTTCAGCTTTACACTTTAGCTGTGAAAATCATTGCTGTTACTGTAACTTTTCTCTCCCCATGTGTTCATCTCTCCCTGCTAACTCTAAACCTCCTCACATCTTGTCCTCTATACTGTATGTGCAGCTGACGTAAGGGGTAGATATGGCTCAGTGGTTGGATTACTGAGTAGAAGTTTGAGCATCTGTGCCTGCCGGGCCCTTGAGCAAGGCCCTTAACTGCTCAGCTGTATAAATGAGATAAATGTAAGTCACTCTGGTTAAAAGTGTCTGCCAAATGGCAGAAATGTGCAGCTAAACTCATCTACATACCTGCTAGTGCTACACTATTACACACTAATTTGTATGGCAAATATGATGTGGTTTTAGAAGTGGGAAAGTGTTATGTTCAGGTGGATGACTGTTTAAAACACCTTTAAGGAAATAAAAGGAAAAAAAGGATTTCATCACCAGGGAAATAGAAAAAAAGCCCAGATAAAGGGAGCAAGGGAGCGAGTGAGATAGAGAAACACTGAGCACTTGTTCTGCACAACCTTAATTAACTTCAAGGTTGAAAGTGTGAAATTTAATAAAGGGGACTTAAAAGATGTTAATATCCTGCCAATGTGCTGGCATGAATAAATTAAATTAAATAGAGGAATTCTGATGAGAATATGAAACCTTTTCTTATGTTTTACCTCTCTTGTATTAGAATCTATAGAGTGGTAGATGAGATCAAGAACAAGTGGCTCAAGCAATCAGGAACATGTTTGTGCATAGGAGATATTGAATGTGAGTGTGTGTGTGTGCGTCTGTGTGTGTCTGTGTGTGTGTGTCTGTGTGTGTGTGTGTGTGCGTCTGTGTGTGTCTGTGTGTCTGTGTGTGTGTGTCTGTGTGTGTGTGTCTGTGTGTGTGTGTCTGTGTGTGTGTGTCTGTGTGTGTCTGTGTCTGTGTGTGTGTCTGTGTGTGTGTCTGTGTGTGTGTCTGTGTGTGTGTCTGTGTGTGTGTCTGTGTGTGTGTCTGTGTGTGTGTCTGTGTGTGTGTGCTTTTTTGGATAAAAAGTGGTAACTGTTATCAGAAGCTGTGTATGGTTCAGAAGTATAAAGTCCTAGAACAGCATAAGTCTGCATTTATATCAGTCTGAATAGTAATAGATCACTGGTTTAAAATATTCAAATGTAATTAAATTTATTGGTCATATACACAATTATACACAGTAATCATGCAGTGAAATATGTTTTACAACTGTCTGTTATAAAAATACAACTAATTAGAAATAAGGGGATATAAAAATAGCAGGATCCTGTACTCTCACCAGCAGGCACGGGTTCAATTCCCAGACAGAGAACTGACCCAGCCAGTAAAGGTTTTACTCTCAGTGCCGGTACCAAGCCCAGATAAAATGAGAGGGTTATATCAGTACAGGCATTCGGAGTAAAACCTGTGCAAAACTCAAATATGTGGATTGGATGATCTACTGTGACAACCCCAAACTGAACAGATGAAGGACAACACCAACATCAACATCATCAACAACAACAAAACAATATAATAAAATGAAATAAAATGAGATAAAATTAGATACAATGAGAATTAAGTGGAACTAGTTGTCCATAGAATAACATAAAATGAAATAAAATAGAATTACACTGACCAGAGAAAAATAAATAAATTAATCATATGAAAAGTGAAAACAATACACTGACTGATGATATATGGTGATATGAATATAGAATAACTGTTATGACAATACTGCATATGTGTAATTTGTGTGCAGTTTTTAGTGAATAAGTGTTAGTTGAGGTACTGGTTGTTGTACAAAGCCAATGGCTACATCTTTTATTGTGTTAACAGACGACAATGCAGACACAACTGCTCATTCACAACAAGTTGGTAGAATACTGTAGAATATACAGTATGTACAATGGTCAGTGCTTCTATTGTGTATTATCTTTTGTGTATAGACTTGTAGTATTGTTTGTTTGCACTGTCATTTGTCTTGCACTGTTTGCACCAGGTTGCACAGATGCACTTTATTTGTCTAGGACTTAATTTAAGTCCTTAGCTCTCTGTTGTTTTATGTAGCTCTGTTTTGTTCTATGTATAGCACCATGGTCCCGGAGAAAGGTTGTCTCACTGTGTACTGCGTCAGCTACAGTATATATGGTTGACATGACGATAAAGGCTTCCAGACTTAACTTGACTTGAAATCTGGCCAAGACAATCATTCTATCATCTACTGTAAGTGTTTTCTGTTTTGTTTTCTTGCAATTTTCTTTTTTGCAAATCATCATTATTTTGATATATTTTATTGTTACACCAATATTACACCATTACCTTTGGTACCATTACACCAAAGGAATTTTTTTTGTAAAGAAAGGTATATGTAAAAGGTACGCATACTTTAAATGTTTGAAAAATCTCTAAAAGAAATGTTGCTGAGGTTGAAGAACTGTTGGTTCCAGAATTCGCAGACATATTTCTACCTTTGAGCTTGTTTTACCTTGTGGCAGATACAGCTACTGATACTGATAGTGTAGAACCTGGTTATATATAGACAGTGACAAAAGTCATTATGTATTATACAAATTATGCATAATAAAGAAATACAAGATCTGTATTAAAAAAAAAGCTTACCCGCTGTGGATACGTAAGGATTTCCAATAACAACACAAAATCCTACTGACCATGCAAGTGAGTTTAGTCAATGTGTTTTTGTGCAGCATCTGCACAAACATATTCCTCCTCTGAATAAATACGCTTTAAGACAGGATTATGTGCTGATGTTCAGCTGAACTTCACGCATGATCCTACTTTAGCTTGACTATATTACTTTTATTGATCATCAGGCTTCTTTTTATACCGTGCAGTCTGTATGTTAGTATATAATCTTCCACGGCAGGTTGCTGAAAAGTCAGCACCTTTCTGATTACATCCCAATCAGAGACATACATTACATCTAATAATAGAAACCCATACAATGTCACAATGCATGATTTTTTTTTTGAGGATTTAACTGAATCGATGACACTGACTGCTCATGATTGTTATGTTTGGAGCTTGAGCCATTGCAGTCTTTCTGACACACACTGTGTTCTTGCTCTGTGCTGCGAACAGCTTTGTGAAACAGCATAGCCTCGATTGTCATCTAATGAAGACGAATATGTTGTCTGTGCCAACTGGCAGCTGACCTTGCTGTTTGCATAGGTGTGTTTGGATAAATGAACAGGGCCTTCATGTGAGGAGGTCAGAGATGCTTGTTACCAGTGGCAGCAAATTTGTTTTGAAGCACAGATAAGAAAAGACTGCAGGAATCTCAAAGGGCCACACACACACACATACAAGTCACCCACAAACACACATACACAATGAGCTTGTGTATTGCAATCTGCTATATCTGTAACAATAAAAAGAACTCCCTGTGGTCTTATGAGCAGTGGTACTGTGTGGTATTTGAGTGTGAAATTATACTGGGGAAGGTGAAAATAGGTATATAAGCAGATTTTGTTAAGCAGAAACCCCATCTGGGACTATTTTGTATTACATGTCAGCAGTAATTGAAAGCTTTAGATTTAGGCATAAAATCTGTTTAACTATAGTCCCAACCTGTTATTGTCTCTAAACTGGCATTAAGACACATTCCCACAATCAATAGTCCAATCAGTTGGGGGTGGATCTATACAGAGCCGATCTATAGCATTCTGAGACGCGGTGGATGAGCTGAGTGTGATTAAGACGTGGTTGGATCAGACAGCTGCTAACACACATTGCACAACCTTGGGAGGAGGGGAGAATGGGGTGGATTTTTGTTGGGTGGAACCTGGAGAAGAGGCAGAAAAAGAAAAAAGAAAGAAAGACATCGAAATCCAAATTAATATGGGTTTGGAGACTTTTATTAAATTTAGTTCTACATATATTTTATTATTTTGTTTACTATTTTAATGACATGGTGACCATTGCAAAAGAAAGGCTGTAGAGCTACCTTAGTTGCAAAACCATGGTCATTTTTTTATGGCAAAACGGAGAATTTTCATAAGGATGGCTTTCCATCCTGATCTGTAGGTGGATCAGGTTGAATGTTGAAATCCAAGCACTCTGAAGATCCACTTTCAATATATATTAATATTAAACTTTTCCATTGTCATACCTTCTACATGTTTGGACATACAAAGCGCTCCTGTTATTGTACTTTATAGATGTGTACAGCATGTGCAAATTATACTACAATTTTTGTTCACTACAGTAGTATGGCCTGTCTTCCACGTACATCATGACATTTTAATTTTAATCTTAATCATTTCAGAACTTCCAGTTCCTGTTCACAGTGAAAATGTCAAACTTTTTTGGTTTGCACAGCCAACATATGCCTTCACGTTGGAAATGAATCTCCAGTCTCTGTAACACAATCATCCTCATTAGTGTTGTGCAAAACTATGCACAAGTTAGCTGCTCGTTGGAGACAAGTCAATAAAATGCTTGTCATTTTATGGTTAATTTGAACATCATTCTTGCAAAAGATATTCCTTTCATTGGTGGGTTTAGAGCTGTCAAATCCTACAAAATCCTCCCAAACATCTATTTGCAAAGTCTAGTGCATAATCTCGGTGGTTAATTTTCTAACACATATTTGGACATGGTTTTGAATAGATTTTACACAATTACTACATTTCAGTTTTATATGAATGCACTTAATTTAACTTGGCAAAGTCTTTAATCCATGGTCTGAAAAGGCTAAATTGAAATGGATTAATTGATGATAATTCATTTATGATAATGATAATTCAAGAACTGATTAATGTCTGTTTGTGTCTGCTCCTTCTCTATCAACTGTCTGATTGAACTGATAGCAGAAACATCTCAATTCCAACCTAACAGGTAAGCAATACTGTACCTGGACTTGGAAGTATACACATTAAAACACTGTCTGGTTGCATCACACCCTGCATTAAATCCTGTCTGTCTCGCCACATTAGACCAGCCCTGTCTTATTGCATTAAAGTGGCCCGTCTTCCTGTCTGTTCAGTGTTTCTTTTTTCACGACTGCCAAATCAAACACATGGTACAGATATGACATGTCATACACTGCTATCTTCTATTCTGATCAGGAAATTGTGTCATCAGTGAGTGGACAAACACTCTATCTACAAGACTTGTGGTAGTATACTGAGTGTGATGGTATCGGAAATCTGGCAGGGATTAGTAGCACATGTTTGATTACATCCAGGAGCACTCAAGAAAAGACAGCAGGAGCTTCACAACACAGGGCTGAACAACAGTCAGCAGAAAGAAACTTCGAGGAGTCAGACATTGCTAAAACACACACATATCCAAGCTTGGAATGATATGTTTAAAATTGATGCCTGTGTTGCAATGTGAAACATGATCAAGCCCATGTTTCAGTGTAGCTTCCCATACATAACAACAAAGTGGTATTCTTTTCTTCACATATCCCAGACCACAAGAGCAGATATGATACAGCACCCTTTGCTCAAAGACCCGAGTGTGGTGATGGAACCTGATCAATTATCCAGTGACTTAACCACTTCAGTCACCCCTGCCCCATTTAACTGTTATTTTGACTATTAAATCTAGCCGATTGGACGTGTAGAACTATGTTGTTGAGCATATGCTTTCACTTTAGTTCTTGTACACACACATGCATGTTGCAGTCTGCGAGCATGATGCAGGTTGGTGCAGGTGTGTGCGTCAATGACTTCGATGCCGTTGCTTGGAGTTGTGGCAGGCAGCCAGATGCACATAAGCTGATATGCACACATGATGAGCTGCGCAGGGAAGATGACAAAAGAGTGAGGGCAACGGGGACATGTCTCCATGGTAACAGGAGACAAGATGATGAGCATCTCTTCTTCCTCCCCACCACATGCCAAATCCGTCTGACTCTCTGTCCCTCCTCATTAACCTCTGAGATCTCTCTCTCTTTCTGTCTCGCTCTCATCATCACAGCAGAACCGTCCAATCCTGCCACACCTATGACCCTGCGAAAATGTGCTCTCTTAGGCTCAAGAAGTAAATTTACATCAGCACTTTATTAAAAATAATGGAGAAGTAATGTTGAAAATATTATGTTTGACTCCTGTCACACCCCTATTTTAATTTCCATGCTGCTTTACCCCAGTGTGTGTATGAGAGAGTTGACATACTCTTGACTGTTTTTACTCATTTTCCAAATATTAATGAATTTAATAATATATGTTTGTAACCTACATGAATCTATAAAAACGATCATTTTCCCCTGACCTGGCAAGTGTAGAGCGGAAAGGGTTAAGCACATTGCTCAAGGGACCAACGGTGGCACCTCGGCGGTGCTGGGCTTGAACTTCTAACCTTCTGAGCAGTAACTCAAAGCCATAACTAGAGCCACCACTACACATTATATTCACTGAACAAACACATCGTTACCTATTTGTGCAAGGTCAAAGGTTCCCATCCCCACAAGTTGCCACCATTGGGTCTTTCAGCAAGCCCCTTAACCCTATCTGCCATCATTCCTCACCTACATTCTGACCCCGACTTCCTAAAAAAGCTGGGATTTGTGAGAGAAGAAAAGGTTGCAGTAAAGGTCATCTTAGTAATAATTGCATTTTCATATACATAATAAAGATCATGCATTGAGATTCCTTTTATTTTGTATGCATTTGTATTTGAGATATTGAATTTACTTTTCCAGCATTTGCCAGACGCCCTAATCCAGAGCAATTTACGTTTAATCTCATTTTTATTATACAACTAAGCAATTGATGCTTAGGGCCTTGCTCAGGGGCCCAGCAGTGGCAGCTTAGTGGAGCTGGCATTTGAGCTCAAAACCTTCTGATCAGTAGTCTAATGCCTTAACCATTAAGCTATAACGGCTGTTATATTGCCTATAAGACTGTAAAAAAAGTCTTGGTGCTACATTTTGCTTTTTAATCTGTTTTTTCTTCCTCTTCACATTCCACAATAAAAAGGAGGCGGCAGCTAGATTCTAGAGTAATGTTCTACAGCATTGCACACACAACTGTTATTGCACAAATCCTCATTAGGGTTATTCTGAGCCCTGATGGTAACTTGTGGGTGCTTCCAAATCTCATTTTCCATATGCCTAGTGCTATTTACTCCTCTGGTGTGCACTGTGGAAATACTTCTCAGCAGTGGTCTGTGGTTAATCAACTATTGTTAGCAAATAGGCATTGATAAGAAATCCACTCTCACTCAGTAAACAATCCAATCACATTCAGTCATCTGTCAGACTGCGTTTGTCCCAGAAAAAAGCAACATGACAGGTCATGTGGTCACAATGTCAGTAAAAGGGGATTGTTAATAACTCATCATAGCAGCATAACTTGAATCCAACACCAACAGGTCTAAGCTAAAGCAACCTAAAGGACTGAATGGATCTCAGCTATTTCATAACGTGCCCATGTGGAAATAATATGTAAAAGTTGCAATACAACATATGTTACTACTGTAAATACAATATTTATATTTAACTCGTCAATTTATTACACCAACAATGGAAATGTACGCTTTTCTTCCAGTAGCTACACACTTCCAGTAACTGCTTTTGTGTTGGTCAGGGAGTTGCTCTAGGGCTTATCACAGGAATACAGTGCATGAGGAAGAAAACACCCTGGAAGGGACATCTGTCCATTGCAGAAGACAATGGAGCAGGTACCCTGGAGCTGTGTGGAGGCAATGCTTCCTGCTCTGCCACCATTCCACCAGTTAGGATTTCTGATAGAAAATAAAACATTTATAGCTGAATTTCTTTCCTGGTGCAACCAGTGACTATTACAAGTCACATCAGTTGTTAAATAGTCCATGTGTGATTAAAAATGCACCATCCTTATAATAAAGCATAGTGGTTGTTGCATCAGTCTGCATTTTATTAGCAGTCACTGGGAAACACGTCAAGGTTGAGGGCAAATGAATGAAGCCAAATAAAGAACAATCCTAGAAGAATCCTAGACTTGAGATTGGCCTAAACACACTGCTGCTGCTATACTAAAACCAATAACCTGAATGTCTTAAAATGACTCAATCAGAGCCAAGACCTCAATTCATTTGAAGATCTATGTCAAGACCTTAGCAAAATCTTAGTTACATCCATTTCAAGTGCAGGTTGTAGCACTACATGTTGCGGAAAGGTTCAATGGGATGTACTTGAATACTATACTGTACAAGGCACTGTTAAGCTTCTCTAGTTCTGCAGGCATGTGCATGGTACAAGGGGAGTCTTTTAACAAGTAGGCTAGTAGTATGAAAAACCTCATACAACACAGCATCACGTATGGTCTGCTGAAGAGCTCCTGTGGTGCAGTAACACAAAGCTGTTAGAAGCCGCACTGCTGGAGTGAGTGCACATGGCATCTTACATCACAGCCACTACTACATTTAATAGAGGGGGAAAAAAAGCATGATCTCACCCCAGGCAGCTGGCATACAGTGTCAGTGAATGTGACTAGTTCAATTTTTTTCAATTGATTTTGACCATTGTTGCAATTAATAAAGTAATAATCTGCAACACCAAGAAAAACTTCATATTTACAGTATATTTGTCATCTATACTAGTTTGTGTGGAATTTCTACTCATATACGTGTACCTAATCATTCACATGTATTCTAGCTTCTGCACCCAATTACGGTAGTACAGCACTGTACACATTTATCCTCATCACTTGCTTATCATTTTTGAGTCACTAGCACAAGATCAGGAAGGATGTAGGAATACAACTGTTTTTTTGTTGTTTGTTTGTTTGTTTTTGTGTGATTTGTCTTTATAATGCAATTGGCCATCATTTCAGAATTTAATTTGCTAATTAAAGGAAGAAATATAAGCATGCACACTTATATCCAGACAAACACTTAATAAACCAGACAGTTAACATGGGTAACAGTGGCTACAATGCAGTGTAAAGTTAAAGTTAACTTCTTCAAATATCTGAATTTTTCTTTCGTTAGCTTCCTTCCATTTTAGCTTCCTGTTCAATATCTAGCTAGAAGAGTAAATAAAATTACTGTAATTGTCTTACCTGTTCATCAAGGAAAAAGCCCATCCTTTAAGCCATCGTTAGAGCTGTAACAACTTATTTTATAGAAGACTGTTTTACTTGTTTTTAATAGTAAAGATATACGATTTGGATATGTCTACAGATATTATTTCATGTACACACATTTCAACCAATAACAGATTAAAAGCCATATTTGTTTCACACAAAAATTGATTAAACATCAAATGATGACCTACTGTATATTATCTATTGATCTATCTATGTGTTTTGTTTAGCCAATTCCAAAGAGCTTTATTGGCTTTTCTAAGATAGCCAAGCATTCAATTTTTCATAATGACTTTTTATGTCTACTATTTTGATAGCATCTTCTGATATTGCCAATTTCAGCCTTCTTGTTCCTCTTTACATGTCAAACCATTAAACACAGTTTAAATCATCTGTTGGCTAAACTTTATATTTACTTGTAACATCTGTATTTGAATGGGCTTTTTGTACAAACACAAATGCATTATAGTTAAAGTGACACTTCTGCTCCCGATGCATCTACTATAAACTGCATGCAGGAGCTCCTGAAAATGAATACCATTGATGACCATCTAAACTAGAAAACAAGAAAAAGGTGTCAGTCTGGGCACTTGGCTACACATAAAGTGTTATAAAATTACTATAGATACCTATTACTTAGCCCAAAGTGTTGACTGTATTGTAAGAGGGAAACAAACAAAAGTTTTAGATGATGTCTTGCTGTACTATCAAATGCACACTGTGCTGTCATTTTGCGTTGTTTCAAAACAAAGTACATATTAAATCTGTCCAAAAATTTATGTTGTGGCATCAGAGGCATGACTCAGAGCCAGGGAAGCAGGTTGGAAGAGAACAAGCAGGTAATGAGTACCTGTCTATACAGTACCTAAGTTGAGAGAGAGCAGCGCATCTGAACACTACTGGAAGTGGTAGGGTGTAAGTTTGAATCCCAAGGCCACAAAGCTGCCACTCCTAGGTGGCTAAGCAAAGCCCTTAAGCCTCATTTGCTCAGCTGTATAAATAAGATGCTTTGGATAAGGCATCTACCAAATGTCATAAATGCTCACAAGTGGAGGCATGAAAGTATCCAGCTGACTGTGTTGCTTTTCCGTTGAGTTAGTTAATAGTCGGATACCCGTGGTGCTATCTTCCAAGCCTACATTGTACAGACAACACATCTACAAGTTGAATTTCTACATTTTAGTTACCATGATGGGCAAAGTAAAAAACTATGTTCTGAAAAGTACATGATGGATACATATGCTTTTGTTTTTGTGGATTTTTCATGGAAATGATGTGAAGATATATAAGAAATATTTCATTTTTGTAACCTGCACCAGGAAAAGCAGAAGGCAAATGAATTAAATTGCTTTCAGACATAAGATCTTGCATAGCAGGAGTGTCAATCATTTCAACAGCATTTTTATAGCATCTGTCTCCATTAACATCTCCTGTCATCTGTTGCCCAAAATCTTTGCTTAAAAAACAATTACATTATCCTGCTATTCCATAATCACTTGCAGAAATCATTCTAAACACTTGTATTCAGTGGATCTAGTATGTCTGATCTTAAAAAAAAAGAAGATTCCCATTAAAAATGCACTCAACATAGACATGCCAGGTTTGGTAATTACATAGTCAAATGCACAAAAGTGTAAAGATTTTCATCACCAGTGCCACATGTGTTTCTTTCTTAAACAGCCAGCTCTTTGAAGAAGTTGGAATATTACCTTTCTTACAACATCATAGCTGACAATAGCAGATTTTTCCCCTGAAAGTAGAGAGTTTTCATGTCTCTGCTATAAAATGTTCATTAAATGTATCTTCAAATCTGTTCAGTCTCACAGTGTAATGAATAATTTCTGACCCAAATGCAAGTTATTGTTGTCTTGGTGAAATCAGCTAGTATCAATGCAGAGACACTTATTACCATTATTTATTTGTAAAGATGTAGCATTTGTATATGTCTACAGACATTACAGTATTTCAGATACACACATTTCAATCAATAACAGTTTAAAAGCAGTATTTGATTCACATGAAATTGATTAAACATCAAACGATGGCCTAGTGTACAGTATATTATCTATTGAGCTACCTATGTAGTTTGATTAGCAAATTCCTGAGAGGTTTAGACAGCCAAGCAATCAGTTTTTCATAATAACTTGTTGTGACTTTTTTGTGTGATATTGCCAATACATATAGCCTGTACATGCTGTTCCTCTTTACATCTCTAACAATCACACACATTATATCATCAGTCAAAGAAACTATGTCTTTATAGCTAACATCTGCAGATTCGGTTATTTAAGCTTAAGTAACATCAACCTTGACAGTCTTTGAATGAGGTTAAACCTACTTCTTTACTTCTTTAAAGGTTTTAGCAATAATAGCAAAAAATATGCTTTTAAAATGGCATATAAATCACCTAAATCTAAAGACATGGTGAAAATTTCTACAGTATACTGTAGCTTGGCTCATAGCTTCCTTTTTATAATTTTTTTAGTATGAAATTCTATTGGTATCCCTGAACTGCTTTGAAATATTGTTTAAAAGAATTTAGCTTGTGTTCATTAAGTGGATCTTACACTATATTGTATATTTTGTGTTTTGATGGCAGACACAGTCATACCTCGGCACAAAACAATGGGGGGGGGGGACTGAGAGGACGGAAATTGTGACAAACTGTGGCTATGCTGCACTTTGCAATGGTGCGTCTGTGTATACACATTTTGTATGTGTTGACATAGAGATGTCAAGATGTGCAAACTCCACAAAGGGTTTATGTCATTAGATATCTTTTGGAGTGCTCCTCGGTTTCTTTGTCCCTGTGCTGCTTTTTATTCTGCCATATGTTTCTCCTTTTATCCCCTTTTATCTTTGAATGTTTAGCACTATTCAAGATGCATTAGTTATACCATTGAGGTGCAGTAATTTCATTTGTAAAGTATTTGACTGGCTGATTGTTATAGACTAATAACTATATTTCTATATTTTAAACTCTTCCAAATTACCCTCTTGCAATTATTCTGTATGACGAATATTATGAGGAAATGTGGCACAATTATCCCACTTTTAATAATGCCTTTGGCAGCTGGTCAAAGTGACATGAAAGAATCAAGTAACCTAAATGACGATACAGAAAACATGTCAAACACACCAGGCAGTATTTCACATGTCATTTTAATGAGATCCTGCAATGTTAAGTGCATGTGTTTAATTTCAAACAAAGACACTTGAATGATTAGGCTTTTCCTCTAGATCGCTATTACTTTAAGTTTCTTTGGAAGTATAACACATATGTAACATATGACAAATGAATGGCCATTGATTCTGATAACTAGTCACATCCATTGGAAATTCATTTGTTGTATGAAACCCTAACCGAAGGATTAGAATGGTACTAGTAGCAAATTAAGTGAAATCTTTGCAGGAATTTTTTTAAATAAAATTTTACGTCAAAGATTTTTGTACAAGAATTCAACAAACATATTCTAACCTATTTCACATCATTTGTGTAAATTCCAGTTTGAATCTGTCTTGTTTCATTGATTCATTTACCATAAGAACAAGAAATGTAACGTTTGAAATTGGCAAGACTAGAAATAGGTTAATAATGTATTATGTGTTTAATTGCAATCTTATAATAGAAAATCCTAAATATATCTGACTAGATTCAAGATGCTTTATTTATTTATTTATTTATTGCACTGGCGATAAAAAAAAAAAAACAAGGTTTAATTTTTTCATACTGCCTAAAAATATGCTAGTAGATGAAACTTATTATGCTAAATTGTCCCTAGGTGTGAATGTGCTTGTGTGTGTTACCCTGCAATGGACTGGCATTCAGTCTGTATTCTCAACTCCAAATAAATTTGTGTTTCTAAAGCACTTAGATACAGTATCTGTTGCAGAAAGAGCAGGGGGTCCAGACAGTTTTGGAGGACTGTTTGGGCACATACTGTACAACATGCATCAATTTTTTTTATCGGCCTTCAAAAAGCTGCATTTTCAACATACTATAAATGTGAGGTCTGCTCAAGCCATTTTTTAAACCTTTGTAGTAAGTATACATATCTTTATATTCTTGGTTGTATGTACAATCTGAGAAAATGAGGACAGGATTATCAACTTAATTATTCCTTCAGAAAAAAGTCCAATGTTTCAGCTTCATGTTAACGGTATATCTTTTTCTTCCAGATTCTAAAAAGGTGTTTGTTGGCTATTACCACTAATTGTGGCCAATTACCACAGAACTACCTTTACTGCAGGCACTTCACTGCAGGTACTTGGTGTTTGGCCAAATTGAGAAGGCAATTTGCTCCTGAATCTAACTGGTGAGGTCAGTCCAGTTGAGATGGATTTTAATGGCTGCAGAGGCCGTGGGAGGCCTCTACAGCCATTAAAACGCATCTTAAATGGACACTGCAGGGACCTGAAAAACACTGTCTTATAACTAGCTAACAATTACACTTCACTTAACAATCTTCTGAATAGTGTCTGCAAGAGTGAAACTTTGATTTTGCAAAAACTCTGAAGAAGAATAAGAAAGAAGAGGTGCAAACATGGAGCTCAAAATTTGCTTCATACTGTAGTATGCTATAGCTTTTTACAAACAATGTTTCTATGCTAGAACCAGGAGTATGCATTTACTGATCAGCCATTAACATTTATACCACCTGCTTAATTTTGTGTAGGTCTCCATTGTGCCTGGACTTCACAAGACCTCAGAATGTGTGCTTTGATGTCTGGCACAAAGACGTTAGCAGCAGATCCTTTAAGTCCTCTAAATTGTGAACTGGCGTCCCCAATGTATTGGACTTGTTTGTCCAGCACATCCCACAGATGTTCAATCCAACTGAGATTAAAGGGAATTTGGAGGCCAATTCAACTCTATCATGTTACTCAACCAGCATGTTTGGGCATATTATCCTGCTCAAAGATGCCACTGCTATTAAAGAATACTGTTGCCATGATGGGGTGTATTTGGGGTGTATATTGTATTTGTATTTGAGCAGAACATTGCACAGCGCATCACACTGCCTATCCCAGCTTGCCTTTTTCCCATAGTGCCTCCTGGTGCCATCTTTTCTCCAGTAAGTGTTACATGCACACTCGGCTGCCCACATGATGTAAAAGAAAATGTGACTATCAGACCAGCACAACTTCATTCATTGCTCCGTGATACAGTTCTTATGGTCACTTTCCTATTGTAGGCATTTTCAGCAGGTCAGCATATGCACTCTGTGTGGTCTGCAGCTAAACAGCCACATATACAGCATCTGTGATGTGCTGTGTCAGCAATACTTTGTGCTATAGTAACTCTTCTGTAGGATCAGACAAGAGAGGCCTGTCTTTGCTCCCTGTACGAGTCAATAAGCTTTGGGATCCTATAATTCTGACACCTGTTCTCCAGTTTTCCTTTCTTGGATCACTTTTGGTACTGTAGGTACTAAACATTGCTTACTTGGAACACACTCAACAAAACCTGCTGATTTCTAGCCATTACATTTCATAGCCATTTATGGCCCAGTCATCTAGCTATCACAATTTGACCATCATCAATATTTCCTCTTCAAATACGTATATACATGGTGTATGTGTTATATGTGCTTGTAGAAAAAGGTAGGAAACTGATTGTCCACTTTTAGCTAATAAAGCTTGTTAAATATCCACATTAAAATCAGGAAATCCTAAAACTGTTGCTGGTTATGTTAAAACCCACTTTCTTCTGAAGTGTCAGATGCTCTGAAACATATGTTTAGTTATAACACCTGGGGAGAAACATCCTCTAACGAAATGTCTTAACGTTATTCCCACTTGATTTGACATGTTGCTTTCCATGGTGACTCTGGCTTTTTAGATGTCAAAATTAGAGACTCCCTTGATGCACTGTTTATTTCACGCTTATTTGGTGTTGGTTTGATAAGCTGCTGTTTCCCTAATTAATTTATTTCTACTTATTATGATCCAATAGAAGCTCTTCATGTAGCTTATTTGTACACTTACAAGTGTAAAATCTCTCCTTTCACACTTCCATTCTGTCACTGACTACATCATTCTTGTTATAATCAGTGACAAGATCCATCCTCTGCCTCTGTCCGGCACTGACAATTAACAAATTTGTGTTGTGGCATTTTAGCTCTGCCACAAAAGGGCACACTGATGGCGTTACAATGAATGAGCATGTGCTTGACATAAATCTTTATAAATTTTCACTGGTTGAAGTGTGACACAGCACTTGGCTCTGTCTTTGTCGGCCAGGCTTAATAAAGAGCTGACTAAGGAGCACCAGTGCCTCTGGAATTACAAAGTCCTTCAGCAAGAAAGCAGGCACTGTGATCAACTTGTATTAGCTTCACATCAGTAAGAGAAAGCAATAACATTGGATCCTTCACTATGCCTTAGTAGGATTATGGCCATATCACTTAAAACTCTTCCACCTGCCTGGCAATTTGACAATTCTTTAAAAAATGGCCTTTTCTGTTTTATCATATGTAAGTCCTGATTCCTGTGCTTCTTAAGTCACAGAAAACTGCAAACACCAGCAAAGCCAGGCCAGTGTAGGAAAAGGTTGTGGTATGTGTCCAGGTCTGTACTCCCAGTATCTCTGCTTATACAGTACTATGCAAAAGACCACAGAAATGCTGTATAACAAATAAGGCTTAAAAATGAAAGGTTTTCTACTTCAAATTTACTGTAAAGAGCAGCATTAAACAAACCAACTTTATAATATTTATTGACAATCCTTAAAAAAGCCTCAGACCTCTAAGGTTATGGTTTGAATCCTTACTCTTCCCTGTGCTTGTGAAGTTTGCCTGCATGCTTCAGGGGCTTCCTCTTGGTACTATGGTTTCCTCCCCTAGACCAAACACATGTTGGCATTTCTGTCCCCTGCATTTTGCAACCAGGGATAGACTCCAGGCTCCACATGACCCTGTATCGTTACATAATAAGCTTCCATATTCTAAAGATTTTCTTAAATGAATGTCATGCTATTACATGATTTTCTTTTTTGTTGCTCTACTAGTCCAGAGTGGAAAAAACTCCTGTGAGCTGATATTTTGAGCTGGTTCTGATATACTGAACACTCCATGGAGCAAGTCTTGAACACTATGCGATGAATACAGTGCTGTCTGATATGCTGAATTCAATCATTTCACATTTTCAATTGAGCCCTTCCCATTCTGACAAATAGGCTGAATAAACTGTCACAGAGGATAAAACTCAATCTACTAGCTTTCAGGCCCACCCAAGTGGATGCTCTGCTTGTCTGGCTGATGAGTGTTAGGTTTGGATTTGTTCCTTTTTCCGAATGTATTATTATTATTTTTTTTGTATTCTCTATTTTGTGAGGGACACTCAAAAGGTAGAGGTTGAGCATTTAATGAATGTAAAGTAAGCAAATATGTGTAGAAATGTAAACACCTGCATTCTTTTTCTTGGTTAGAAAGCATTCTTCAGTGCATTCATCTTTCTCTCTCTCTCTCTCTCTCTCTCTCTGTGCTCATGTGTGTGTGTGTGTGTGTGTGTGTGTGTGTGTTACAGTAGTTGGGTTGGGCTTAAAAAGAACTTTTTAAAAAGCATTCTAGCGACAACTAATGAATGATACATCTTCTATTCTCCCATATTAACACAATAGAGAAGGGCAGCCTGCTAAATCAATCTGTGAAAATTTGGAGGCTGTCCAAATAAGTGTTTAAAAGGGGTTTGTGTGTGTGTGTGTGTGTGTGTGTGTGTGTGTGTGTGTGTGTGTGTGTGTAATTGGCTTTACAGCAGACAAGTGGTTGCAGAAAGGGTCTGCTCTCCAAGCAGCTAGCAGACAGAAGCACCTGAAACTATTCCCCTGATTTCCATTAACAAGTAATTGAAGAAAAGTAGAACTTCAGCAAGTGTGTGTTTAGGGGGGATAAAGGAAAATAAATAATTATCACCCTTTAATAGTCTTAGAAGGAATACGTTGCAAGCTGGTGTCAGTCCTGCCAGTGTTTTTCATGAGCAGAGGTGGGAAGTAACGGAGTAAAAATACTTCGTTACTGTACTTAAGTAATTTTTTCTGGTATCAGTACTTTACTCCACTATTTATTTTTCGGACAACTTTTTACTTTTACTCATTACATTTTTACACAAATATCTGTACTTTTTACTTCTTACATTTTCAAAACGGACTCGTTACTTTTAGTATTATTTCTTCTCATTGAGCGCTGTTTCCAGCCTATCATCCTATCATTGTGCGGCTTTTTCACCATGTGACTGGTGTACTGTATTATTTACTGGCTATCAGACATAGACTAAGGAGAGCGGAGCTAACAATGAGCAGCACGCCTATCATTTTTACTTTCATAAATAAAAAATAAATATTACGTTAAAATGCAGGACATGTCGTCGATGGGAAAGAAAATTATTTATCAGTTAGATCCAAGAGAGATTTTTTTTACTTTGCTTTTACACGCATGTGTTGTAGTGTTTCAAACGTGCGTCTTCAGCTGTCTGCTTTATTTGAACGGAAAAGCACAGGTACGCGCAGCGTGCACGCGCAGTCAGAGCTGGAGGCGTTTATCTATAACGTTAATCGGCGGCAAGACTAAAAGACGGCAACCAAAAGCAGTGAAATTTCACTATTCATATTACCAGAGTAGTCATATAATATATAATTTATAACTCTTCTTGTTTTAAATTCTCACTGAGGGCTAAACCCCCTAAAGATGAAATCCTAGAACCGCCCCGGTGTCAACCCAAAAAACACGAAGTGCTTAATTTAATTAACATTAATTTTGTCATTTGTAAAACATCACAATAAATTTGAGTTGTTTTCAAGGACAGAGCTGGAATCTCCCTACAGTTTGGGATATGGCCTTGGTGATACACGTTGTATACATTATATATCCAAAAGTATTGGGTCACCTGACCTTCCCTACTATATGTGGTTGTTTTCTGATCTCATCCCTACTGAACACCTTTGGGATGAATGTGAATGCTGACTCCACCCTACCTCACCTACATCAGTGCCTGCCTTTCGTAACAATCTTGTGGCTGATGAACACAAATATCCATCAGCACACTCCAAAATTATATATACATACACACACACACACACACACATACATACATATATATATATATATATATATATATATATATATATATATATATATATATATATATAAAATAAAACATGACGTCCAGTTACCAGCATGACACTAAACAGGTTGTAGTAATGGCGACTTTTTACTTAAGTACATGTCAGAGCCCATACTTCTTTACTTTAACTTGAGTAAAAGAGTGTAGTCACTATTTCTACTTTTACTGGAGTCTTTTAAAAAATGAGTATCTGTACTTCTACTTGAGTAAAGGATGTGTGTACTTTTGCCACCTCTGTTCATGAGCAAGTCATTTGCTCCTCAAGGTCAGCAGAAAGGTCTGGTTTGAAGTACCTTATAGATTTGTACATAGCTTTTTAAGCAGATAAACGTAGTTAAACGTTTCATACAGCCAGCTTTCTACACTCTTTCTCTCACAACATGGAAAATACTATTACAACAGAAATAGCTGAATAACATTACGACAGAAAGGAAGCTCCTTGAAGGAAAAATATGTAGTGCTGGAGAAAGTCCTTAATACCTTCAGATTGCTTTCTGTTTGTAAATTTTCTGCTTTAGGGCAAACACTGCTGTTCTGCCTCTGCTGTGTGTGATATATGAGCTGGTGAAAAGAGAGTTACAGTGTAGAACAATGATAGATAATGAAGCATGAGTCATTTCCTAATGTTAATGCTATATCAGTTTTTCATTATATCATATATAATTATATCATTATATCATATATTTTTCATATATCAGAAATTCATCTACAAACTCCAGGCAATACCGTTAACACAACTTTTAAACGATCAGTAAAATCATTTCTCTTTTTTGTTGCATTCCATGAGATACCAGTCTGATGCACACCAATAGTCTCATTTCTGTCAAACTTGAGTATTTCCTTTTCATTTCTGTATTCATGTTTGGTTCCATCTCAGCTTTCACAGTAGAAGAACCTTGCATCCAGATTAGTTCTGCCTGTCTGACATACTGTTTTTACCGCTAGAAGATTCGGAGGCTGTGATGAAATGCACCACTGGGACATGTTTATGGAGTAATCACAAACTGTAATCACTGAGTATTGCCATGTGACCTGCAGATAAATAGAGATGTACAGACGTGGACAGACTGATTGAACTACTTAGTGACATCAAAACATGGGCCTCTATTTTTTGTGAGCATTTAAAATACAAGCAAATAAAAAAAAATGAATGCGTGGGATTAGATGTAAATTGCTAGTGTTTTGACAGTTGTGCAGTCATAACCTGGAAAAGTGTAATGTAGCACAGAATGTGTGGTTATGTGTGTTGTTGTAGGTTCACTTGTACTGTAGATGTACACGAGGAAACAGCCAAAATGTCCATGATGACAGAGAGACAGAATGGCACAGAGTTATCACAAGAAAGCATGATACACATTAATCAGTTTGCTCTGTAGATGTCATGTCACAGCCTCCATATTTCTATGGCTGACAAACATGTCCGGCCAGCAGTGACTGCACCAATCACCATTGTTCATCATTTCACAGACTCCAGACATGACGTAACTAAGCTGTTTGTATTTCACTGTGGTTTTTGACTCAGTTTGTTATTAGTTCTGTGTTTCCTGAGAATTTTCTGTTGAACGAGTATTTTGCCTTGTTGATCTGAATCACCTACTGTTCCTGTTTTGTAAGTTCCAAGACTTTTTTTTGTCTGTTCCTATTTTTGTGACTGTTCCATTGATTTTGCATTGTGATATTTTGGTTAAAAAAATAACTTTATACTTTACTATAACTTTAAAATAACTAAATACTTTAAAGCATCAAATCCTCCAAAAACACGAAAAAACCTATTTACCTAGTAATGCTTATACTCTCAATAATTTTTTAAGCCCACACACAAAGCACAATATGATTCACAGCCTTCATACAATTAGAAAAAAATTTTGGACAAAACTGACCTAGGTGGCGCTAGACCGGTTTTTCCCTTACCTTTAGACGCGTCTATTTCTTCACTGGGGTAATATATTCCAACACAAATAATCCACAAAAATCCACACAGGTCCAAGGAATTGAAATCTGTAAGCCTTTTAATCCAAAACGCTCTGGTCGCGCCGCAAATATTCCGTTAGTGTTCTGAAAACTGGAAACAGAAGTGCGCCATCATCTCGTTTTGCCGCTCTAACTTCTCATTGGGATATTCAAAAATTCAAAGTCTACGTCATTTTCATAGCCCAGGTCCTAACGAATCAAATAAGCCCTCATTTGAGCCAATCGGTGCTTGTATGGCAGAGACAGACGGCTGAGAAGCCAATGGTGGCATGACCTCATTTTTTGGGAACCCGCCTTTGACTGACAATTACTCCTTCCAATAGCAATGAAATGGGCTGGGACCTATACAGCCGTTTAGCCAATAAGCAGACGATTCCAATGTTATGCGGCATGCCGTATGTTCTTTGACTGTGTCTGCGTGAACTGGATGCGCAAAAGAATTCTTGCGTAATCCCTGACCTTTTGTCCCTCTCACAGCTCAGGATGTCAAGTTACAGGCCTGTTTTCACACCAGAGTGATAGAGAGAGAGTCTATGCTTGTTTAAGGCCTTTCAGACTGAGCATGCAGCCTTTTATTTCAATGTTATATAGTAAACAAGTACACAAAAACGCTGCACCCGACGACCATGGCCGTAGAAAAATATTCATATAAAATCCATTTTTGGGTCTTTTGACTTGAAATTTTTTTGGTGAAAGCCAAGACATGTGGCTATGTCTCTCTTGTTGTTTTGTCCCTAACATGTTCCAGAAAAATAAGATTAATCAGTTTATCAGGTAAACAACCCAGGTGGACATGAAAACCTGCATTCTAACCCCTGTAACTTTGTGCCAGTAAGGCCTAGAATCAATCTGAAACTAGTTTCTGAAACTAGAGAATCTCTTCTTTCAAATGAGACCCCTGTGTGTCAAAGTATGTGGGAGCTGTACCACTTTTTGTTGGGCAAGTCATATAGGCGGAGATCCTTACTGGAGTAATCTGGTCTCACATTTTTCCCTGGTAAAGGATGCAAAAGACACCATGATCTGAAGTAGTTACGTTGTTGAATAACACTGGGTTGAGTCTCAATCAGCTTCCTAGTTCAGTAGTCAGCGCACTGATCATGGAGTTAGACATTTTAAAAGCTGCCTTAATTGCAAAATCCTTGCAGGACACTGTAATGTTTGTTCCATAAAAATCCTAAAATGTACCACAAAACCAGGGAGCATCGATGCCCAGTATGTTCCCTTACTGGAAATGACGTTATATTTTCTGAAGCTTCTCAAAAATTGTGGATGAACTCTCAATCACCTCCATTTAAAAGTGTAAGCAGCTCTTAAATGATTAGTGATTTATAACTTTTTGCATATATATGGTGTGTTTGACTAAAAACTTTTAAGTGTTTCATATTTAATAAAAAATACTAGGCAGAAATATTCTAAGATTATGCAACACTACAACTAAAGCATTTTTCTTAATGTACTTTAAATAATTTGAAAATAAGGTCAAGATATCAGTTCATCAGTGATGATGTTTCACAACGTAATAATGTTGCTGGAAATGTACCAGTGTCGCAATGTGTAGTTACCCACAAAATATTCTGATACAGAAACTAGGGATCTAGGGAGCTGATGCTGATGCTAATAAACCCACAAAGTTTAATTCTGAAGTAATTTCCTGTATTTCCTGTAGATCTGATGAAGCCCATGGAATGAGTGTCTACAAGATTAAATCAGAGGTCCACTCTCCTAGATTACAAGACATTTAAATGACCTGGATGACCGAGCAGATCTGAGAACCATCAGAGAATATTTAGGTATCATTGCATTGGATTCACCACATTAGGCCAACATCAGTACACCAGCATGGAGGTGTACAGTAAACACTGAAAATGGTCTCATGGTGGCATATTTGTGAAATGAAACTTGTTGTTACAAAGCAGATTCTTTCTAATACTTTCATTTGGATTAAAAATCCAACACACGTTTGAAGTCCTACAGGAGAACGGGTTACCATTTCAGCTCTCATTACTCCACTCACTCTACACTGGAAATATCCGATCTGCGCAATCAGCAGCGAGCTATCCGTCAGGAGCCTGTTGGGAGCAACACACTGATCGCAAATGTCAGGAGGGAAAGCTTTGGGTCTCTGCCCGCTTATAAAGGGGATAAATTCTGAGTGAGTCAGTAATAAAGGAATGACTTTATCACCACCGTTTCTGCTCACTTATCTATAATTCAGAGGCCGGTGCTGACTTTTAGTGAGCAAGCTTATTAAAGCTCGTATCTCAGGCCGTCATGAACAGCCCATTGGGTTAGAGGGGCGGAGCCTTTAAAGAGCTGTAAATCACCTTCTTATTGGCCAGGCTTGTGATGTGTAAATCAGCATTAATGGTTTTAGATAAACCTGCCATTGTGACCAGAAGGTCACCACATTCATAAAGCTTTTCTTTAGGGCAATTATTTGATTATTTGATGATCACAGCTGATAATAAGGTATCAGACAAAGCCACCAGACTGCACTTAAACTGTGATGATTTACCACTTCATTTAAAACCATAGAGATACTGGCTGCTATTACTTCTATTATTAGGAACACTTGTATACATGCTCATTCATGTGTATACCCATATCAGTCAATCATTATGGCAGCAGCACAATACATAAAATCATACACTGCCAGCTTTCCTCCCATCTTTATCTGTACCCATGCCAGCTTCATATTCCTGTCTTTCGATGACAGGAGTGGTACATGACTGTATTTTTTATTGCTTTAGCCCATCCACTTTAACTTTTTTGCTTACCAAGTTTATAAAGAGTGGTTAACTGAGCAATATTTCAGTACGGGGGAACCAGTTTGGCCATTCTCCTTTTAATTCAATTCAATTCAATTCATTTTAAATGTGTTTGTATTTATCCTTAATGATCAAGCCTGATGTTACTGTGGAGAGGAAAAAACTAACTTAGATGGAAGGCGAAGAAACCTTGAGAGGAACCAGAATTAAAAGGGAACCCATCCTCATTTGGGTGACACTAGTGGGTGTGATTATAAATATACAGTACATTATTTTCACATCAGTCAGTTCTGCATGCAGAACATCACACCAGTGAATGTATTTGCTTTTCACTCCATTCTGTATAAACTCTAGAGATTGTTGTGTGTGTAAATCCCAGGAGTTTTTTTCCAGCCCATCTGGCACTAGCAACAATGCCACAGTCAAAATCACATGCGATCAAAATTTCCCCATTCTGTCATCATGTTTGATGGGAACAATAATTGACACTATTGACTTGTATCTTCATGATTTTAAGCATTTCTTTGATCACACATTCATTGACTAATTCGATAACTGCGTGAACAAACAATTGTACATGTGCTCTTATTAAAGCATAGAGTGACTGAATAAGGTTACATTGACCTCACTGACCTTATGCTCTGGTGACATTCAGAGTTAATACTGTAGTTTGCTGTTAAATTATTAGTAATTATAGTACACAAACCCTATGTCACAGAGAACACAGGGCTAAACATCAATCCCCTGGTGTATTGTGCCAATCAATTTATATTTTACTTTTATTTTTTCCCTGCACTGACCCCAAAATGAGACTCACTCCATCACACGCATCTATTATAATGTAAACACAATCAATCACATTACAGCAAAGCAGCACATTGATTTTAATCTCAAATATTTTGATCCAAGGCAAACAGACCCAACGTTCAAGAGACACATTCAATGTTATTCTGCTTAGAGAAATGCCCACAGAGAGAGAGTCCAACGTTTATGTTGTACAAACACAACCCCGACTCGACTACTCTATATTTATCCATTACAGTGCCAATTTCCAATTTCACCCAATGAGGCAATCATAAGTGCAGTTACCAAGTAGTCAAACACAAATCACACACCACACACATTATTAAATGAAACAGGTAATCTCCACCTGTCAACATGCATTGTCTTTATGGCTTAAATGCTATTTTGGCAATCTTTTTTTTCTTCTGGTACGTTTTAGACTCCCGTTTCCAGGGCAGACATTCTATTTGCTGCAGAATTTACCTTAATGTGTTCAAACATTACGTGTCAGTTCACTTCATCAGAGAAAATAAAGCCCTAATCAAATCTGAAAGCAACTCTAACTGTGTAAGCAAGTTGCTATTCATAAAAATGAAAGATGGAAAATGAGTTTTCTTTAATATATACACTATATTTCGCTGTATTTCCCAGACTGTACACTGCAGATGTTTGGCCCAGGAGATAAATATTCATTTCCTCCAATATGAGAATAATTGCAAGAAAATAAATATTTATGGTCACATGGGAATGTGCTTTATACAAGTTCTAACCATGTTAGATGTATTTACTTTTTTATAGCATTTAAATTTGCCTTAATACCATTTTATGAAATAAAAAATTTATATTTTCTTTTCACAAGCAATTAAAGATTCAAGAAAAGTTTAAAACTATTAATTGGTTAGCTACATTATATATCTCAATATTATCTCATAGTGATGTACAGTATTAAATAATTATGCCATACTTAAATAGTTTTGTATGACCCAGAAATCAGTTCATGACCTCAGGAACAGGAATCAGTAACTTGTGTTTTTATGTGACTGATCGTTTCTCCTTATGAAGAGCTTTTTAGGGTGCTTTCACACGTATAGTTCGGTTCATTTGGTCCGGACCAAAAGCAAAAAATGATACATTGTAGCTTTTTAGCAGTTTTTGGTTCCTTTTCACACCACACTGATCGTTCTGTTCCGCACCAGTTGAAACGAACCAAAATGCAGTCATGTGATAACATCCACATCACTCATTGGCCACATGTATTTCCCAAACTGCTTCTCGATTGGTCAGAATAAATGTGTGGGAAATTTCAACGAAACTTCGAGAGTAAACAAAAAGAGGAAAATACAGCACACAGTACACCATGGAGAGACAATTGCATGCTGCAATTATGTTCGTGGTTGTAATCTACTACATCGCTTGTATACAGCACTCTATGTAAAGTCTTAATTTTCAGAATGAAGCGCGGATGCGGCTTTAAAATATCATTTTAATGCATTGCAAATGGCGAAGACGCATCGCAAGACACTTCAGGAGGCGGCAAGCATTACTTTTGCGAAACAGTGACATGCTTATCTTCCGAAAATATTGCCAACGACCCACTACGGCAGCTGGTTTAGTCCAAAATGCGCAATACTTTTTGCAGTTAGGTCTATTCGATCTCGGACCGTGTTCTCACCACAAACGAACCGTATCAGAGTTCGTTTGAAAGTGTACCGAGACCACCTCTTCAAGGAGGTCTCGGTACGCTTGTTTAGTCCACTTTTGGTGCGCACCAGAGTTCGATTGCTGCATTCTCACCTGCCCAAACGAACCGCACCAAACGAGCAATCCAACTCTGGTACGATTCAACCAAACTAAACAAGGCAGGTGTGAAAGCACCCTTAGTTAAATATGTGAATCACTTGTCACTTGACCAACAAACTTGCTACTGACAATTTTTTATGCACAATCTTCTGATGGTGGCTTTAGTAATTTGCACTCTGGGTTTGGGGGTCTCACGTGTCTTTTTCACATAGAGTTTATATGTTCTCCCCATGCTTCTGGGTTTCCTCTGGGTACCCCTGTGTTCTAAGTCCAAAGACATGTATGGAAGGCTGATCTGTATACTTGTCTAGAGTCTGTGAATTAGTGTGTGCAAGTGTGTGCAACCCTTTGCAGTGTCCCCTGCCTTGTGGCCCAAGGCCATTTGGGATAGGCTCCAGACTCCCTGTGACCCTGTGGAGGATAAGTGCAACAGAAAGGGATGAATACTCAAACCAAAATGATCACAGCACACACACACACACCCAAAAGCATGTCCTCGTTCACAATACACACACATATACGTACTTTGATGATGCTCCTGCATTTACACTAGCAAGTGACAAAACCATTGGTGACCAGTTGTAATCCATTTTATTTAAGTTCACATTGAGATTTCAGTGGCAAGTGACAGACATTTTAAATTACATTTACAGCATTTGGCAGATGCCCTTATACAAAGTGACTTATATTTTATCTCATTTTTATACAACTGAGCAATTGAGGGTTAAGGGCCTTGCTCAGGGGAACACAGATTTAACTTGATGACCCTGGGATTCAAACTCTCAACCTTCTGAATGGCAATCCAATGCCTTAACCAAAAAGCTACTACATCCCCTACTGACAAGCTGCTTTTGAACGTTTTTTTTTTTTTTTAATTCAATGCAAATTAGGTATGATGCTTTATACAGTAGTAACAAACCAGTAAAGTGGTGGTGTGTGCATGTCTGAAGTTCCTTCAGTTCTACACTAAAAACTTTAGCTACTACCAGCAATTCTTTTTTATTTAGTGTTTGATGTGCAACAAAAATGTTAACAAAATGTGTACTGTCATAAAATAAAATAGCCTATATTTTATATATAGGAATAAATATGATTAGCTGTTCTTATCAATTACAGAAAGCTGAAAGTATTTTTGTAAATACGTCTGGTTAAAATAATCTTTAAAAAAAAACAGTATATGTCTAATATCTAATCTTAGATCACAATGAAATATTTGATTGGATAGGTATCGAGTCATGAATGTTTTTTTTACACTCTTCCTATATCTGGACGTCTACCTCCACATCACAGGTTCCAATTTGATCCTGTCATGTGATTCAATCAGCTAACCTGCTGCAGATCTTAGCAGAATGCACCTCCCTGTGTTCCAGCAATTTAGTGGGGGCAAAAACTACTGACACATTCATGTAGGTTTTTTGTTGGGATTGTTGGCTACTAAATCATTGATGAATGCACAAGCAGTGGCTTTGTGTGGAAAAGGCTGTGCAGTGACGTGACCATGTTAACAGCATTCTGTTTCTCCAAGAATGATTGCAGCTAACACACCATGAATGACAGCCACGTTCCTCCCTCTCGCTGTAAGATAATCACTCTCTGATTCACTATCCCCTTGTTCATCCTTTCTGCAGCTTTCACGACTTCACATGCTAATTGTGCATTGAACAACTAAAATCTTTGAAAATCAGATTCTTTTCTTTCTTCTCCTGGACTTTGTAATTTTACTCAAACATTGCCCACAGGCTTCGACCCTTTATCTGAACAAACTATTCTTTCTTGTAGATCTTTTAATTAACCCATGAATCCGTTCACACATACTGTACCAAAAAGAAATGTCACTGTTTTACTATAATTTTTACTATGAAATAAGGTCCTTACTATGCAATAATATCTAACATAATAAGCCTAGATTTTGGCATCTCTGGAAAATTGTCTGTAGTGTGTGATTGTGTGAGTGAATGAGAGTGTGTGTGCCCTGCGATGGGTTGGCACTCCATCCAGGGTGTATTCTGCCTTGATGCCCGATGACGCCTGAGATAGGCACAGGCTCACTGTGACCCAAGAAGTTCGGATAAGCGATAGAAAATGAATGAATGAATAAAACATTACCACACACTGAATTCTATGACTGTCCTGTGACATAAAAACAGAATTTAGCCACAATAAACCACAATATATTTGCATACAAGCAGAACAATATAAATATAATAGATATAAAATATAGATGGCAAAAGTATCAACTATATAGACATGTGCAGTTTTATGTGTACTACAATGCTGTGCAACATCTGGCTGAGGTAGTTACAGTGAAATAGCTAACGTATAATAAATATTTATAAATACAGGAGGTATATTAACAGGACTATAAAGGGTGTGGGTTTTGTACAAACAAATCCAAGGTCTAGACCTAGGTGTTCTGGGTGGCCTGAGGAAAGAAGATCCTACTCATTTTCTCTATGTTGGCCTTCAGGAAGTGGAAACTAAAGTACTTTCCTTACTACAACAGAGCAAAAAAGTCCATTGTTTGCGTGACTGAGGTCACTATCTTTCTGGCCTTTGTCCAGCACGGCTTTCTGTAGATAGACTGCAGGTCAGGGAGCTCAGTGAGGATAGTGCTATCAGCAGATCACACCGGAGGACATCTGTCCTGCCTGGTTCTGTTCCCAAACTATGCTGTGATGCTTCCTGTCAGGATGCTCATGATGGTGTAGGTAAAAGTAAAAGCCCCTTAGAGGGCAGTTTAAAGTCCCTTAAGCATCTATAGTGGTATAGATGCTGACGGGGCTTATCCATCAGGGTGTTAACGGGACAGGACCATGACAGTTCCTTTGTGATTTGTGCACCAAGGTACTGTAAAATGTCCACTCTCTGAACCCTCTGGTAGCTCTTTTTCTGCTTCATAAATGTATCTCAAATACATTTTTCTGATTATAAGTAACAAATATTTTAAGGGCTTATATGACACAGACATTTTCTGTAGCACTTATCCAACACACAGTCTCAGGGAGTCTCTCACAGGGAACTTGGGGCAAGCAGGGACACCCTGGACAAGGTGCCAACCCTTGAAATGGCACAATCATCAGATTTACTCTGAGACAAAGTTCAGAGATGCCGATTAGCCTACAATGCACATCTTTGGACTGGGGAGAAAACCAGGGTACCTGGAGGAAACTCCTGATACACAGAGAGGACATGCAACTAGTAAAGTGGTAAATATGCACTTGACATCATTTACTGCTTTTCTAAAAATCTAACCTTATCATTAAAGGTTATTTCTTTCTCTAAAAACAAAAAATCTTGAACAACACTTTTCCCAAGAGTGTACTCTATGTTAGAAAATGAAGTGAAACATTCTGATCTTTTTGTGTTACAGGTGAGCAGAAAAAAATTCTGAAAAAAGCTTTCAATGAAATATAAAAGCTGTGTATGGCATCTGACAGAAGCAGATCTGAAAGGGAGGTTAAATCTCTGGAATGCTATAACAGATTTTTTTTTGTTGTTGTTGTTCAGATTGATATTTAGTTCACTGTTGTAGCATTGCTGCCTTGTTCGATCCTGAGCTCAAGTTACTTCTTGTGTGGAGTTTCCAGTAAGTTCTCTCATTTTCTCCTACCTCAGTAAAACATCAGTAGGTGAATATGTTTGTGGAAAATTGCCCATACGTTTGTACTTGGGTTTATCCTGGGAATATTCACTTACAGCAGATGAATGAATCAGGGAATATTTCATTATTTATATCTTATCATGGCAGCACGGTGGCTTAGTGCTTAACACGTCTGCCTCACACCTCCAGGGTTGGAGGTTCGATTCCCGCCTCCACCTTGTGTGTGTGGAGTTTGCATGTTCTCCCCGTGCCTTGGGGGTTTCCTCCGGGTACTTCGGTTTCCTCCCCCGGTCCAAAGACATGCATGGTAGGTTGAATGGCATCTCTGGAAAATTGTCCGTAGTGTGTGAGTGTGTGAGTGAATGAGAGTGTGTGTGCCCTTTGATGGGTTGGCACTCCATCCAGGGTGTATCCTGCCTCGATGCCCGATGACGCCTGAGATAGGCACATGCTCCCCGTGACCCGAGGTAGTTCGGATAAGTGGTATTGAATGAATGAATGAATGAATGAATGAATGAATTTGATATTTGAGTAAAGGAACATATGTGAAGTGCAACATTTACAATTTTTTAAAAAAGTTTTAAAAAACGTTTGTGTAATTTACATTTTTTTTGTCTTAACCATTTTACTCTAAATGTATACATAACTTTTAGATTTCACTATAAACAAAAAAAACTGAAAATAATGATAAAAAATGTAAATATGGGCAAAGTGATTTTATTTACAACTGCTATACTGTATATAGCAATTAAAGCATTACTGTTACATTTTATGTCTATGATGTATCACATCTTAGGAATACAACAAAGACATTGATTATGCTAATAAAATCTGATTAATGAAAATGTGAGCCCTTTACATTTAGTGTTTTTACTTCATCCTTTCATCTCTCTCTCTCTCTCTCTCTCTCTCTCTCTCTCTCTCTCTCTCTCTCTCTCTCTCTCTCTCTCTCTCTCTCAGTAAGTAATAAATGTTGCATAGGCTTAGCAGAGTTTCTGTGTTCATAATTCCTCAACTCTTTTTCTCATTGAAATGAAGGACATTTTAACAGATGTGGGAATGAGAGTTTAATTCGGCCTCACTGCTGGAGGAAACAGGACACGGCTATGCTTATCTACTTCTGTTACTAATATTGCTACAATGATATGGATAGGACACATGCCTGATATATAATAATATTACTCTGCTTTTAAACCTCTCACCTTCTGCAGGTTTAAAATATCGGCTTGTAGCTGAATCTGAAGGATGTTTAGTGTATAGCGTTGTGTGTCCTTCAGCAGCGGATCCTTCAAGGACAGTTCATGCTTCATGTGTTGAAAAAGTTTCCTGGCTGATTAAGGTTTGGTTATGCTCTGAAATACTGGCCCTGAGAGTTTAATACAGTTTTGTTTATGGACTTCATGATGAGAATATTTAAACATTGACACTCAGAGAATCAAATAGTAATACGTTATGAAATTAAAGGAAATGTTCATCTTCTCTAAAAGCTAATAAGACAGAAATACTGAAGTAAGAAAGGTATAGCCACTAGTCATGTTCTTACCTCTTAAATCTACTAATGGAAACAATCCAGAAAATGTGTGTGTGTGTGTGTGTGTGTGTGTGTGTGTGTGTGTGTGTGTGTGTGTGTGTGTGTGTGTGTGTGTGTGTGTGTGTGTGTGTGTGTGTGTGTGTGTATGCTTAATGTGGGCAAATCTAGCATAAAGATATGCTTCATCTGTAAAACTTTATCTACCTTAATTTTTTAAGGTATTTTTTTAATCTTACTTTAACTTACTTTTTTTAATTTTTTTAATCTTACTTTAACTACCTAAATCTGTTATACTTTAACCAATCAAAATACATCATAGTTCTTAACTCATAAAATTGTTAATACACTCCCTACATTCACACTGAAAAGAATTGTTGAAGACAATGGTAATGATAAAAAAAATAACAGTGAATGGTTAATTTAAACATTTAATGTAACATTATTGGACCCCATTTTGGCTTACATACAATAGAAGCACAAGTAAAACCAGAAGACCTATGGTTTACACAACCCAGTCTCACTCACGTTCATAGTTTAAAAGAATTTTCATTTTATTTCTTCTTTTGCTCGGTTTCTGCCCAGTTTCTGACATTACCAAGCTTTGTATTCATTTGTTTTGATACCCGATTCTGACTACTGTTCCTGTTTGTTGATTGCCTTACCTTTAGACTGTTTGCCATGTTTTTTATTAAAAGGTCGTTTCACTGTATTTGGACACGCTTCTGTGAACGTATCGTGACAGTATGCATGAAATAAAAGCCTTTAGTAGTATTGTGGCCATTAGCACAAACTGATCTGGCACAGAGTAAATAACATTTACATTTACATTTACAGCATATGGCAGATGCCCTTATCTAGAGCGACATACAAAAGTGCAGGTATAATCCACAGGTAATGGTGTTTTGGGCCATGCTCTTGTGATGTTCAATGATGTAAGCTCTTAATTCTGTCCGCTTAGATTTATAATGGCATATGATTATGATTTTGTTTAGGAAATGTTTTGCATCAAAATAATAATGGTAGAAATAACTGTCTGAGTGATATAACTTATAACAAATGTGGTTTCTGTCTTTATGACTGTGTTTAAGGGTGTTTACTGGTGGGCAGGTTGTTAAAATAGCTCAGTTTGTTGCCTCTGTGATGCCAGTGGTATAGTTTGTTTGACGTTACGTTAGTTGTAGGACTGGTCAAATATCTGTTTCAGGACCGTTCCCAAAACTGAGGTGTTTGTTCACATTGGAAAAAGAAAAAATCCTCCAGACATTTGTATTTAATTAGTAGTCTATTTATGTTTCAGTAGGATGTATTAATAGAGCACATGATGATGTCAATAACATTTTATTTCCAATGGATCTGCAATGCCAACAATACGACCATTTACTTGACACAGCTAGTATGTTACGCCATTTGATGCACTACTTCACCCATGTCACTGCAATACGTGGAAACACCTGACCAGATTAGTACTACTGTACAATTCTTGGATACCAAACTACTCTTAGACATATTCATACTTAAACTCTAGCCATGTTACTTTCATAAACATACTGCCTTTATTCTAATTATGTATGGCAATTAAGTGGTAGGATTGATTAGATGTGTAAGCTGTACTCGCTTTGTTTATACTAGAGCTAGTAGCCTTTCATATGACTTCCAGTCTTGAAACTAATTGAAACTAGCTGCACTGGCAAATTTCTTCAAGAAGCTTCAGTACTCTGAAAAACCTCTACGTAATTATAGATGTTTTGATAGCAAGTTATATTAATGTGACACTAATGTGGAAAAGGGCTTGTATGCACTATATACTGTAGAGACATTTTTGTAACTTCCAAAAAAGTTAATGTTCATTTGGACGTCATTTGGACAAACTATGATCATTTGGATCATCGTTGGCTACAAAGATTGTTTGAAGTTATGTGCAACGCTCATAAGATATTAACCAAGCGAGAAGAGCTAATAAGACTTCACAGAACAAACTATCCTGTAATTTAAGATTTTGTTTTAGATCTCTGTGTAGTAAAAAAAAGGGATAATAAATTATTCATTGAAATTGTGTAATATAGGTCATTGGTATGACTGTAGGATTTACAGAGTACATCTCTCCTGGAGCAAGATGTAAACAAACCCTGCTGCTGCCTCATGGAGAGTGTGCTGTAGATTCATTAGATTAATAAAATTACCTTTTTATTAAAAGCAATAAAATTAACATTTTATTGAAGACAAACATTGAAAATATTAAATGTATATGCCATTTGAGATAATAAAAGGTCCCCAATGTCTCTGGCATCAGTGTTCTCTACCTTTCTGTTCCCCTTCTGCTCACCAGTCTTCCCCTTTCTGTTCCCTTTTGTTTAGTCATTTATCCGAAAGTATATTCTTTATCATTATAAAAGTGTCTTGAATAAGTATACACTCCCCTTGACTATTTCATTTAGACAGTAAATAATTTAGACAGTAAGTAATTTATGTCTAATATTTGAAAGTTAAAAAAAACACAAACTTGTGACACAAAGTTTATAAAAAATATGAGACAGTTGTTTCCTGCATAAGTATTTACCCCTTACATCAATAATTGGTGGAATCAGCTTTTGGTGCAATTACAGCTGTAGGAATTTTTGTCACTTTTGTCTGAACCCTGATATTTCTATCCATTTTTCCTGTAAACTTGCTCAAGCTCTGTCAGAATTGGTGGATTTGCCTCCCTCCATTTTGCCTTCAACCTTGATTTTTTCCCAGTTTCAGCACATGAACAGCATCCCCACAACCATGCTTTGTTGTACCAAAGCTGACAAGGTAAATTTAGGTTTTATCAGACTACAGAAGTCATCATAATCTCCAGCATGCCTTTTTTTTTTTTTTTTGCTTCTTTTCTCTTGACACTTCTGCTCCATAAGGCCACCTTTAGAGAATGACAATGTTCATAGAACAGTCATTGCTCAGTTTCCTTCGTTTTCAGCTTTAAATTGTTTCTTTCACAAATTCTGAGTCCTTTCGGTGTCCTCTAATTTTGCAATTTTGCAAACCATATTGATCCACCATTTCAATATCGCAGGCTATTGAGTGAATGTTCATAAAATACAATCCCAGTTATGTCAATTTTACTTCCTGGTTGTAACACAATGGGGTGAATGGGGCGAATAAGTATACAAGGCATTATAAATTCTTCAGTAACTACAGTGAGACTGATAGAACGTTATGCAGTGAAGAATGTGAATCTGTTGATTTCTGAAACCTGTGAGATTAAGGAGTTAATATCTGTGAGTGGGGAAAATGAAATCTGAACGTGTGAGTACAATTGTTTGGTATTGACCTTGCCTCTAGCAGTGGATAATGACAATCAATAGGGAAACATTACATCAGTCACTGGTATGCGCCACCAGTGCCAGAGGCTGATACTACACACATCCACACACATCCACACACGTTAACTGATATTCACTGATGTGAATATCTTTAAATAATGCTCCACTAGGAACAGCTACAGGTTTTCTCTTTAAAATGGGAACCTGGAAGTATATATGTGTATTTGTGTCTATCGGATGATACGTTGTGAGGATGTGCTACTTGTTTACTTGTTTAATTTGTTTTTAATGTCGGTGTTACAAGTGCACAACATGTAATGTTGCTATAATACAGATCCATGGTCACTCATTTGATCCAATTACTGTCTGTGGAGTTTCCACTGCCTTTGTTCGCTCATGATTTTCTGGCTTTCCTACACCTAATCAACTTTCTTTGTGCAATATGTACCTTAGTGTATTGGCATCCCATCAATTTCACCTCATGCAAAGTGCTCCAGCACAACCCTGACTCAGATAAAGCAGTTACTGAAGATGTATGAATGTTTTTACAGTTATGCAAAACACCAAGGTTTATGGGTATAAGCTTTGTAAAAGTTGATTGGAATATTATCATCCACAAAAGTATTAATGTGTCCCATAAATACACAGTATAGTGTCCATATGCATTTTAACCAGATTACCTCCATGTAATCACTTTACACTGGAGAAATATTTCTGTGCCACAGCATTTTCTCCCTCACTTCCCATTGCTTTGCTTTGTGCAGTGCGAGAATAGGCTGAATATGAAATAAAGGGGCTCATCTAAAGGGAGCTCAGTGTGTTTAATATTAAACTCAGCGTCACAACACACTCAAACCACTGCTCTTTCTAGCTGCGTTACTGAACCTCTCAATAACAATGCATTATGGACACCAAAAGACTTATGCATTTATCAAGTGTTCTGTTGTTCACACACACACACACACACACACACACACACACACACACACACACACACACACACACACACACACACACACACACACACACAGACACACACACAGACACACACACTCTCTTTCTCTTACACAAGCACACAAACACACACACATACACACTTATGCCTTAAGTCTATATGAATGTACTGTATGTAAAAGAAAATTGAGAAGACAGGTCCATAAATCTCTTACCCGAGGACTTTCACACCATCATATCAAAGTCTGTCCCCCTTTACCCTGTGTGTGTGTGCATGTGTGTGTGTGTGTGTGTGTGTGTGTGTGTGTGTCTGGAGAGAGAGATTTGTATAAAATGTAAATGTACACAGATATGGGTCAAAATCTTCAGTTAACATCTATCTATCTATCTATCTATCTATCTATCTATCTATCTATCTATCTATCTATCTATCTATCTATCTATCTATCTATCTATCTATCTATCTATCTATCTATCTATCTATCAGCAACTTATACATTCTTTACAACTGTGGTGAACAGAAAAAGCATCTCAGCCTGTACAGGACATCAAACCTTAACATGGATGTGCTACAGCAGCAGAAGACCACATTGGATTTCACTCTTGTCAGCCAAGCACAAGAATCTGAGGATGTCATGGGACAAGACTCAATGAAAGTGGTCAGTTAAATTGTTTTTCCAGTCTTCAACTGTCCAGTTTCTGTGAGTCTGTGCTCATGATCACCACATATTCTTATTCTTGGCAGATCTAATGTGGACTTTTGCTGTTGTAGCACATCCACCTCAAGGTTTGTCATGTTGTGCATTCTGAGATGCTTTTCTGCTCACAACATTTGTAAAGAGTGCCTATTTGACTTACTACAGACTTCATGTCAGCTCAGACCAGTTTGTTCATTCTTTTCTAATCTTTCTCAACAAGATATTTCAGGCTGCAGATGCTACAACTGTGACAGATTTTTTTTTTTTTTTTTTTGTATTTTCTTACATTTCTGTGTAAACTCTCTGTGTTGATCCCAGGAAATCAACAGTTTCTGAAATAGCCAAACTAGCCCATCTGGCACCAACATCCATATTGAGTCACACACATACACACACAATATAGTAGCATGGTGGAGTGTGTGTTCCTGGTACAAGTGTATCTATGCACAGTAACATTTCTGGTATTTTTAGATGTCTTAATGTCACTGCTGAATTGAGAATAATTACCAGCCTAAAATATCTAGCTTTAACAAAAAAAAAAAGCATCAGTCGGAACATGATCTATACCTTTAGTCAAAAATAAACAGTTAAAACAGGAAGTCTTCTGTACAGGTAAGTGATTGGATTACCCTAACCCTAGGGCAATTCTGTCCTGAGATATATACAAGATAATATTTGTTAACTCACAGAGCACATTATATCAATTCTGTTCAAAATTCTGTTCAGTTCTCAGGCCTTGAATATTGTAACTGAATATCTATATACTGTAACAGCTATCTTTTAAATCCTTAACTATTAATGATTAGTAAATAACTATATATACTGTAAGACAGTTTGAAGTGGTTATGGTTTGATTTAATCAGGCAAGTCAACATTATTACTTTTGACTATCGCTGGAATAAGTATGATTATATAATCATTAATCATATTATATCTATAATCATATAATATTTAAACATTTCGTCTTTCATCATTTTTGATAATTAGACCAGAGAATAAATCTATAGAAATCCTTTCTTAATGAGTGGCCTTAAGTTAAATAATTTACTTGTATATGTGTCATAGCAGTCAGAGCAAATAATGCTGCTTCTTTTGCTTTGTTTTTGGTTTCCTTTAATTTTTTGACTCTTATCTCCACCTATGACTTATTATGTTGGCGAAGCCAACATTCTGTTTTCCTATTTAAGCTTACACAAAAATTTATAAAATTTAATGCAGCCTAGAGCTTTCGAGCCACATGAACCAAATTCGGATATGTTGTAGAACCTGGTCTGAGGTTTATTGCTATTACTTTTCTAAGCTATCGGAGTACCAGTACTTCAAGTACTTGGTCTCAAAGTGGCCTTTTTCCCCATAGACTCCCATTATAAAATTTGGAGGTTTATAACTCGGCAAGCTTTTGGACTATCTACATCAAACTTGGCCAGCTCCTTTAGGGTGATGCTCTGAACAAAGGTTTAAATTGGTGTACCGACTGGCCTTCCGGCTGTTCCACACAGCCCTGCCCCCTATATATGCAAAATCAAAAAACTTTTTACAACATGGACATGTGACATATCAAAACACTCAGAACAATGAGGGGAACTTCCTCAGGAGTATTCGGATGTCACATGCTCGTCTCCACTTGCCTCCAAATGTTTTGGCACCCTATCTTTCTGTCCACTTGTCTCCAAAAGTAACACTGACCCTTATGTCCACTCGCCTCCAAAAAGCACCGGCCTTTGTGAATACTTGCATCGTCAAAGCCAACATCAAAGTTTGTCGTGACGAACTTTACAAATCTAGTTACTGGTTACTTTCCATGTTGTCACAATTGTTTGAATCTATTTTGTATTAGTTCTTGAAAAGTTTGTAAATTTTAGCCTTTCTGTGTCTTTGTCACTTTGTGATGCCTTGCCATGTCTGTTAGGTCCATGCGTAAATTTAAAATTTTACACGAAACATCTGTATTCCAGTGTATATTCTCCTGTTTCTTATATAGATTAGCATTTTTTCGATGTTGCTTTGTTGACTGTGCTTTGAAACCTGCTATGGGCTGTGACTTTTGGATTGGATTTCCCTTAATAATCACCATGCTGAGTTTATGCACTTGCATCCATGCCTTATTCTACCATGTGTTACAGTGTGATTGGGTCTGCTAGAGAAACCTGGACTTGCTAAAATATGGCATTTTATAGGTTCTGAAATTGTGTATTGTTTTCTTTTTAGTGTATTGAGTTTGATTCTCTGTAATACTTTACTATGTCTGATTCTGAACAGCACTGCTGCATTAATACCAAGGTTCCTTATCTTCAGAAATATAGTGGACATATATACTGTATATACTGTACAGTATGTGAAATATAGAAATATATGTCTAGACAGGTGCTCAGAAATGGTCTTCTTTACACAGGGAATAGAACGTGAAATTGGAAACCGTGAAATAAGCGAGTTAAAAACCCAAGGTTAAACCTGAAGAAAGTAGTGACTGGGTATCTGGGGAGTGCTGACTCTTCCAATCTGGCTTTATGAAAAGACACACTAAATTCTGGATTTCATGTGGAATACTTCTCTCCCCAATTATTGGCTGATGGTGATGTAGTACCAGAAATGACATAACTCTCAAGCACACATACCTCACATTTTTGTGAAGTGTGTGTGTGTGTGTGTGTGTGTGTGTGTGTGTGTGTGTGTGTGTGTGCGCATCCTTGTCGATACAATATACAGTTGTGTGCAACTGTCAATCTGCATTCTGTGTGCTAGCGTGTGCTGTTTTGAATTGTGTTTGCTAGCATACAGTGTGTACGAACATATGTGCATTCTCAGGGTCATTTTGTCACATTCGTCTCTCACTCCTCAGCTGTTTTGTAATTAATGACTGCTTCCCTTATTCTTTCTTACCCAAGGACGGATGCCTTCCTGAATGACAATCAGACCCCCTGGACTTGTGTCTTTTCTGTTCTGAAAATCAGGAGTGTTCATGCACCAATCAAATTTCATGCTTTATTAGAAACGAAAATGTGATTGAAGGTATGGGAGAGATGAAAATCACCCTTAGTTAGAGCTCTTCTATTATTTTGATTATTTCCTCTTTTTTAGAACATACACAGCTTTTTGTGATAATTTATACACTAAAGAATAGCTTTCTATTCTAGGGTATTCTGTCCATCTATTAACTTTCAATATTTTTTAGCATTTTTATTCATCTCCACAGTGGATAATTGTTCCACCTATTTGATTTTGTTCCACCTATTTGATTTTGAAGGTTTTATGCCAGAATCCCTTATGCCCCCCCCCCACACCCCCCCATATGTGATTGGATGTTTGTGCAACCCTCAGTGACTCAGTCGGTTCCACAGACTGGGAAATCCCTAGCTATTATACCACCAGGTAACCAATATTCTGTATGCTATATACTAAATGCATTTTTCTACTTACATTCAAATACAAATTCATATTTTATTTCTTTCATAAACAACCATGCACAGTGAGACATGAATCGATAAGAATAAAAAAAGAGAAAACAATAAAGAATAAAACGATACTAAGAGTAGAATTCTAATGAAAGTAGAACAAAAGTAGAATTACTATGCAGCTAGGAAAGGGAAAACTGTATATGGAAAAATACCTAATGTATATATGACTGCAAATGCAGATGTGTCAATGTGTGTAATTGTAGTGAAGAAAATAAGATGAGGTTGGATTACGTGCAAAACATGAAGGAAAAACTAACAGAGCGTGGTCGATGCAGTCCTCACTATTGTCATCATGGATCTTAGAGCTAGTTCTTCTGTGACCATTTAGATTTATGAAGGTGAGTATGCAAAGTAAATGTTGTTCTGTCGGCTGCTCCCACTTTGGGGTCGCCTCAGCAGGTCATCTGGTCAAAAGTATGTGAAGTAAATAACCGGTTAATATTAATTTGCTAGCATGACACATTGTTTTTTATAGTAACAACCCAGGAATGTTCTACATAAACATGTTAAAATAAAGTAATTGCAGATTTGGTTGAATGAGATGAGTTAGATAAGATTTATGGAATGAGTTTCCAGTGTCACTGTTGTAACTTTATTTTTATGGTACAGTAGAAGTCTTCAGGACTGAGGGCTTTGTGTTAGGGTGTCAAGCTGACAAGCTGATGAGAAAATGTGCTGCTATACAGTACCAAATGAATAACAGGGGCTTTTCCAGAGCACTTCAGGAAAATCATCACAGTAAACACATCACCCCAGCCTATCGATGATTATTGTTCTGAAACTACATACCCTGTCATCTTTTATCACTTACCTGTCTGAGCTATGAGCTTTTTTGCTTCGTGTAAAATGTTCTGAGTTTTTCCTCAGAAGTTTTTTTTGGAAGACATTTACACTGCTGCTTAATTTTCAGAATTTTGGTTTATTACACACATGAAATCCAGTCAACCATAGCAGGCTGTAAGTTATAATTCCACTAAGTTTGACAGCTTGGAAAAGTGTAGAGAAAGCACTGAATGAGAGAAAATGGGGAGTTAGATTTCCAGTAAAAATCATTCTAATGTTTCTGACAGGTTTTTCTTTTTAATTTGAGACTGTAGCCGCAGTATGAAGCACGAGTGTTCCCTCCACCTGCAGCCTCCACTTCACTGCTCGCCTCCTGATGAACACTCAGTGATTGCCCTTGGCTTTACTCTCTTTATTTCCATAGCGGTGGTCGTGAATACCAAATAGATGCATTCAGCTGGATTAAACCAAGAAAATCGAGGATAGCTTTATTGAGACTGCATCAGATAGGATGAAAGACACACACACACACACATACATACATACATACATACATACATACATACATACATACATACAAACCTGCATATCCATGTACAGTATGTTCACTCCAGGGGAGCAACCCGTCGAGTGATGACTAGTGCACTGTTCTGTTTAAGTGTAGCCTATTATACATTTTTGATTTGTATGTGTTTTTGGGAAGTTTTGCTTCCTGCTTGGTAGTTTTTTATAAGAACCTCTGTGGTGCATTTAAAAGCAGGTCGCTAATCTTGTGCATATGAATATTTCATATGCTTAAGATTATGTAGAGCAGGGGGGCCCAGCACTACTCATGAGATCTGCTCTCCTGCAGTGTTTAGCTCCAGCACTAATCTACCTGCACAGGAACGCTGATTTCAATAAACATCACTGCAGGTGATCTATAACATTATTCCTGCATCAGATATTTTAAGGAGGGCTTTCACATTGGTAGTCAGTCTGAAAGAGATCAGGGTTTTTTCAGTGAGGGGCGGTGCCTCTCAGGGTAAAAATCAGGCCCAAACACAGAGATAGCCAAACGAATGATTTCATTAACAAAACAAAGGCAGAAAACCCTGGGTAAAACATAACTAGACTAGAAAGGAAACTGAAACACAAAACTATGTAACAGAATAAACAGACTAGAGGCACGAAACAGAAAACACGGACGAAGACAAGCGTGAACCTGAAGACGAAGTTTCTGTGCTGCAAAATGCAATGCGGCAGGAATAAATAGGGGAAACAATTAGAGACACATAAGGAACAGATGTGAACAGGTGGGAAGAGATCAGTTTAGGGCTGGGCAAAGACATGTGAACATGAAACATTAACAAGGCAAGTCGTGGCCTAATGGTTAGAGAGTCTGACTCGTAATCCTAAGGTTGTGGGTTTGAGTCTCGGGTCGGCCACGACTGAGGTGCCCTTGAGCATGGCACCGAACCCCCCAACTGCTCCCCGGGCACCGCAGCATAAATGGCTGCCCACTGCTCCGTGTGTGTGTTCACGGTGTGTGTGTTCACTGCTGTGTATGTGCACTTTGGATGGGTCAAATGCAGAGAACGAATTCTGAGTATGGGTCACCGTACTTAGCCGTATGTCACGTCACTTTCAACAACAGCACATGACATAATAATTCAATACAAATTATTTGTATAGAGCTTTTGACAAATCACATGTCTCAAAGCAGCTTTACAGAAGTATAGAAACACAAAAAATTAATTGTTACTTAATGCTAAAACTTACTTAATGTAAAAAATTAAGTTGCTATTTATTTCTAACGTCTATCCCTATTCCTAATGGATTCCTAACCAGAGGTTATGCTGGCAAGGAAAAACTTCCTGAGATGATATAAGGAAGAAACCTTGAGAGGAACCAGACTCAGAAGGGAAGAGAGAGAGAGAGATAGAGAGATAGAGAGAGAGAGAGGAGAAAAAAGAAAAAAGTTTGGTATGATTGTAATCAAGTGATGGACAGTATACATTATGTGCAAAGTGCAGACAGGGACTCCAGCAAGACTAGCTATGACAGCATAAATAAAAGGGAGAGCCAGAAGGTGACACAGATCTGAGGGCTCCCTGGGATGTAAAGCGTTTAACCACTCCACACTCAGCAAACCTGAGAGACTTGTGAGGGTGGTATGGCGACAGCATCCAGACATCCCAGTTCACCAAATCTGCTCTTTTAGCAAAGAAAAGCTATTCATAAAATATTAGACTAAAAAAATGTGTTTTCAGCCTGGAATTAAACACTGAGACTGTGTCTGAGTCCCGGACACTAATTGGAAGGCTGTTCCTTAACTGTGGGGCTCTGTAATTAAAAGCTCTGTCCCCTGCTGTAGCCTTTTGTACTTGAGGTACTAACAAGTAGCCTACACCTTTTCTAACAATATAACTAAATACAAAATATATTATATAAATATATAATACAAAACATACATTGCCAAAACACTCCCTAGTGCATTGGCAGAAAATGTCGAAGCATATCCCTGACATGCAATGTGAAAGCTGTTATGTGGACCAGGAAGCGCACAGCGGTACCAAACCTGAGATTCACTGTAGGAGGTGGTCTGAGTTCAGTTGCACTGGAGCTGTGCCTCAATTCCTGTAAATGTGACCACAACTCATACTGGTATCCGTGCTCAAGAAATAAAGTAACTCATGCATGTGTTTTAACCAGACCGATGCTGCTGAAAAAAAAAGGAACAATCACAGGGAAAGAGGAACAATCACACTCAGATTTGGACTACAGCAAACTTGTCCAATGTGAAAAGCTGAGGTACCAGAGCACAGGATCACTGCTGAAGCCGGAGACATCATTTTTTATCTGCCTTGTCTTATTAACATAAATAATTATTTCAGAGTTTTGGTCATTAAAGTTCCACAGACAGATCAAGTTTGGCAGCAGTACAGGAACGAACATCTGTTCCCATCATCACATTTTAAACCATTGACAGGAGATAAAATGAATTTGCTAGACTTAAAAGTTTCTAAAACCTGAAATGTACACAGAAAAAAATCAATTCTAAAATCCGATGTATCTACACTATGATACTCTATAATACGAACGAAGTAGTCTGAACAAAGAAAACTTCTGTATGTTGACAGACATTCTATAAAAGATATAGCATGTTACTATTTTATAAAAATACAGTAAAATACTCATGAGAAGATCTGTACTGTACATTTACAGTAAAGGTTGCAGTATTGTTGCTTCCATATGTGTCTTTTTTGACTCTGGCAGGGTCATGAAACACCAATCATAAAGCAGTCCATCAAACTACAAAGGAACCGATCTGAAAATTATACAATCTATTATAACACTTTAAATAATAAGAGAAAGACATATTATTCTAAGATAAAGGCTTACATGGGGTTAATATTAGGGTTTAAATAGCTCTGAGTCCTGTGGCTGCGATTCAGTGAGTAGTAAGCAGAGCATGGCTGGCGTAGTGTGACTGTGGCACTATTATAACACTTGTCATCACATGCAAAACCCAATTCCTAAAAATGCGGCAAAGAAGCTTGAAAGAGTGGGTGGGATGTGTATCATGGCTAAAATGAAACTTTAGTGCTGTTTGTTGATCGGGCCTGGCTGCCAGCTGGGTGATTTATTCTTAAATAAACTCACAGCGGGTCAAATAAATCGTTGCTTCATTCACATTACAGGGTGTGTGTCTGAGTCTTTGTGAATTTGTGTGTGGGGGGTGGTGGTGGTGGTGGTGATGGTAGGGTAATGAATAGTCCAGCACTAGAGCTTTATATGTACGCTAAGGTGTGCTGCACAGCACCCTGATTGAAGTTGCTTTTGTTACAGATCAGACTCGAGTGGTTGTTGTCTCTGAAACAGGCTCCTGACCTCCCGCTCTTATTGGCCCAGCAGCCAGCAGCCCTGAGTGAGGTGATTTTAATTTGTCAGAACTGTTTACCAACATTTGGCCAAGGTTATTACCTCGCTGTCATAGAGAGGCCACCCGGTAATGAAAAGCAAATAAATACCCGAGAGAGAGAGAGAGAGAGAGAGAGAGAGAGAGAGAGAGAGAGAGAGAGAGAGAGAGAGAGAGTTGCAGGAGGTGACAGAAAGAGAAAAAAGAAGTCAGAGCTAGAGAGAGACAGAGAGAGAACAAGAAGTGAGACTATAGACAGAAAGGAGAGATATAGAGAGAGATAGACAGGAAGAGAGATAGACAATTAGCAAGAGAGTGAGAGAGTGAGATACAGAGAGAGAGAGAGATACTATCCAGAGGCAGACAGAATATATCAGAGAATCAAAGAGGCAGCAGGAGGTGTGCCAGTTAATAAGGAGAATTGGAGGGAGGAGGCAAGAAGAGGAGGGGAGAGGAGAGCAGGAGAGAGAAGAGGAGAGGTGGAGGGCTTTTATTATTCCTTCTATCCCGGAGAATCAATTACCCTCAAATGCAAATTGAGGGGCATTATTTATCTGTCCATTAGCAATGAATTATTCAGGTTTTTACAGGAGGGGAAAGCAGAAGACGTCAAGGAGCGTGTCTGCAAATGGAACAATGTGCAATTTACATCCTTCATTACGACGTCCTGCATCACATTAGTTAGGGCTTTTAAATCAATACCCCACCCTCCCCCCAACTCACACTCTCTCCCACACACACCTTCACAGCAGTTGTGTACATTAGTCAGATGATTGGCTTTGTGTGTGTGTGTGTGTGTGTGTGTGTGTGTGTGTGTGTGTGTGTGTGTGTGTGTGTGTGTGTGTGTGTGTGTGTGTGTGTGTGTGTGTGTGTGTGTCTGGGTACAGGTTAGCCAGTATCCAGTTTCATTTCTTCCCTGTATAAATTGCTAAAAGACTAATTTAAAAGATATGAAATATGAGGTGATATTTGGGGGGTTGGGAGGCAGAGGGTGGCCTTCATTAAGGCTGATGTGGCTGAGAAACAGCCGGAGGAAAAAAAAAGCACCATCTGCTAAGAAGTGAAGAGAGAGAGAGAGAGAGAGAGAGAGAGAGAGAGAGAGAGAGAGGGAGAGGGAGAGAGAGAGAAAGAGAGAGGTGGGAGAGAGAGAGAGAGAGAGAGGTGAGAGAGAGAGATGAGAGATAGTTTGGTAGATATAAGAAGAGGTGGGAGAGAGACAGCAGATATAGAGATAGAGAAGAGAGATATCTATAGTATGATGAGGGTTAGAGAAATATCTGTTTTTTTTTCTCTCTATGATCCTCTCTCTCTATTTTTCTATCTCTCTATCCTATTTTTTTTCGAACTTCTCTTTTTTCTCTCTCCCCTCCTCTTTCTCTCTCTCTCTCTCTCTATCTACTCGCTCTCTTTTTATATATTTAGCTCTTCTTTTTCTCCTACCGCCCTATAAGATAGAGATCCATCTCCTCTAGAGAAGAAGAAGAAGAAAAAATTGCCCTGCTTCCTTCATGAATCTCATACTTCTTTGCTGTTTTGTGACCCTGTGAGTCTGAGCCATTCATTTGTTCTATTTTTAGTTGATGTTCCTGAAATAAAAACTCCAGTCAAGTATTTTGTACCGTTAGCCCTCTAAAGAGTCATCTTAAAATTCAGTTAATTAGCAGCTAATCATGAAACAAATTACACAGTATCTTCTATTACATATTTCATCTTTCTTTAGTAAATGTATTAGGAGATGTGTGGAGTTAAAAAGTAAGGGACATAAATCTTCTGAATCATACAGTACAGTATATATGATAAACACTTTTGGTAACATTTTCAATGAAGGCCATGGTTATAATAAACCATATAGATGCATCTAAACTTATACTGGTTTCAGGAGATTTGTGTATCGTTTGTGTATATTGTGTATACCGAGCACATTTACTTGTACTTGTAGCCTTTAAATAATCCTCAGTACCAGCATCTATAGCAGGTGCTACTGTGTGACATAAGGCTAGTTGTTTGCCGCCACTATAATAAACAGACGGCAGGAAATGACAGCAATCTGGACATATTTCCTGATTATTGATCAAAGAGAAACAGACTGCAAAATGCCAATAAGAGAAGCTACATCATTTGATTTTTCTCCAGTTAGAAACCTGAAAAAGCATCTTAAATGTAAATATCAGCATGAAAGTGCAGCTACGATGCAGGCAAAATGAAAAAAGGCTACACACAATACTAGTCGCAGCTCATACCAAGTGTATTGTAATCAGACAACTAAATGTTTTATCAAACAGGTTTAATAATGAAGAAAACCTCAGAGCAGACTAAAGCAAAGTGACTTTTCCTTCCTTTTGGTTGTTAGCTTCTTTACATCCTTTACCATTATTCAAGGACCCTCTTAAGGACAGTTATGCAAAGACATTTCAGTAACTAATAAATACAAACAAAATAAAATAAAAAAGCTTTAGACCAGGGGCATTCTGCCTCATCTAGAAATGGCTGTTGTTTGTTCAGGTATTCAGACAGAAGTCTGTCTATTGAAATGGGTGGCTTCTGGTTGATTTTAATAAAATCCTGCACCCACACCAGCCCTTTGCGGATAAGATTAGACGCTACTGCTCTAGACTTAGACTGAGAGGGGGCGTGAATTTCACTAGGGGTTTGGTAGCTTTCTGTCTTTTCCCATTAATTATTAAACATTAAACACATAATCTCAAATTAAAATTCACATCCTCAGAAATGGTGATTTGAATTCTTGACTTGCCAAAATCGTTTAAACTCAAACTGCATTGTTCAACAGCAGCAGATTATCCAGATACACAACAGAGATGTGTACCGGTATTGCAGTCAGTATAAGTGGTACACATGAGTGAATTCTGCATCAGAGAGAGTGGGCAGAAGACAGATGCAGATGCAGTTCGAGTTATTTATTGAGATACTGGCAAACAAATTCAAATCTTTAGCAGGGTCAGTGTCAAAGAACAGGCATTGGTCAAATGAGCAGAAAACACAACCAGACAATAAACTGAATTAAAATCAGACTTGGTCACAGAAGCATAAGGTATAGTAAGTTCAGATCACAACATGTGCATGGTATGAAGAACAGCATCTGAAATCACATTTTTTTTTTCTTATTTCAACTTTCAACAAGTTAACAATTTACTCAGGCGTTGGCAAATTTGACTAGTTTACTAGATAAACTTTACTACAAACCTTAACATTAATCCATCAGGATGCTTTTATATTCATTATCAAATGAAATGAGGCTACTGTACTTTGTCGAGCTGCTGTCATCTTTACAATGTTCTATTTAACACCTGTTGTCATAGTTTTCTAGTGTCATTTGTTACTATGGCTCTTTTGCATTGTGTATCAAAACCACAGACTGTGAATACCATCACCGCTGAATAAAAAAAAAAACTGCTAAGATGAGAGAAGGTCAGAAGGGGATATTCTTCATTCTGAATGAGATGCAGTCATTAGACGCTGTGAGCGGCTTTGATAAAGTGGCTGCTCAGTGCAGGAGGGCGTTAAGGCCAGACGCTGTGAATTCAGCCATCATGTCCCTGTGAGTCTGTCCAAACGATAGTCCCTCTGCTATTTTACTCCAGTGTTACAGCACTCTGAGAACACCACAGGTGACTATGACTGATATCACACCTGCTTCTGTGGCCTAAAAACACTCATAGATATAGGTGTGTAATTTTCTTGCTTGTTCTCTGTATCATGCCTCTCTTATATCATGCTCAATCTCTGATCATTTTTAATTGGGTAAAGTATTTGTAAAATTGTTTGCCTACAATCCAACACAGGAATCATGAATCATGTCTTACCTAATTTGCACAGAACTGAAACATTTTTTGAGGCTTTGTCTTTGTCGCTGTCACTAAAATTGCTCCTCTGTGTCGCTCATGTACATGAAAGTGAACTTTTGTCTGTCACTGTCGCTTGCATGAATTTGAGCATCGGGTAACGCAACATGGATGAAAGCGTGAGGGAAATGTGTATGCGCAAAGTTTTTCACAAGGGAAGTGCAGAATGTTTAACTAACTAGTAAAGAACTAGTGTTCACAATCGGCTAAACAGACCAATAATAAAATAGGATATAGATAAAAAAAGGAATTAAAGAAAGACATAAATGCCACTTGTTGCCATAGCAGCTTCAACGAATAAAAAAACAGCAAGGCGAACGTGGGTGAAACAGCTTCTTAGGAATGCAAACATTTCATTTAGTCGGTTGTTTAAGGGAACATGCTTTAGATTGACTTTCAGAAAAAAAAAAAAACTCTACCAAAAGAAAAAGACATCTGATACACTGTGTAAGAGTAAGTACTGAGCAAGATATACTGAGTTAGTAGGAAGTCAACTCAAGTTTCTAATATTTTTTGATTATCATAATATGAACTATTATTACCTAATGGATCATCTCTGTGCTTGCGTGATGTCTGGAGCAGCAACGTGCAGGCATTTCCTTCTACGCTTCAAAGACTCTCACATTGATGCACTGCTTTTGAAATGCAAACAGCCTCTTTTCCACCAAAAAAAAAAAAAAAATCTGAATAATTTATCCCACACTCCAAAACACAAGTGACTCATGCTTGAAGTGTTTGTCTATAAAATCAGGACTCTGAGCTGGACAGTTTTTTCTTTCTTTCTTTCCCAGAATTAAAGCAAGGTGTATATGAATATGAGCAGTAGGTAAGATTGGTTATTGTTTTTCAAGATTAAGGATATTATGGAAAAAAATTCAGTTGGAGTTTCCAAGTTCAACTAGTATAAGGATAAGTATTATTACCGTAAGGTACTGTGGAGCTCTGAGTATACAACAAGCAACTTAATGCTTGCATGCATTACATCTTACCCACTTTATCATCTTATAGGGCTATTGATGTACTTTTCTTGTAAGAGCAGTGAGCTACAGAGATGGGACCATTCACGTGCATGAAAGCCAAGTTCATGTTTGGGGAGTGATCAAACTATTCCAATCCAAACTGAAGTGCTTTTGCAGCTTTGCAGATGGCCATGACTTAAACCATTATTTTTGATAATTAAATCATAGACTATTGTTCCTTTAAATGAAAGACAATAAAATGTTTTTCCTTTGACAGAATGAACATATTTGGTTTGCAAATTGGATATATTCATAATAATGTTTATTGGCTTATCAATAGAAGGACCTTTTCCAGCTGAAAAAGTATGTAACCTTCTCAAGTATCAAAAAAAATGAGGTTCATTCAATATATATGAAAAGGAAGAAATGAACATTAGTCTCTGTGATTAATTCCGGGTTCAGCACATGATCAATTAAACCAATTGATGAGGCATATGAATGTGTGATGATGAATGAATCTGCCACTGCTGGCAGATAAATGAGCATATACTAACTGCCTCTCTCAATCCTGAATCCTTTCATAACTCTCTATATGATGAATTTGTTGCAGCGGCACCTTCTAACAGTTATTTGTTATGCTTACACACATTACATCATCAAAGGCATTTCTGTATTGTAAATATGCTCTAAAATATTCCATTATTCACAAAGAACAGTTGAAGTCAAAGAATCTGGTTATGAAACAGTTCATTTGGATGATACACATAACAATTAAGTTGTATATTATTAAGATAGGATAACGGAAGTCAGTGCCATTGCACAAATGCCAGCACAAAAATATATATTTCTCAGGGAACAACCTACTTCATTTCACATTAACTGTATTGTTAAAACGTTGCATATTGACCATCTGTCAAGTGTACTTAAGAACGTAATATGAGATACCCGGACAGTGAAAATGAGCGTTCTTCTGGTTACCCATGAGTAGCATTGCCACTTTGATATGCTAATGCAGTCTGACTCTGTTATAGATTAAGGTTTTAAATAAAGGTCACTGAGTTGGAGTGTGTGATTTGAATGTGTCTCTGTGAAGGTTACCCTTCGGCTATGCATCAAAAACCAGAGCCGGATGTGTAGGCTTGTTCCTTATAGAGCTCAAGTTAAAACATTGTCACTGACATTTTGTCCAGAATGCACAAAAAAAACAGCATAAGTGTCAAACTTATGTCAAAAAAATGCTCAGGTTATACTTTTGGAAATACGGTGCAAAGGTTGTGTAACATGTAAAGAAATTGCTGTAGTACGGCATGTGAAAACCTGGCCATCACAGTCAATTGTGGGTCTTCCCCAAACATTTCACACTAAGATTGTTAAGAATGCCTTTGTATGCTTTAGCGTTAAGATTTCTTTAACCTGTTCCAGTATGACAATGACCGCTAAGCATATAAAGATGTTATGCCAAGGTTGGGTTGGAATTGACCTAAACAGAGGCCAACAGAGAATATTTAGTCTGAACACTTTTTTTGCATTCACAGTGTCAGGTCTCTTTGGTGAAGTTTTATAATGAAAATACCTAATACAGTAAGTTTGACTGGCAAGAATCTTGGAGAACCGGTAATAGTTCTTACTTTTTTAGCTGTCACGGTTAGCACGTTCGCCTCACACCTCCAGGTTCGTGGTTCGATTCCCACCTCTGCCTTGTGTGTGCAGAGTTTGCTTGTTCTCCCCGTGCCTCTGGGGTTTCCTCCGGGTACTCCGTTTTCCCCCGGTCCAAAGACATGCATGGTAGTTTGATTGGCATCTCTGGAAAATTGTCCGTAGTGTGTGAGTGTGTGAGTGAATGAGAGTGTGTGTGCCCTGTGATGGGTTGGCACTCCGTCCAGGGTGTACCCTGCCTTGGTGCCCGATGACGCCTGAGATAGGCACAGGCTCCCCGTGACCCGAGAAGTTCGGATAAGCGGTAGAAAATGAGTGAGTGAGTAAGTGATTTATTACATAAACCTACCTACCAATATACAAATGTTGCTCCATGATATTCTATTTTTCTGGTTAAAATGGCTCTTTCATATCTAGCAAGCAGCAAAGCAGTTATCAACCATTCATTTTCTATGTGCGCACATTATACAGAGCCACAAATTTTCCAAAAACAAAGCAAGATCATGCCAATCCTCAGGACCAAGTGACTCTTCAGAACACACAATGGCACCACACAATGGCACACGTGATCTGATGTTTCTTCAGTTCTTCAGATGTTTCACACACTCTTTTGGTTCCTAGGTTTAGTGAGTGACCTGCAAAAATGGAGGAAAACCTTATTTCTGCAGTTATCTTATATACAATCTGTCATTAAAAAGTGTACAGAGATATTAGAAAGAAACATTAAGCTTAAAAAGAGATCATTAGTGCCTGTGATGAATGTACATTAAGTTGCTTTTTTAATTTGCCAATGAAGCAAAAGTCTTTCACGTAACATGCAAATCAAACAAACAATTTACACATTGATTCGCAAATTATTTCCTTTTTTGTTTAACTAGTCAACTGTAGAAGTTATTAAAACAAAAACAAGTAATAGACTGCGAATATCCCCAAGCAACAAAAGTAGCACACAGACTATAAGCAACACAGAATAAATGTCACTTCTGAGTGCGAATGTGAATGTATTGTTTTTTAAACCTTTTAAAAAGTACTGTAAAGATACAGTGCTTATGTTTCTACCTACCAAAAACTGGGTGAAAAGGTGTAGCTAGGATTTAATCTAATGCATAAACTCATCCCAAATGAACACTTCCTCAGGGCACAGGGTTTCAGTAAGGCCAAAGACATATTTTACTATGTATCCCTATAGTCTGCCTGGGATGTTTCCTGCTTCGCTTGGTCCCTGTCAAAGCAGAGGGTTGTGTTGTTTGCACATGTTCCAGTAGGATCAGGACTGGCCCTGAAGTATGAGACCTCATGACCTGGCAGTTATTGTCCTCTCATCAAGGCTACTGTCAGGACTCAGCCTGGACTTTGGCCACGTGCATCTGTTTACGTTCCTCGTCACGTGTCTGCCCCGCCTTCGTCTGCTCCTCCCTGTCTACACACCTGTTTCCCATTGTGATTACCCTGTGTATTTAACTGTGCCGCGTTGCCTTGTGCAGCACGGAATCTACTGTTGTCTTTGTCCTGTCTCTAGTCCGTGTGTTGTTTCATGTCCTTTGTTATTAAACCCTGTTGATTTGGCTGTCCTGCATTTGGGTCTGCTTCCTTACCCTGCGTCATGACAGCTACACAATAGAGAGAGAGAGAGAGAGAGAGAGAGAGAGAGAGAGAGAGAGAGAGAGAGAGAGAGAGAGAGAGAGAGAGAGAGAGAGAGAGACTCCTAATGTGTAACTGAGATGCTTGAAGAAGTATTGAATGTCAGCAGTCTTTATTGGATGTAGAATTCCTATTTTTACAATATACATTCTTACTAGAATTACTGCAAAGTAAAATAAAGTACTGCAGTTCCTGCTGTTAATGTCTCACCATGACATCATGCTGAATGTGGAATGGGATCAACATTGATTGTTAGATTGATCTGCGTTAGCGAACATATCAGCCAGTTAAACCTGATTCAAGAAGTTACAGAAGTCATTGCTCAATTTCTTGATCCCACCTCCTATCAATGCCCTGAAAGCATTCTCCCAGATACACCAGCGTCCATTGGAGTTCCTCTTCTTCCTCGTAAAAAAAAAAATGATTGAGACACTGGGGCAGAACAGTGGCACAGGGATCAGCATCTTTGTCGCACACTTCTAGGGTTAAGAGTTCAAGATCTACTTCCACCCTGTTTGTGTGGATTGGGCATGTTCTCAGATCTTCCTGGGATTCTAGACTCTAGACATCCTGTGACCCTGTGTAAGATTAACAGTAAAGAAAATTAATGGATGGACTTGAGATATGCCTGTTTTATTTTAGGCAAACTCCACCCCATGTGCATAAATCTTGTCCAGCTGTCTAAACAGTCCATATTTATGCTTATATCATGAATACACAACCCTGAATATCACCCTATGTTCAAACAGGCAGCTCAAATCCAATATTTTGTTTGAGTTGAAAATCTTTTCTGCAGTCTATGACTCAAGTCACGTTTGCATTTCCAAAGACATTATACAAGCAATGATTGGAAAGAACCTCATTGAGGTAGTGCTGCAGTGCATGCAGTGAAAGCAGCAGCAGCAAAAAACATAAATAAATAAATAAAGGCACATGTCTTGTTTTTTAGTGTGGTTGTCATTATCTGGTTTGGATACAAAACTGGACAATGTATGGCCCTGGAGAATCCTTCATTATTTAATCTGTCATTTATATTTCCAATCTGTACTGACACATTTAGCTCTAAACCATCCTTTTTTCCTATTCCCTTTGTTATAGCACTCTAAAATTCCATAAGAAAGCAGTTTAAGGAGATGGTAGCAGCTTGATTTGGAGTTCTTCATGTATATTTTTAATAGCTAATATACATTGATCAACGTTAAAACCACTCAAAAAAGATCATTAACTATCTTGTTACAGTGGTACTTCTGGGTGGGATATATAAGGCAGCAAGTGATCAGTCAGTTTTCAAACTTGGTGTGCTGGAAGCAGGATAAATGGGCAATCGGAAGGATCTGAGTGACTTTCACCAGAGGCAAGTTATGATGGCTAGACGACAGGGTCAGACAATCAACAAAACAGCAGGTGTTCTTGGTATGAAGTGGTTAGTACCAGTGTTGTAATGTAACGAAGTACAAATACTTCATTACTGTACTTAGGTAGAAATTTCACATATCTGTACTTTACTTCGCTATTTAAATTTATGTCAACTTTCACTTTTACTCCATTACATTTCCTAGATAAAATGTATACTTTTACTCAGCTATATTTCCACTAAGCATCTTCGTTACGGTACAAAATAAAATCAGCAGAAATGTGTACGATTGCAATAAGGGAGATTTGGCGAATCATGCTCCTTGATTGCATTTCGCAGCTCCGCACGCTCTATTTCAGCGTAATGTTGCCAAAGGAGGCAGAAGCACAACTGAAACCGCCATGGAAGCACCTACTGGAGAACCTCCTGTTATCGTAGACCAGGGGTGGCCAACCAGTCAGAGATTTTTTTACTGTGTTACCGCAAAGAGCCACATCATACACATGGGCACACATGATCATCACTTTTTTTCCCTGTCATTTTGAGAGCAAACTTGACACAAATTGTTTACTCAAATGATCTTGCTCCTACTGGGAAACTTTAAGGAATTTTCATACCACTCACATGCGCGTTTGACGAAAATACCGTATTGAACTCTCAAGCGAAGCGAACACACACATTAAAAAGACACAAATACAAACTTCGATATGAACGTAAGAGCCGAATGAAACCGGGCAAAGAGACGCATGCGGATCGGAAGCCGCGGGATGGCCACCCCTGTTGTAGACGACCACCCCGACGATAGTGGTGAACAGGGTGAAGAAGATAACGTTATACACCCGTGGCCGTATTTGCAAGAAACGTTTCTGTAGATTGGAATGAAAGATTCTTCCTACCGGTTGAAGTGCATCTTATGCCTACTGAAAATCACTGAAATTTTACTTTTTACTTTTACTTCAAATACTTAAGTACATTAAATATCAGAAAATTACTTTTGATACTTAAGTACAGTAAATATCAGATACTTTAAGACTTTTACTTGAGTACTTTTCTAAAAGGCAACTTTCACTTCTACCAAAGTCTTTTTCTAGTACGATACTTGTACTTTTACTCAAATATTGCTTTCTAGTACTTTATACAACCGAAGTGGTCCAAGGAAGGACAATCGATGAACTGGCATCAGGGTCATGAGCTCCCAAAGCGCTCTAATGCACATGAGGAATGAACGCTAGCCAATGTTTACACGTTACATTACCGATTACACATAAGAGCTACTGTAGCTGAAAAAGTTAACACTGGCTATGATAGAAAGGAGTCAGAAGACACAGAACATCGCAGCTTGCTATGTATCCTTTATAGGTAATTTCATGCTCTTATATATTTCCACATTATTTGTAAGGTAAAAAGAATCAAACAAATGGCATTCGTGTGCACACTTTTAAAGATAGGCGGGCTTAACTAACAGCTCAATTAAAGCGCAGGTATCAGTCAAGCATGGAGCTCACATAGCTATTGATCTGCTGAGCTCGTTTTGTTTCATTCTGTGCTTTTCACTATCTCCCTTCCTTCTAGTGTAATCACATCATTCAGAGAGCTCCGATAATTCCACAAGTGCTATATGAAAGTGGGAGGTAATTGAGGATTGGTGATGAGAAGGACAAAAATGGCATGAGGGTGGGAGGGGATCTGAAGAAGGTGAAAAAGAAAAGAGATAAGAGAGATGGATTTAATTTTATCCCTTGCTCTGGAGCTTTCAGCACAGTATGACTAGGTGTCAAGTCTCTTTGTACCTTCCAGGGTAGAACGATAGAACATTTCTTAAGAGCAAAAAGTTAAAACTCCTTCTGACCCCATCACCAACTTAATGCCAGCCAAGGCCTTTAATCGCTCCTGCTCTTCACTAGACCTGACAAACAGCTGTCTCTGAAGTATCAGATTTTGATGAACCAAGGCCATATAATTTTGTAACCTGACAGACCTAGGAACATGAAAGTGATTTTGATGTTATAACCTTGCAATGTGATTTTCCTGGTTATTAAAAAATGTTCTTTTCAATATAATAGGTTGATCTCATACTGTATATGTTGCCAAATACCAGTACTTCCAGCGTTTTGCGATGTTGCGGTCACAGAAATGAACACAAACTCAAGCAAACTTCATAATATTCACAGATATTATTCAGATTTTGGACAAGATGCATTATGTGGCAGCATCGCAATGCACAGTCAGTCAATGCCCTCTTCAATTCACATGCATTGACGATGAGTACAGCTATCATAGACGGTTATTACATGTTATTACATTGCATTCACTGCTAGTCATTTAAACTAAGAATCGTGCACTTGCAATTGCACCAATTCAAGAAATTTTCCACCAATTCAAGTAATACAAATGCAAGTAATTATCCACCAATTCATGAAACACCAATTCAATAATTTTTTTTGCCAAAAACCTTTTTGCAACAATCACAAAAAAACATGTGTATTAAATGAATAGAAAAATATATATTTTTTAATTATTTTCTGTTATTCATCCAGGGTCAAACAACATAACTAATTTGTTAAGTAATTAAACAATCAACAAATAATTTATTATTATTATTATTATTATTATTATTATTATTATTATTATTATTATTATTATTATTATTATTATTATTATTATAAATAATAATCATTATTGCTAATAAGTAGTCTGCTAATGCTTTAGAGCAGAAAACACTCACAAGATATAAAAACTTGCACAAGCATTATTAACTACATGTTTTGAAAAATGGGGTAACACGGTACGATATGTTTTAATAACTCCTAGGGATTAAGCAAGAATAAATGAGTAGCACAACAAGAATACCTAAGTTGCTATTATTAACTACTATTGAATATGGGGTAATTACTTAGTGAGTAATAATAATGTCTTGGTAGTTCATTATGAACCAAGCAATAATTACTTAAGTTGTTAGTTAATGGAAATGAAGTGCCAGTTCTTAACAATATACATGAATCATCGGAATCACCTAACTGGTATTAGATTACACTCACTGGTCATTTAATCAAGCCGTTTCTGTCTCACCTATTAACAGAGCTGGACTGGAACAGAGCCACTGCTGAACAAATTATACACTGACCATTCTCTGAACATCACCGACACTGACGCTAACTGATAAAGGAAACTTTGAGTGTATCGCCAGAGTTTAATAATTTGCTTGAATTCAGTCTAAGCACCTGGTTGTTGCACTGAGGAGGTGCTTGATGTAAATTCGTATTAAAGTTCAATTATACCAGATGTGAGAGCAACAGTACGAACTAATACTTTCTCTGACACTGTGATCTATCTTTTGCTACAGTATATAAACTTTGAATGAGGCAGTTTGTACTGCAACACCTGGCTGAATTACCATTCAATTTGTTTGTACCATTTAAGTTATTACCAAGCTAGCTAACATTTAAAAGATAAATCTGTTGTTAGTTAGCTTTGGCTTATACTGTATGTTTACCTGTGTTCATTAGTTCCTTGGTGAAAGAGCCACTTATTTCAGTGTGTGATTCCAGGCAGATGACCTTTACTTTCGTACTTTTAGTATTTTTTTTTTAACGTATCTTTACTGATGCTGTGCACTCGAGCTGGCTGGGACTTCATAAGCTGTGCAATACCTCATCCATAAGGAGAATAAATCCATATGCTTCATATGAATACATTCTTCAATAGAATAGTTTAGACATACGGAAAATCTGACCTTTTGTAGAAAGCAATATTATTAATATAAATTTGCTTACATTTACTTACATGACCTAGTGCAGGATCTTGATATAAATATTCAAGATACTAAACTTTTACTGTCTTTGCTTTAAATATTTCACAATTCTAAAACTTTCTGTTTATTATTATTATTATTATTATTATTATTATTATTATTATTATTATTATTATTATTATTTGAAATAAACAAAAAAATCTAGATTTTCATTGTGTCTCAGTCTTTTGGATCCTACTGTATGCAATAATATATAATGCAGATTGCGTCTAATAAAATGGTCAATAAATGAACGCTCAGGTTATTGTATAAAAGCAAACCAATCCCAGAGTAAGAATTTTTATTTGAGAAATGCAAACCTTTTAAAGAGTATAATCAAAATATAGAAAAGTATTTTAACATCAAATGATGGAGGAATATTGAGATTCTCTCCACATATGAATGTAGGCTAGTCCTATAGCTCTATTTCTACGTTACCGCTTCTGTCTTTGTCCCCAAGGGTGAATGATAGAGAGAGAAAGAGAAAGAACTGATGAAGTTCAGACATGGCGTTTACTAATAAAGTCAGCGGCAACATCATCCCACAGAGTTGTTTGACCTTTTCAGTATTCTCCCCTGGATTACATCCATCTCATCCTTCTTTTCACATGCGCACACGCACACACACACACACGTGCACACACACACACACACACACACACACACACACACACACACACACACACACACACACACACACACACACACACACACACACACAGAGAGAGAGAGAGAGAGAGAAAAAATATAACAGAAAGCCAGGAACAGGAATATAAACTACAGCTAGTTTGGCTGTAGGTAGACAAGGAAGTGAACAGTGCATGATACAGGTAGAATGCTTTGAATATGAGATCCAGCAACATTTTGATGAAGTCGCTTGGCTTTTCATGCTCATTCATGCCTGTCTGATGAAAGAACAAAGAACAACTGTACTGCTCTGACACATAGTTGTCACTTGATAATCCAAGCAATGCTTCTGTTCCTTTATTATTTCTCATTCTCATGTTGTTATGAAATTTCAAAGCTTTTCCAACACCTTTTGCTTTTTCTGCCATAAATGGAAAACTTCACACTGAAACACATTTAATTTGTTTCTTTGTAAATATTTAGAAGCCTGCTCTAAAACATATTGGAACGGCAACTTTGATTATTATATTTTTTTTTTGCGACACATTTTTTTTTTGCAAGACATTTTTTTTTTTTGCAACACACTGATGACATTCTTGTTTGAGATCAAAAGACAAACATCCCATGAAAGATTTTCAGAGTTTCAGCTTTCATTTCCTGATATTTACATGTAGTTGTGTTTAACAACTGAGAACATTGCATCTTTGTTTGTAGACCAGCCAAATTTCAGGTAAGATAAAGTATAGTGTCACGGACACGGGCATGAAATGGACCCAAACGCAGGATGGCGAAATAAACAGGGTTTAATAACAAAAAAACACTAAACATGACACGGACTAAAGACAGGACAAAGACAACAGTAGATTCCGCGCTGCACAAGGCAATGCGGCACAGTTAAATAGACAGAGTAACGACAATGGGAAACAGGTGTGGAGACAGGGAGGAGCAGATGAAGGCGGGGCAGACACGTGATGAGGAACGTAAACACATGCACGTGGCCAAAGTCCTGACATATAGTATCATTATTATTGTTATAACAAAATCTGTGGTGAAATACATTAATCATCAGCCTCAGCAAGTCACATAACTATTAGGACAACAACCTCTTAATCTTTACACAATTGTCAGACTGTATATGACTGTAAAAAGACATTATTCATAATATTCTCTGGTGTTTATATCAGTTTATAATCACACTCTCTGGTGTCACCCAAATGAGGATCGGTTTCCTTTTGAGTCTCTTCTGGTTCCTCTCAAGGTTTTTTCCTCTTCCATCTTCCAAGGGAATTTTTCCATGTCACAATCACCTCAGTCACCTCATGCTTGTTTATTGGGGATAAATACAAACACGTTTAAATATAAGTCTAATATTAATCTTAAACATTTGTATTATATGATTTGTTTTTCCTATGTTCTGTAAAGCTGCTTTGAGACAATGTTTATTGTTAAAGGTGCAATAGAAATTAAACTGAATTTAATTATATTGAACTGAATCTCTCACACTTGTTTCTCATGTTAATCCTCATTAGCACCTTTATTTAAGTTCTGGCCCTTGTGTGTTTTGTTGTCAAGCATTGTTGCTGTGTGCATGTGTTCTTGTGTACCACAAAATCCTACAGTTCCTGTTTTAATGAATTAAATTAAATAATCTGCATTGCCATCTCCAATACATTACACAAGACAGATTAAAGCACTGAAGGGCAAAGTCCCATGAGTGGCTCTAACAGTCGTAGTCCAACTGCATTGTGGGTCATGTAGGAAACCATTAATTAAAAGAGAAAATAGATCAACATATCAATATAAGATAATTTCCAACTTAAAAACCCAAGAACCATTACAACTGAAAGTCACACATAAATTATAAAGCTTAATATTCAAGTCAGTCTAGGAAGATTTTTCCCTTTAACCTATTACAGCTTTAATGCATCTTGGCTGATTGGACTATTACTACTGAATACCTTGATTTCTTGAATCAAATTAATGTTGAGGAGAAACTGCAGGAGGTGAGCTCTCAAGGTTAGATTTAAATCCATCTGCTGTGGATCTATAATGTTTTCTATAGATTTTTATATCTGTTTTTTTTACAAGTGCCAAGGCATCCATTTGTACCAAGCAGAAAGTACTCCTGTATTCTTCTCCTCTCCATGTCAGGTCATTAGCTCTCACTATGCCGCAGCGCAGGCTTTTCCATGATGCAAACACACACACACACACACACACACACACACACACACACACACACACACACACACACACACACACACACACACACACACACACACACACACACACACACACACACAGTCTAAAGTGGCTCACACTAGTTGTGAAGGAACACTAAACCGTGTGTGTAATCATTCTTTTCAGCTCTCCTCCAACAGAGACTTAATGAGCTTCTTCTTAATTAGAAAATGACCGCAGTAATTAGAGGAATATCCAGTAGTCTGAGATTAATAGCAGAGCTGAGAGGGACATGATTTGGGATTTCTGCCAGGAAATTTCTTACAAGCCATTTAACAATGAAAACATGTAAAACACACATATATATGTATAAACAGACAGAGAACTGGAAAGCACCGGATAAAGGTTTTGTGCTGTAATAAGTGCAGGATTATGAATAGCATTGTGTATTTCATATTTCGTTTTAAATCCACTTTAATAATTCTCAGTGAAGTTTCAGTGAAACACTGTGTCTGAGCAATCACTCAACCTACAGTGCTGGATGTGTGCAGTGGTGGGAGAAATACATAAAATTCCTCAGCTGAGTATAAGTAGTAAAACAATAAATCTAAGACACCACTTAATTTTACAGTACAGTAACTACCTATTATTTGGTCGATAAATGCACAGTTATTAAGTTGTAAGTCCTGTAAATACAATTCTAATCTGGAAATTCACGTATGTAGTAACTTAAGGGGAATATTGGTTAGCATACAGTATTTGCCACATACCTTTAGGATTGTGGGTTCGATTTCCACCTCCCTCCTGTATGGATATAGTTTGCAGGTTTTCCCAATTTTTCAGGAAATAGTAAGTATTTACTCTACAAATACATGCATTGTAGGCTGTCTGGCATATCTAAATTATCTGGGTTGGTATGAGAGAAATAAAACACTTTGAAACACTAGAAATGTGACACATATGATAAATGTGTAACCACTCCATACTTATGAATTTTTATGAACTTTCCATGCTGCAGGGAAGTGGTGGCTCATGTGGTTAATGCTTCGGGTTGTTGATTGGAGGATCAGTGTTCAAGTCCCACCACTGCTGAGCTGCTACTGTTTGGCCCTTGAGCGAGGCCCTTAACTCTCTCTGCTCTAGGTGTGCTGTATCATGGCTGATCCAGTGCTCTGACCCCAACCTCCAAAATTGGGATATGTAAAGAAAGAATTTTTACTGTGAATTTTTTATATGTGACAATAATAAATGCTTTTTCCTCTTTAGTATGTGTCAAGTAGGTGAGTGTTTTAGTGCGTGTTTAAATATATGTGTGTGTGTGTGTGTGTGTGTGTGTGTGTGTGTGTGTGTGTGTGTGTGTGTGTGTGTGTGTGTCTGTGTTTTATAGGATATATGCAACATCAGTTCTTCAAATAAATTCAGTTCAATTCCCTGAACATGACTTGATTTAACATTATTCAAGACTGAAGCATGAGATATTTCTTCTGTCCAGAATCACTCAGTGATTTTTACATATGCTTCTCTTAACAATAAGGTGTTATTTCAATATAATGTAGTCAAGAACATAATTCCTTAAGTACAAATACTCAATCTATGTCTCTTTGTGATCGGTAGATAGCTGTCTGTGAAAAGATCACACTAGGCATCTGACTGGCTATACTAAAGGTCACAAAGAGATTGACTGGCTGAGGGATGAGGTCATGACCACGTGGAGGTCAGGTCTAGGAAATAAAGATTAGTGTGACAAGAGAAACGTCTCTCCAATGACACACATCAGTAACTCAATATACCTGATGATATTGTTACCTTGGTGCCTCCTACAGCATTGCTTTAGTAAGCTCAATACCTCAGATGTCTCTTTTTAGGTCCTGTGTAATAAAGTGTACTTGTTGACTTCATAAATGTACTTACCATATTTACATCTTACCATATTTCATATCATTTCACGAGTGCACCATTTAGTTATTTTGTTAATAGTTTTTTTTATTATTTCAATTAACCACATAAGTATAGAGCTGATAAATAAACTCATTGTGATACTGTGGAGCACACGTAGCGCTATAGTTTAGTCACTGTTCCGTTCAATTCATTTCAGTTTCAAGAATCGTCGCAAAGCAGCTTTACAGAAATATAGAAATTCAGCATATAAATTTTAATGTCACTTGTGCTCAATCTTTATATCAAATATTTATATCGAGTTTGACATTAAGAATAATCCTTAGGAATTCACCTCGATTCCTTTATAAGGGCTACTTAAAATAAAAATGCAGATATTATCCAAGCTTTTCTCATGTTATTCATTTTTTCCTCATGCTTTGAGGTGTCAGTAATAAGCATGCTGGCCTTTTCACAAAATACTCTTTGTGTGCATTCTGAAATGAACACCGTTCAATCAGGAATATCGCGTCCACAACGAGGCAGATGGTGCTGATGTGTGAATCTTAGCCCAAGGCAGCGTCTAGATTTTCTATTTCTATCTTGACAGTGGTGACAGTAAATAAATGTGGAAGAAAGATAATCTGGAGTGATAATACAGTACGGATGTCTACAATAGTCATTGACTTGGCTCGAGGAACAATTTTACGACTAGGACTTTGAAACATATTTGTGACTTGACTTGACTTGGACTTCATGACAGATTGGAGATTTCATTTTGATTTGCCAGTATGTGACTAGATTTGCAAGTATGTTTCTAAGACATAGGCCATATTTTTATCTGTGTGAATCCTTTTTTTTTAAATCATAATAAATTGTTAGCTGAGATCACAAAGGTTAACAAGTTCAACTGCTTGGTCCAGGTGACCAGGCGACATTTTCAAGTGTCCAGTTTCAGGTGACCTGTGCCCACTGTTACCCCAAATTCCAGTCATTGTCTGTCAGGGATGGAAACAGATGTGTACTTCTGCTGTTGTAGCACATCCACCTCAAATGGAATGCTTTTCAGATCTACGCGGTTGTAACGAGTAGTTATTTACTGTCAGCTTAAACCAATTTGCCATTCTCCTCTAGCCTCTTCTATCAACAAGACATTTCATGCTACAAGCCTGTAGAAGCGCCTCTCACTTGATGTTATATATTTTGCACCATTCTGTGTAAACACTAAACATACAGTAGCTGGACATAAAAATCCTACCAGACCTGCAGTTTCTGGAAAACTCAAACCAGTCCATCTGGTACTAAGTATAATATTTTATGGGACCATTAACTGAAGTTCTTGACTTGAATCTGCATAATTGTGTGCATTGTTCTGCTTCCGCATGATTGGCTGATATGATAATGGCATGAATAAACAGGTGCACAGATGTAGGTCTTAATTATAATGTATAATTTAGCTCATTCTGAGTCAGAGGAGTGATCAGCAGTGCTTTGAGTAAATATGTGTCATGAGTTGCTTAACTTTTTTGCTTTCACTTCTTGATTTGGTTCATGCTCCAGCTCACATATATGCAGATATATACACACACACACACACACATATACACATACATTCATACGTACATACATACATACATACATACATACATACATACATACATACATACATACATACATAAAAAAGGTCTGAGACCACACCGATTAATTACTTTTAGGTCATTAGTTAACTAGAAATAGAGCATTTTACCAGTGCTTGTTTTCCTTGTAGCTTGTTTGAACATATTTTGCATAGCATATATTGTCCTGGGGGAGGGGGGGGGGGTTAATTTTCATAGGGGGGCACACTTTTTTATGATCTGTGAAACCCGTACAAGATATGTGTTTTAGCAATTGTGAAATACTGTATTATATTTAAAATATAGCTGTAAAATGATCTCATTCGGTCTTTCTTTTCCAAGATCATCACATAACTAGCAGCAGAAGTAGGCCGCTACATAACCACATGCCCTCCCGATGCTCTGTCTATGGTGTGATCTTGTGTCTCAGTTGAGAATTTCTCCCTTGCTACTATCGCAGTGTCTCGAGATTTGTCTCCACACTTGTTGTTGTTGGTCGAAGTAGTCTTTGACAATGATGAATCTTTAAAGCACTTTCTTATATCCATGGCTTTGCTGTACAAAACCGCCCGAATTTGATTTTAAGATTGCACGCAATGCGTAGCTGCCATGCAAAGGAATAAATGACATAATGTTATAACTATACTGTGTACTTAACTATATGTTTTATATTATTTATAACTATACATATGCTATACACAAACCTCATATTGTAATTTTAATAAATAGAACTAACGGTACTTCTAACTCAGAAATATAAATATTGAAAGATCTGCTGCGGGAGACAGGAGACTTTCCATTGACTGCTGTGTTTGAATAATTAATGAAGTAGGACTACGCAAGGTTTGCATGCTGTTTTGGTATGTTTTTTTGCGTAATAATTGAATATGAATTTTCTGATTCATATTTCTGAAGATAATGTTTTATGTATTTCTGGATAAGTGTCACCATTGTAAAGATAATGGTTCCTGTGAGCTAACTACTGCAAAGGATGTACTATGAATATATTCAACATCTCAGAATAGTAGTTAAAGAAGCATCTAAGTGAAAAGTGTTCAGGGGCATACAATGAGTCATTTGGGAAGGCATATCGAGTCAATTGGGGGGGGGGGGGGGGCCACTGGCCCCTAATAAAACAGCATATAGACAGTTTGATATGGGTGGTGCTGTAGACATGGATGTATATTAGAAGAGCGTGTATTTGGTTTCACCTGTGTTACAGTAAGTAAACCTGGCACACCTACAGTACTGTACACCCAATTTTACACTGTGTGTAAAATTACACAATTTACACAATTTTATCAGATCTCTTTAACCTTTTATAAATCTTTCTCTTCAACCTTTTTCAGTGATCCTAAAACTATACATATTTGATTTTGGGTTTTAACATGTTAAAATTGGAAATAGATATACCACTGGTGCTATGCTATATTTTCTATCTATAATAAACCTGTGTTGGTTGAGCAAGATTTGTCGTGAGGGGATGATGCCTAGTTTTATACCATGTGACATTAGTTGTGGCACGTAGGCCCTGATATGTGACTCAATGCAGGTAGGTGGAATTTCATACAAACTCGGAGGTCAGCTAGCAAAAAGTTAATGATGTGCAGTAGAATAACCACAAATTCTTTCTTCTACAAAACAGTTGCATCTTTGAAAGGACAAGTGTACATATTTGAGTTGAGTATTCTGAGTTGTGTTGATACTTGGGAACTTGGGAAAGTACAGTGTGTACCAGAAACAGAGGTGTGTATCACTTACACATGACTCTGATCTTCAAATGAAGTCTTTTAGAAAAAGTGTCAAAATGTTTGTGGGAATCATCTTATGCAACAGGCCTGGTGGCTAGTTTAAACCTGTTATGCCCCTTTTCCCCCGGAAAGAACCGGGTGCTGGTTCAGAGCTAGCGCTGGTGCTGGTTCAAAGTTGGTTCCACTGGCGAACCTTCTAAGAACCGGTTTGCCTTTCCACCGGCTAGAGAGTCATCACAGCGCCGAGTGTGACGTCACTGTATACGTATCACGTGTCCCAGCAACGTTAGCGCAGCAGCGGCAAACACAAACACAACAACAATGGCGGATGTTGCTTTACTGTTAATGCTCATGGCTTTGCAAACCTACATTGGCATCCAAATGCGGCGAATAAAACGTGTACGTGCAGCTTCATGTAATCTGTATAAACGGAGTTTGTAATCGATAAAGTACATAACGTTATTTTATCGTTAACACAGAAAAAAAATTAGTCTTAGCATGTAGCTACCTACACATTATCATGTGTGCTGATAATGTATCATATTGTGGTAAAGTAAAAGTGTATTAAACATTAGTAAACTTAAGGTACATTATCAAACGCGCTAACAGTAGCCCCGCCCCCAGCTCCCGCCCCAAGCGGTTCTTAAGTCTAGACCAGCAACGTTTTGGTGCTACTTAAGAACCACTTTTCCTGGTTCAGAGCCGGTGCTTTGGCGGTCGAAACAGAAAGAACTGGTTCTAAATTAGGCTCCGGCTCCGAACCAGCACTCGAACTGCCTCGGTGGAAAAGGGGCATTAGAGTTCTCTTTTATACAGTATGTATCGTCAAAGGAGAATAGAATAGAATAGAATAGAAATCGAAAGTTCCAGCATGGAAGTTTTCCCCATCATTATTCACCAGAGGGCATTTGCCATAATGCAACATATTTAAAGTCTCACATTTTTTAAGCCGCTTCAGAGGTTGAGGTTAAAATAAGAGAAATGAGAGAGGTCAAACCTCCCCTTTGATATCAGACTCTCTGCTCATCAGGATCACGCTTGCTCAAAGGAAGAGAAATCCTGTAGAGAAGCGGAGAGGATGATGAAAGAGAATATTCATCAACTTCTAGCTCTCTGGAATATTACAGTGAAATTGAGAGACCATGCTGAACTCCACACTATTAAGTACCACCTCAGTGTTACAGCATGCAGTAAGAATTTAGTTGACAGCACATTGCTTTTTAATTAAATCTGATAACGTGATCAACACTTTGAATTATTGATTTGGAAGCCAGTTGCTGAAACAGTGCCAGACTTTGATGGTCCTGACTACAGTATAGTAGGAAACTACAATATGTGTGGCACCAGATTACATTCTGTTTCTTCAAAGCTTTGTTTCTGTTTCCAAGGTTTATAAATAGGGCAGTAAGGTAACTCATCGAAATAACTGTTTACACGATGGCGTTTTTTGGTGTTTGTGTTGTGTAGATATTCAAATAAGTATAAGCATCATCATGATGAGCAAATATTAATTCATTTTAACGAAAGTGTTTTCTTTTTTACATATTGCATGACTGTTTCATTAGAAATGCATTACTGCACTGCATGATTGTAGGACTGTTTGACTTAGTTTACATCACTAAACAATTTTCTCTGCTCATTAACTCAAACTATATTACAGTGTTTAATTAAGCTAATTAAATCTCAGTGGCTGCTCTAGAGAGTGTAGTGGGAGTAACGTGAAGCATGACAAAGAGAGAGGCCGAGAGAGAAAGAAGGAAGCAAGGGGATGTGGATAATTCCCATAATTCATTAGAAGTCTTAACCTAAAGTAATATAATGACACAAAATGGTGGCATAAGAAAGTCATTTTTATGCTCATGCGCACACATACATGTATATATTGGTGCATAAAACACACACACACACACACACACACACACACACACACACACACACACACACACACACACACACACACACACACACACACACACACACACACACACACATGCCTCAAAATCATTGTGACCTTCAGTTGTAGCCAATTTATTCTATGACTTAATAAAACTACATATAAGCCTAATTTTCAGCTCAGTAATCAACACATTCTGGCCTTTTTACTTATTGTGATACTCAGTGGGGACTATTATTCCCTCCAGGATTTGAGTTTAAATCTTTAGTAGCAAAGTGTATTCCTCAGTGCGCGCACACACACACACACACACACACACACACACACACACACACACACACACACACACACACACACACACACACACACACACACACACACACAATTCATACAGTGAAATGTCTGTTCAACTGTTTCAAAATGAGCAGATATTATTCATGTCTTTGTGAAGACAAATAGTCTCAACGAAATTTTAAAAATGTTAAAGCTTAGTGAAACACACAAACTAGTTACAGTATAAATTCTGGTGGAAATTGGTGAGATGCTCCAGCTGTGTTAATCTAGTGGAGTTCCTGCTTTAGGTGAAGTAATAGTGTTGTAACAGTGCTCTCAATAATGGCCTTATTTGACCCACATCGCAACAATACAGAGACAAACACTTCTGGGAATAATGAGAGAAAAAGAATGAAGGGAAGACAGAAGCTCCCCTCAGGTTGCAGCAACAGAACAAAGAGTTCATTATTCCCTCAGCAGAGTGTACCGTACAGCACGCTCTACCATGCACACAAAGTGATTAGGAAGCACAATCTCAGAACAACCAGCTCAGCAAGCAAGTCCACTGAATAAGAAAAGGAGGCCACCTTCTCTTCCTTTCTTCCTCTCTGAAGACTGACATAGTGGGCTTAGCAAGAAAAAAATGTGTGTGTGTGTGTGTGTGTGTGTGTGTGTGTGTGCGTGTGTGCGTGTGTGTGTGTGTGTGTGTGTAATCCATTTCTTTCTATTGGACATCATGTTGTTTTTTATCGGACCTCGGTTATGAAAGCAGTGACATCCACTCACGATGACTCTTGATGTCATCGTCATAATCTTATAGTTGACATGGATGATAGCAAAGTCATGTTAACCAACAATGTGCAAGAAGTCCTGATGTCTGCCATGATGGAGTTAAAGAACCCCTGACTTTGAAGACTCCTTATTTAACAGTAATGTTAAACAGAAGGCTTCTCTGTAACAACAAATAGATGTTTTTTTTCCTGGTTAAAGAACATGTTTTTAAGGCTGTTTATTACTAACCTTCTGAGCTGTGCTTCTAAAAATAATGATCTACACCTTCTAACCAATCAAATTAATGAATTCAGCAGCACTGTGGTATAAGGATAAAATAATTAACCCCATGTTATGGCAACATGTATAATTTGTACATAACATGACATGCACATGTACAGTACATGTTGCATGCAAGACACAGGGCTACTAAAAATTATTTTCCATGCTGGATAAAATTCAGTAAAGTCAGTAAAGTTACAGAAGGAGAAAAACGGTCTGAGTGTAGAAATGCTGTTTTGTCATCTGGAACGATTCACTGTAACAAGGTAGGGGAGTGAGCTCTGTTACACTCCTCTAGCTTTTACCCTCCCTCCTCTTTACAGAAGGCCCCAGGGATGACACACATCAGCAGATGATGATCTGGGTCATAGCACAAATATAACAAGACATTGTCATACCTGACACATTATCACACAGCTCTCTGTTAAGTGCCTCGAATACTGCATGGTCACCGCATACAAGCCTCATTATTATTATCGGGTCTCTCTTCTCAGACTTGAGCAAAAAAGATATCCAAATGCAATATTGCAACAGAGACCCAGAAAACAAACAAACAAACAAAACCTTAACATATTTATTTGCCAATCGCAACAATCTGGCATAAGCACACACTGCATACTAATTTGTAAATATATTGAGTGTATATATAAAGCTAAAGCTTTTCAAGCCATATGATCAGATTTAGAGTTCTTCTCTTCTCTGCATGGCCTAATAGTCGGAAGGTTGTAAGTTTGAATCCCAGGTCCACCAAGCTTCCACTGCTGGGCTACTGAGCAAGGACCCTAACCCTAAATTGCTCAGTTGTTTAAAATAAGATATATGCAAGTGGATAAGAGATTCTTCCAAATGGCTAAAATGATAACACAGTATGGCAAGTTGGCTACTTTTTTAAAAACCCTATAAATGATGACAAATCATAATAAGTAATATTTACATTTTAAACGATACCCAAGTTACTGTAATTATTTTTAAAATACTGCACAATTATTTGCGGAGCAAATAGGGGCTTTACTCCTGTTTCACAAGTCTGCTGAGTCATGGATGTCATGAAAAAACACAAAATTTGCACATGAACAGAGAAATGACTAATGTGTAATAGGTCAATTTTAGTATTACATATTGACATAATACATATGGACAAATAGCATTAAGCATTGATATTAACAAATAAATATATTGATGTCTACTTGTGTCAGAACAATGATATTCAGTGTATCAAAGGTGCTACCAATAAATTGCATATAAACTTTTTTATTTATTTTTTTGGCCCTGTGAGACCAGGCTACAGTATTCCAAAAAATGTGGTTTTCCAAAAAATAAATGAGTCAAAGAAAAGAGCAGAATGTTTCTGTCAGGTTTATCGAAAATGCCTTGAACAAAATAATATAGAGAAGAAACCCGAATGCATGAAAGAATAATAAAAAAAAGAATTACTGTGTACAACCCCTGCTATCTCTTTCATTCTCTCACTCTCTCTCAATCTCTCAATCTCTTATTTGTCCTGAGCTGAAGGTCAAACTTTCTTTTTGATAGTTGTCCCTGTACTCAGTTGCCCTAATCACAAAAATGACCCGATTAATAGCCTCAAGTCTTCTATAAACATCTTCAACTGAAAAAATTGTTCTGTTGAATACCAGAGATGTAATCAGTCACAAGGGTTTCTCCATATACATACTAATTTATGGAAGGCAACTGTGCCTAATATTTTTTTTAATTAATTCATTTATTTTTTATCTAGTCCACAGAAGGATTGCAGTATATTACCAAAAATAGAATGAACATTCTGTATTCATAATAACTGATTAATAATTCAAAGAATACACAAAGCTAATCGCTTTTGGCTGTTTTACACACGTTTATTGAGGCTTTAATATGGTATGTGTACACATTGGTATTCAGACCTCAGATGTATCTACAGATTAAGTTAGATACAGTATGCGAGAGTTGTGCATGTGAGGTTGTGTTGATCTAAAACTGTATCGCAGACATGTATGATTATGACCTTGAATATAAGCCCAAAAAAATGGGCTGATGTCCAAGGTCAGAAGTGCAAATACGTGAGACACTAATTGACAAGCAGTGTGCTATTACCACAATATGTTGCACTGAAATTCAGATTTTGCTCATCGTAAATCTATTACTACTGTAAATAGGGTTGTGCCATGAAAATGAACTAAATATTTTTACTGCACAGAAGACTGTAGTCTGGGATAATCTGCGATACTGCTTATCCCAAGAACCAAATTTTATTTATTTACAGTTATGAATTAGCTTGTGTGTATAAAAGATGAGTGCTTATACAACATTATTTTATTAATCAACAACACAACATTTTGTATTTTTTTTTTTTTTAAAGTTCACACACAATCTAGTGTCATGACCTTAATGGCATGTTTTTATATGTTCGTGTGTACACAAGAAAATACCATGTCAAATAAAATGATGTGCTGGACCTAATGGTATTTTGTTTCCCCTTAAATAATGAGGGTGGAGTGGTTTAATGAGTGATTTAATTTTGTTTATTCTGTCCAGGACTCTCTCCTCAGGCATGGTGACACTCCGGGGGCTTGTGAACATCGCTTGTCAAGGGCAGATAACCTGACAGCGACTATGGGACTGCGGTCCCTACGTGTTGTCAATCAGCTTTTACACAGCTGGAGAACTTCTCTAACATCTGAGGAGCATGTTTAACTGAGGGACTATCAGTATACAGACTGGTCCTGCAGAAGAGGGACCCTTTCCCCAGCTGAACCTCGCTTCTGACTTTTACGGGTGTGAAGGTCCCCTCCTGGAGTACGACGGAGAGATGGACTTTGGGACAGTGTCGGAGAAGCTGCGCTACAGAGACAGTGTTAAGGTTCTTAACAAGAAAAAGCTAAGTGGGAGGGTAGACACCCCATGGAGAAGTGTACTTGGTTTTAATGATGCTATTAAACCAGAGTGGAGGGCACTGTATAAAACACCATTAACCAAAAAAAGCTGCCGACCTCCAATGGAGGATTTTACATGGTATTAGCTCTGTGAATTCTTTCCTTATCTTTTGCATTAAAAAACAAAAACAAAAAAAAAACACACAACCTTTGACACTTTCATTGTAACTTTGAACAAATGTTTTAAACTCATGGTAATGTATCCAATGTTAGAGATTTAAGCACTTATGCTTATGTCAAATGCTGTAAATGTAAGTGAATTCTTTTATTTACATTTTAAACCCTGAAGTTGCACACGACTGTCTATTCTGCTCACAGAAAGAAACTGTTTTTCATGCTTTTATTTACTGCTCCAGGTTACAGTCTTTCTTTGTGTTTTTTACGAGCATTTTACAGTCTTTTAATGTTGATTTTACTTTTTATCCTTGGTTTTAAATACAGTATATCAGAAAAAACAGGTCCAGGTGCCAAAATTGCACAAAACACTGATATTGATGCTGAAAGGATTTTGAACAGACTGATGAAATCAAGAATTTTCATTGATTTTCATTTTTTACAAAAGTATGAACTATTTGAACATGTTTAAAGAAGTGTGGTGTTGTGAGAATACTCTGTGCTCTGTCACAAAAGGAGACCTCAGCTTTGCATCAGAGATAAACTAAGCGCTTATATTTATTCAAATTTATTGAAATTATTTTAATATGCATTTATTTATTAAATTACTCTTATTTTTATTACATGAGACTTGTGTAAAGTCTCTCTCTCTCTCTCTCTCCCTCTCTCTCTTTCTCTCTCTCGCTCGCTCACTCTCTCTCTCTCTCTATTTAGATAGATAGACAGACAGACAGACAGACAGACAGACAGACAGACAGACAGATAGATGACAGACAGACAGACAGACAGACAGACAGACAGACAGACAGATAGATAGATTGATAGATAGATAGATAGATAGATAGATAGATAGATAGATAGATAGATAGATAGATAGATAGATAGATAGATAGATAGATAGATAGATAGATAGATAGATAGATAGATAGATAGATAGAAAATCTGTTTTAAAGTTCTGGTCTGAACACCATTGGAATTCCCTGTCTTAGATGCTTAGAACTCAATCAGAACAATCAGAACAAGCTGGCAATCTGGATCACATCGATCCAGATTGGTGCTTTACATAATGCACCCAGCCCAGAAAATTTAAGTCATAACCTGCCTCTGAACACATGTCATTTCCCCTGCATAAATATTGCCTAGTGTAATAGTAAAATACACATACAAAAATCCAAACGACACTAAATATGAGATATCATGCATTATCAGTATGTAGGGTATGTATTTTCTATGTATAGCAACTAACATATTTTATTCAGGGGATGAATGCTGGAGCAAAACTCTCATGTCCACTAATACTAGACATGTGAATCTTTAATCACTTCATTGATCTTGCTGTTGAAGAACTGCAGGTGTCCCACAATCCTCTGGGGTGCTTACTGTGTGATCTCCCAGTGCGATAAACACTTGAAAATGTGTGTGTCTACAAAGAGTCATGGTGTGTGTGTGTGTGTGTGTGTGTGTGTGTGTGTGTGTGTGTGTGTGTGTGTGTGTGTGTGTGTGTGTGTGTGTGTGTGTCCGTGTGAATCAGTGCACAGGGATTCACAGGTGTGATATGTGAAATCAACTGTGACAACCTCTGCCCACTTTCTTAGTGCTGTCATGAAACGTCGAACAAACCACAACCCAAAATGTCACACACACACACACACACAGACACACACACACACACACACACACACACACACACACACACACACACACACACACACACACACACACACACACACACACACACACACACACACACACACACACACACACACACAGTAAGGACAAATATGTAAAGAAAAACAGAAAAACACTTTCAAATGAAGGGCCAGACTCTCAACCTTAGTGGGTTGAGGCACTTGTACACACATCATTAAACCACAATAAAAGTGTGAAGACTCTACCGTACTCTACAATGTAACAAACATTTTAATCATACTATGGATAATCTGTGCAGTGATGATTTTCTTTTTCTTTTTGTAGCATTTGGACATTTTCTTCATTTGTGCAGCAAGAAATCAAATAAAAAACAGCCCTTGCTCATTCAAATTCTCATCAATGTTTCATAAGATAAAGTTCCTCAAAATGAGATGAAATTCTAAAAAGCAAGAAGAATTTAATTGAATAATATATGAAGTAGGAAGTGGGAAACTTGTCCCTCACCCGATCTCCTTTGAATTGTTTGAATTCTAACACATTTCTAAATATGAACTAGTCTCCAGTCTCAGTTATTTTGTTTATGTTACAAGAAACAGCTGAGATTAGACTTTTAATTCATACTCTTTTCCGAACTCGGGTTAACCTCGGGTTACGGGGAGCCTCAGGTGTCATCGGGCATGAAGGCAGGATACACCCTGGACGGAGTGCCAACCCATTGCAGGGCACACACACTCTCATTCACTCACACACACCACACACACACACACACACACACACACACACACACACTATGGACAATTTTCCAGAGATGTCACTCAACCTACCATGTATGTCTTTGGACTGGGGGAGGAAACCGGAGTACCCGGAGGAAACCCCCGAGGCACGGGGAGAACATGCAAACTCTACACACACAAGGCGGAAGCGGGAATAGAACCCCCAACCCCGGAGGTGTGAGGCTAACCACTAAGCCACCGTGCACCCCATATTCTAATCATTATTTGATTAATTAAAGCTTCTTAAACTGTACGTTTTTGGGCTACTGAGTTACTGGTGGAAAGCTTGTAATATTAATTTCCAGCACTAGCAAGCTGCCACTTTTGGACCTTTGTGGAAGTCCCTTGAATCCTCAGCTGTATCTTATGTCTATTGTAAGTTGCTTTGGATAGAAGTGTCAGTCAAATGAGATAAACGTAAATGTATTTCATAAGGATTTGCCTGTGTAGCAAAATAATATCGGTACACAGAGGTTCATGAAGCATAGCCAGGGTTCAACTGCCTAAATAAGATTCTTGCAAATCTATTAACTGTAAACTCCAGATTAAGTAAGTGGAAAATAACTAGCTAGAATTTTCACACATGGCTAGCTATGCAGTTCAATTAAATGGCTCATTGTTGTAATTGCTAATGAACAAAACACCAATAGACTAGCTGGCTAGCATTGATAATTAGACCATGTGCAGGGGCAATGGGAACTGACACTTTGTAGTATTTTTAAAGTATACTGTAATGTGTAGGTCTCCTTGTGCCACCACACAGCTCTGTATTGGACTTGTTTGTTCATCACCCCCCAAAGATGCTCGATTGGATTGAAATCTGGGGAGATGGGAGGCCAAGTCAACACCTTGAACTCTTTGTCATGTTCCTCAAACTGTTCCTGGACAATATTGGCAGTGCATTATGGAACACTATCACCATGAAGTGGTGTGCTTAATCTGTAGCAAGATGTAGGTACAGTAATTGTCAAACCACATGAATATTAGGGCCGGGAGTTTCCCAGCAGAACATTGCCCAGAATATCACACTGTCTTTGCTGGCTTGCCTTCTTCTCAAAGTGCATCCTGGTGCCAGCCAGTTGATGTTAGATGTGTGATTCATCAGACCAGGCCACTTTCTTCAATTGATCCATTGTCCAGTTCTGATGCTCACATGCTCATTTTCACATCTCCCAAAAAAGATTTTTAAAAGCTACATAAGCTACTGTACATACTGTATAATAATGTCCACTTGGATAAAAAAATGTTCTGTTAAGTATAGGAATAAAAATAAATAGATGAATACTAATGTTTTTATAAGTAAAATAAGTAAAATGTGTTTTATTATAGCCGGAACACTTGCTATAATAAACTAGTAACACCTTTATTGCTAATATATCTTCCCGCTATTGTTATCCCTTCTTGTAAAACTGAAGAATAACAGAGAAAAGTAATAAGATGGATTAGAAAGATAAAGAGAGAAGTAGGAAGATAGTTCTCAATATTCTACATAAGCCCTCAGGAGACAGATCTGCACTGAATAGTGTAAGGGGAACACTAGAGCTTTATTTCTGTTCAGCTGACCTGTACTACTCAATAATTCAGAATGGCTAAAGATGAGACTGTAGATTACAGCTGGTGACTAAATTGCACTTTGTTTCCTTCCTCATAACACTGATGTTGTGTTTTACCGCTGCCTTGTTATATATTCATCATGTTGTCTCTTTGGGTCAGTTGTATTAAAAAAAATTGACAAAAATGCAAGACATATGTCAGAAATCCATAGAAATGTTACTGAAATGATCTTAGAAATAGCCAGAATATAATTTAAGTTGATTAGAATAGAGATATATCGACACAGCTCCAAGTCTTTTCTCTACTGTTCTGTTTCAAATCCTGGAAGGTGTGGTGTTCGGCTCACTTCACATCTGATACATTTAATTGAAGTCTACCTTGCTGTGTACTAAGGCTCTGCTACACAATGTGCTTGGTGTATTGGGGCCATCGACACTGAAACAGAACCAATTTGTTCCTATTTGTTCCTGTTCATTTAAATAGCCTGCCTCACTGCTTGAAACAAGATTGTGTTACTTATATATACTCATTAATACCATGTGACAGACTGCAACATGCAGTATATGCTGTAACACCTAGTCAACTGTTAATAAGGTATTGCTTACCATTAAACCCAGAACTGATTTGTCTATTAGATAAATAGATTGCTTTCTAGGGACCTGATGTAAAGACATATTTGAGTGCTGGTTTTAAAGCGTATATACTCACTGAATACTTTATTAGAAATGTTATATTTATACTGGGCAAGGTTGCCCTTTGCTCTTGATACACCTTTAATTCTTTGCGGCATGGTTTCCTCGGGATGTTAATTCTCACATAATTCAATGCAGATTTTTTAGGATCGTGTTCAATCCTAAAAAAGATCAAATCTCCTTTTCTAACAAACCCTAAAGGTGTTCATTTGGATATAGATCTAGTGACTGGGAAGACCACTAAAGAACACTCAATAGTCAGTCTAGATTTTTGCGAAGTTTTTTGTGAATTGTTTGATTTTGTCACAGATGTCTGAAGCACATGAATTGAAAAGAACTTTGTCCAAACATGAATTGTGGTGATGACACATGATGCATTTTGGCCCAAATCTATGGAAAACCTGGAATAATCTACACACTGAATATTGCAGAGGTTGCTTGATTTTATTTTAATTTCTGTAACTGCCAAGAAAACATTTCCCACACACCATCCATTTTTACACCATCTCCACCAGCCTGAACTATTAGGACAAGGCAGGTTGGGTCCATGAATTCATTCTGTTGGTGACAAATTCTCACCTTAACATCTGTATGCCTCAGCAGACATTACGATTCATTGACTAATATATGTTTTTCCAGTCTTTATCCAACCTGTTTTGTTAAGCCTGTACGCACTGCAGCATCAGCTTTCTGTTCTTCAAACCCAACATCATCTGCCCCTTCACAGATTTGCGTCAAAGCATTTTATGGCTATAGATCTTGCGCATTTCTCACCCAGATTCTTGTATGTTCCTCCCATCATTTATAATACAAATGCACAGAATAAACAAACTGTACTATAAAACAATACAAATAATAATATACAAATATTTATTTACATTGTGTAAAATGGCATATTTTCGAAAGAAACAGAAGTTTCTGCAGCTCTACCCCATTCCACTAATCAAGATGAATTACTGTACAGTTAAAGTGAATTAAAATAATTTTACAGAAGATTTGGCTATTAAACTAGTTTTAAACTAGAGGCAAAACATTATTCTCTCACCTTCTGCATTTAGTATCATTTATTTTTAAGAACATTTATGACAAAAAGAAAAATACTAGAGAAAAATAACAATAATAATCTTAAAAGTGTTGCAGCAATAAAAAAATACTCCCAAGACCTGAAACACTCAGAGGTCACAACAAAAACCTCTCATGAAATTTTAAGGAAGCTAAACTCAAAAAGGTTTCCTTTTTTATATTGTACTGCTTTTACTGCTCCTTTATCCTTTCATGGTGCTCCCTTGATTACATTTGGTGCATCCATAATACATGTTTTGGAAGTGCTGGTTGAATAAACTAATGAATGAAAACTGATCAAACAACACATACAAAAAAAATAAATTCAAATGAACCCTAAATTAAAATTTCTTTAGGAAGCCAATAGCATTGTATACAGTATGTTTTAAATGTTTTAATTAACGTCATGAATCATATTTTTTCATCAGTAATTTTTTTAATTAAATAAACATAATCAATACATAATTAACAATACATTGTATTGTACAATACTTATTGTACACACATTTAATCATTAATCATATATCTAACTGTAAATTTTGGCACATGCTCCTTAAATGCTAGCAGGGTGATTGAACTACTGAGCTTGCTAACTAGCTGGCTAAGCTCTTCGGCAACTATGTGCTTTAGTGTGAGATTAGTCATTTTAGGAACACAAGAACCACACACACACACACACACACACACACACACACACACACACACACACACACACAGAGGTTAATAATAATGCTCTTAATTTGTTTTATTTATCTACTAAAGGTTTGCGAGTTACTACATTATATTTGCATTTCTTTTGGTAGGATTTAACCTCAGAAACACTGCTGAGAGAGAGAGAGAGAGAGAGAGAGAGAGAGAGAGAGAGAGAGAGAGAGAATACATGCTATGATCTATCGGCTGTCTCTGAAAGTAGTTAGTAGGTGAGGTTGAGTCAGTTGTGCATTTCTCTGTTTAATCTGCTGTGTTGCGGCTTTTGCCCTCTCTATCCATATCTGTCTCTCTAACTGAAATGTAAATACACACACACACACACACACACACACACACACACACACACACACACTCTCTCTCTCTCTCTCTCTCTCTCTCTCTCTCTCTCTGTAATGTGTCTGTCTGTGTTTTCCCCTTGTTTCTGTCTGCCGTCTCTCCCTGATGTTAATTGTTGACCCCGCCCACCTATCTGTTACCATGGACACTAATTACATTCATTCTCTTCCCCAGGTGTTTTGTCTTAGTCCTTGTCTGTCTCTGTTTTGTGATTGGTTCTCGTTCATTATATATACTCTGTCTGTTCACTTCAATGTTGTTGGTCGTTGTTGGTGTTGGTATGTAGTATGTTTCTGTTCGATGTTCTCATTGCCTGTTCGTTCTGTGTTCTGCCTTGTGTTGCCTGCCTGACTGTTTTTCTGTTTCGTGTATTGGCCGATTAAAACTCTAAAAACTGCATTTGGATCCTCACTCGCCCTTTGTTTCACCGTGTCACCTTGTGACACTCTCTCTCTCTCAATGCTAAACCACATATTGTAAACCAAAGAAATAACTTGTATGTGTTTCTGTTTGCTTTTTTATTTTATCCACTTAGATCAGGAAGACACCCTCCATCAGCTTTATAGCGGGAAGACTGGACAATCGCAACATAAACAAGTGCTGACGCCATATTATGTACATGGGAATAAGAGCAAAAATGTGATGGTAACTGCTTATTTAAAACACTTTTATGTTGATCTAAAAAAAAAAAAATTACCAAGAGTAAACTGAATATAGTTGTCATCATTATGAGATTACATTTAACCCCTCAAATGAGTCTCACATTTTTATTGGCTAGAGGCTCATATAATGTAATGAAGATCAGGTTGAAAACTAGTAGTTCTCTAGCTACACTATAGCTTAGATTCATTCTCTCCAATTAGTAGTATGTTATTTTAATCAGATTTTAATCAAGATATTTTATTTCCTATGCCTATGAACATTATTAACATGGCAAGTCTGGCTGGTGGTAGATAACACTTTAATTAATTACATGACAAAATTTAATAGCACTACCATATTTACTACTGCCTGGCATACCCCCAAAAATCCATCACACTTATCGCTTTAATTGGCCAGATCATGCTGTGATTTTATCAAGCATTTTTTTTCATCCCAATTCAAATTCATTCCTCTTACACTGCTGGATGATTTAGTCTGATTTACACCAAGATTGATTCCAGATCAAATCTAAATTCCAAATACTAATATTTTCCTAAAATGTTGTGGATATTGCTATTAAACAAATACTGCTACAAAATGTCCTTTCTTTTGCAGTCCATAGTAGATATAGTAGATATAATATTTTTTAAAAATATGATATATTTGTCTACTTTGTTTGCTTGCTTTCATTTCAAAATCTGATAATGTTTTGGGTCATATATATATACAGATATTTCAAAATGGTTCCCAACTTTCAAGCAATACTATATATACAGTACAGTGGATTTGGAAAGTATTCAGACCCCCTTTACTTTATTTGAATATCACATGTACATAAGTATTCAGACTCTTTACTCTGTACTTATTTGAAGCACCGTTGGCAGCAGTTACAGCCTCGAGTCTTTTGGGATATGACAGAACAACCTGAATTTGGGAATATTCTTCTATTCTTATACATACACACATGCACTTTGCACACAAGCACAACTTCACACAATTCAGAGTTGTCAGTCAGTCCACAGCGTATATCTTTGGACTGGGAAGGAAACCAGACTACCTGGAAGAAACCCCCAAATTATAGTGAGCAATGCAAACTGAGCATAAACAGGGCAGGGCTAGAACTCAAACCCCCTACTTTAGAGGTGTAAGGCAAACATGCTAACCATTAAAATAGTAAAGCTCAACAAAAACACCTACATAATATGGATTTGAATGTTCATTCTCATTTTCCAAACCCAGGTGAGTTATTGCCAGTTTGGTTTGTGTTTACCCATTTTAACTTTTAGATAAACAATATAGCAGCATCACTGGATTTCTATATACTGTATAGTGTAATGCAATGCCAATATCTGAAGCTGTATCTGCTTTAGTTTTATATCTTCAGTATTATCTGTATATGGATTAAAACTAAAAGTGAGATTGTAAATCTGGTTTTATTATTATTATTGTTGTTGCTGTTGTTGTTGTTGTTGTTATTATTATTATTAAATGTGAACCCTATTACTAAAGCTTTCAAAAAAGAATAGCCATTTTGGGGAAAAGGTTCATTCAATTCCTAAAATCTTTCTCAAATCAAAGAACGTTTAAGCAGCATTTAATTGTAAATAATGTATTCATTCAACTTTAGTAGCCACTTTATTCTGCTCACGGTTGTGGTGAAGCTGGAGCCTATAATCATATGGTTTTCCAATAAAATTTTCATTTAATAAAAATGAAGAATGAAAGTGAAGAATGAGATATTCTTTCTGTGCACAGCACATGGTCTGCGTGGGTTATATGGAGCTCTGGTTCTATAAATAATACCATGTTTCTTCTGTGAATATTGGCCAGTTTGAACAGAAATTTGAGTAAAATATCTGTTTTTTTAACACAGGAAGGAAGTGTTTAGGACAGGCTGCTGAAGCAAACGTCTGATGCTATTGGCATCTGTAAGAACACATTATCTGTTCAATCTGAATAATGTATTCCTATTTAGTACCATTGCTACGATGTACTATCTCTTTGAGACTGTATTGATCTTGTTTAGTCAAGCAACCTAAGAAAATTCTTGTGCAGGCATGTGCAACCGAGTGGGGAAAAAAGTAAGACATGGCAACGTGAACAAGAGGAACAAACAAGGTACAGATTGACGTGTGTGTACACACTCGGCAGCAGCGTATCCCACAGGTAGGTAGCAGAGAATAACATTGTCTGACACGGTTGCAGTAATTAATGATGAATGAACTCCTGCATCACTTACAAATGATGCCTGATCTCAAAGGAGAGAGCCTGCTCTGACTAACAAACATCCAATTTATTTCTGACCTTCCCCCCACCCAGCAGTCCTTCTCTTCATGCTTTTTCTCCTTCACTCGCTTTGTGAAGTCCAGTGGAATTTTGAATCTCATGCTGAAAATTAATCCCCAGACACTCTCACCTGTCTGAGAATGACATGTTACAGTTTTAACTAACTCCCCAAACCCATTCTTTCTCTCCTCTCACACATGAAAGAGCACGGAAGAGATTAAGACCACTTTCGTATTGATTTAAGATTTCAAATACAAGCCACTTTGGCAAAGTTTCAAGATGAGACAACATCAGTATCAGTTTATAATAGATGGAGAATTTCTATGTTTGATTTTGAATTCCTGCCAAGTTACCCTAAGATATTATAAGATCTTTGAATTGGAATATATGGCCAAACATATGACCAACACACACATAGTGTACATGCCCGTGGAATATCTCAATTGTTCTTTGCTGCTGTAACAACCATCAAACTTCTTGGAAGCCTTTCCACTCGATTCTGAAACATGGCTGTGGGAATTTGTGTTCATTCAGCCTCAAGAGCTCATACTAGACGAGGAGGACTGGAATCATCAGTATTAATATAGCAGAGGTAGGTCCATGGGTAAATGTGTGAGCTACTTATCAGAAGGTTATGGGTTCAAACTGCAGCACTACCAAGCTGCCTGTGTTGGCCCCCCTTGAGCAAGGCCCTCAATCCTCTATGCTCCAGGGGCACGATCATTGCTGACACATTGAGGACTGATTCCTTTGAAGGCGGGATATGGGAAGACAAGGATTTCACTGTACAGTGTCCAAAAGAAGTTTCTTCTTCAGTATGTAGATTGATAATTCAATTTCTAGCAGCAATCATTAGGTCAGTCATTAGTTTCATTACTGCACATTTTCAATTAGTTCCCCAGTAGTTTATATGAGATATGTTTTAATTAAAATGTAATAACATCTCAGCTCAAAATTATAGAACAACAACAGAAGGAAAGTTTAACCTGCATGCTGTCATCGGAAATCAAAACAAGTCATAAAATCTGACATGCTGTAAGACTGAAATACTTTATAATGTAGAATAGGCAGTCATTATTTTCATTTAATTCATTTATTTTATCATTCATTTAATCTAACATTATTTTTTAATTAGCTCCATTCACAGCAGAAGACAACGGAGTTCTAGAGCAAGAGCAACATTATCAAGATGCTTAGTTGCATAAGACGCCACGCTAGCACGTCTTCTCAGAAACTGAAGATGCTCAACTAGCTGATGTTTTTAGGATATTTTTTAACAGTCAGTTGTACAAAATGGTTTGAGGCTGAAATACAGTACATGACATTGTCCTCCATTTAAATCTTGGTTATTATTTGAATGATTTTCAGCAATCAATAAAATGATTGAAAAGCTAGCGGAACTCTCTGTGGGTTATATTATCAAGTCAAGTTACGTTCATGTACCGTATTAAGGAGTTGATACTGAAAAACACACAATGCTTTTAAAATCTCAGACATAACTATGAAAGGCTCAATGACATGCCACTATTTGACAGTTTAATATCACCACAGTATGCAAATGTCATTCAAGGCAAATTCTAAATGCATAATTGTAATAGTATTAATTCAATTCAATTCAATTAATTTCAATTCAAATTTATTTGTATAGTGCTTTTAACAATGGAATTTGTCTCAAAGCAGCTTTACAGAACATAAACAACATAATACAAGAAATTTAACATACACTCACACACACACACACACACACACACACACACACACACACACACACACAGACACGCACACACACCAGCTGCGAAGTATTTGTACCTTATATTTGTACCTTGTTACCTGGGTTATATACTACTGTAGCTATATTCATTTTTTTGATCATCTGACCTGTGTGTGTTTTCTTAACCTCAAGTGTTGTATGCAAAACTTTCATAAAAGCTGCCTTATCTGAGCTACCATCTGTCTCAGCTTGTCTTCTATAACATGTCATATTAGATTATTACACCTTATATTTTATAATCTTTCTTTTTTTTTTTTAATGATCTCTTTCTTTTATGTTGCATTATATTACATCTGATAGCTCCTTTTATACATATATGTTTTTCATCCTTCTGTTTGTTTCTGGTTTATGTTCTGACATTGCTAAGCTGTCACTCCTGAGTCCTTGTGCAAACTTCTCTACAGGTCCTGCTGTACAGGTGCCCTATCGTGGGTGACCCTATGTTCTGTGTCTGCTGCTGTCAAATATTCTGTAATAAGCTGGGACATGCAAAGAAAAAAACAAATCACTGTACTGTAATATACGTATGACAAACAAGTAAAGCCATTTATTTAAAAAAAAAATCAATATCAAAATCAAATGAATCAGTTGTATGCATGGAACTTCCCCTGCATAAATTTTAAGTTTAAGTTGCTATCCCTGTTTGTGTGTGTGTGTGTGTGTGTGTGTGTGTGTGTGTGTGTGTGTGTGTGTGTGTGAGAGAGAGAGAGAGAGAGAGAGAGAGAGAGACCCTAACAGATTGCATAAATCAAAAACTTTTTTCAAGAGGCACGTATGAGAATTTTTTAGAAATAAATCTTATTAGAAAAAATCAACAACAAAATCTAGATAATCTCCATAAAAATCCTGACACAGTTATATAACACAAAACCTCAAATAGAAAGTGTCTTCTGCCAGAAATGTCATTCATTCTTCCTCTACACTATTCCTGCTTTTAAGTGATGTTACGATGTCAGAACAGGAAGGAGAACAATGCTTTAGAACAAAGGGATGATTAATGAAGCTCATATTTTGCTGCTTAAATGCTGAACCACAAAGATTTAATCTAAAGTTTAAAATTCTAAATTGGGAGTATTAAATTTAACCCTTTCTTCCAAACACATAATGTCTTAATGTGGCTGAATTATTAATACATGTTGTATTAATATTAATATTAATCTAACATTAATATTACATTGCTGTATTGTACCTCTTTGTTGCCAATAAATAATTCATGCACCAAAGATTATTGCTGGTAAATTGGTGTAAAAAAAAAAAAAAACAATTAAGAGAAGTTAAGTTTAAGAAAACGTTTTAAAGAAGATAAATAAAATGTTTGAGCTGGATTTGGTTCAGAGATGCAGAGAATATGTGGTTTGTTGGTTATGTATTTTTCAGGGGTGTTTGGTCATTACATTTAACATTTTGATTAATTTGAACTATTATTGCATGACAAATTTGGTGGTTAGATATTGTTTGATTCAGTATATATTAAGTGTGAGGCATCAGATGAACTTTGAACACATAGTTCACACACACACACACACACACACACACACACACACACACACACACACACACACACACACACATTTTGCTATGATATCCTTTTTTTTCTGATTGCCTAAACCTCTGCCTGTCTTTGACCTTGAATTTGTCTAACCTTTTTGGATTATTTGCTGCACTTGCGTCCGTCTAATCCTCTCTATTGTGACATGATGGATAAACTACAGCTACATCCCCAAACATTTTGATTTGACAAACTGTTGTGCAAATTGTTTGTAACATGAACCAGACTTGGTAGGATCCTGCTATCAGTGCTTAGCATTTGTAGTTTAGTAATCTCCCAAAATATAACAGAAATTGTAGCCTAATGTAAACCAACCCTTCCATGAACAGGCAGTTACTACAGATGAATGAATAAACACAGTAAACACACATAAAATAAAAACTGCTCTCAGGTCCGTACACAGATCTAAACTCTGTATAACCCTCTGAAAAAAATCTAATAATGCACTTCTGTCTGTATTTAAATCTATTTAAAACATAGTATCTGTTAATTATGAATAATTTATTTGGATTTAGTTACATAGTGCATACACTGTATAGTAACAATGATTAACACTTTATTATGGTAATTCATTTTATTGTGAGATTTTTATTATATATTTTATATGAGCATGTTAATTATATTAATTATTAATTATTTTCTTTTACTAGCAGAAAAAAACACTATGTTAGCAAAAAAGTAATAAAACAAGAGTATATTATTTATTTGTTTGTTTGTTTGTTTGTTTGTTTGTCCTCAAGCATTTTATTGTGTAATGGTAGCTCTGTTACCTTATCGTTGCCTAACTGGCAGGCATAGTGTATGTATCCACAAACTAAAAATAAAGAAATCCCATTGAAAGCTGTCAATAAAGTTCTTGCACTGTGGCACAGGGAACTTTGTTGCAACAGACACCCTGTGAAAGAGTGCATTCGATGCTGTGGGTTGTATTGCACCATCCAGCCCTACTGAGGCCAGTGTCGTTTTTAGACTGGCTGCCTCGGCTAGTATACAGTCTGTCACGGGCACTGAAGAGCTGGCAGGGGCCGAGCCAGACCCTTCCTCAGATGCTACTGAGAGTGGAATTGAAAATGGTGGCTCAGCTGGTCGGTCATTAGCAGCTTGGAAGAAGAGTACAGAGACTGTTCTGCACAGACATATACACTTTCATATGCAGAATTACAGAATGATCCGCTTGAAGTCAAAGAACTAAATAATAAGCTTATACACTTTTTCCAATTGGTGTTTTTTTTTTCTTTTTTTGTTAACTTAAAGTAGCCAAAACTTAAGCAATTAACATGCACAAATGAAATACAAATATCCTCCAAACCAAATATATTGCTGTACTAGAGCATTCTGCATGTCTCTGCTGTCTTTTCTGTCCCAGCACACAGGTGATAGAGCCAGGTGATCTTCAGACCAAGACTGAAGACTTTCCTCTTCACCAAGCAATTGAACTGGGACTTATTAAGTATATTTAAAAAATAAAAACCTACTCAAAACTGGCTATAAAACTGTATACTGAGTAAAAAAAAAATATATAATCCACCTCTGGGTTGCTGATCAAAAAGTCAGGGATTCTTGCCCCAGCACAGCCAAGCTGCCACTGTTGGGCCCTTGAGCAAGGCTCTTAAACCTCTCTGCTCCAGGCACTTTCATTACATACCGCATTTGGCAGACACCCTTATCCAGAGCGAATTACATTAATCTCAATTATACGGCTGAGCAATTGAGGGACCTTGCTCAGGGGCCCAGGAGTGGCAACTTGGTGGCCCTGGGGTTTGAACTTCTGATCAGTAGTCCAACACCTTAACCACTACTCTACCACAACCCATTTAATGGCTAACACTGTGCTCAAACCCCAACTTCCTAAGCTGTGATGCATGAGGAAAAGAAGTTCACTGTGCTATAAACTATATTTGAAAAATAAAGGCTTATTCTAAGCATCAGAGAGTTGTTTTATTTTATTAGCTTTTATAGATTTGATCAATGCATTTCCTATTCTGTTCTATAAATTAGGTTTTATATTGATGCTGGAATCAACATTTGAATAGACATCCCAGAATCCTGAGTTCAGTACATTCACATTCACCGGATAGGACAACCGATTACAGTCAAATGATAGTTGGACTGAATCATCTTCACAGCACAGCTTTATTTATTTATTAATTTATTTATTTTACCGGTTTATAAAAATTCTAAACAACAAAATGCATTTGTGAAGTACACACTCTGTGTCTTTTTGTGCCATTGTATTAGTGTAAGTCTTCCTGGTTTGGCCATGTTTGCTTTCCCTGATGTTTGTTCATTGCACTGGCTTCGACAGTGATTATTGTGTACCTGTACTTGCATTCACAACTGATTCCTGACATTAGAAAGCATATTAAAGGATTCTGGTTTGTTTGAAAAAAATGAAAAAGCAACATGCGCACACAATAAGTGCATGCAATTTGATACGAGTGTCTGCAAGCCATTTTTAACACTGAGAGGAGCTGGAACAGATCTAACCTTACTTACCACAAGTCTTAGCATCTCTCTCACTGTCTCTGCTCTCTAGCTCTTTCTCACTCTATCACACACACACACACACACACGCACACACACACACACACACACACACACACACACACACACACACACACACACACACACACACACACACACACACACAAAAAGATACAAAAAACACACAAGTCTTCCTGTCTATTGATCTCCCCCTCGCCCCTGACCCCTCCTCCTCTGTCACACAAGGTCAGACTCTCACAGATTCACACTTCAGCAAAACAGAGCAAAGTGTGAGAGCATGACTCAATAAGCAGGCCAAGTAATTCAACCTTCTCTTGGAGAGGCACAGAGGGAGAGAGAGAGAAGAAGTGGGTGAAAGATTGAAAGGGGGAATGTCACATAAAGGACAGATATCAAAAAGCCTGAACAAACATGTCTGCCAGCTCCCCAACTCCCTACAAGGATGAGATGGGCAAATGAGATGTCAGGGGTCAATAAAGAAGATCTGTCCTAGAAATGAGCCTTTCTATTCTTTCCATGAATCGAGAGAGAGAGAGAGAGAGAGAGAGAGAGAGAGAGAGAGAGAGAGAGAGAGAGAGAGAGAGAGAGAGAGAGAGAGAGAGATGCATAGAGTACAATTTACAATTGAGTCAAGATTTTCTTTTACTCTTAATTTAAACATTTTGTCAGCTGAGAAATTTAAGAATGATCAACAATCATAAATGTGACAATTCTTCTTCTTCTTCTTCTTCTTCTTCTACTACTACTACTAGCTTGGGGATGTGGTAGCTCAGTGGTTAAGGTGTTGGACTACTCATCAGAAGGTCATGGGTTTGAACCCCATGTCCACCAAGCTGCCACTACTGGGCCCCTGAGCAAGGCCCTTAACCCTCAGTTACTCTGGATAAGGGTGTCTGCTAAATGCCGTAAATGTAAATGTAAGCTTGGGACTTCTAAACAGAGGCGAACTAACACAATGGGATTGTGGGACACTTTGTCATTGAAAAATATTAATAAGATAAAATATGACAGCAATTTGTTATGCTAAATGACAGGAGTTGTTTTTAAATAATAATAATAATAATAATAATAATAATAATAATAATAGTTCTTGTCCATTAGGAAGAACCATTGATTGCTTTAATAGTGCCATCAAGCCCATCAGGTGGTGCAGCGCTATAGCGATAGGTTACATGATTATTAGCATCACCATTGACAGATTGCACTGGTTTCATTTTATTAATGCCATTTATGAATGCTGTTAATCTAGTTAATGTGCTGAAAAGGCCTGCAGCGCTAATCCCCATAAAAACGAAACGGTAGAAAGACTATCTCACAAATTTACATATGATCTTCATGATCATCTTCACTGCATCTTTGGCACCTCAAAGCTTTTACTCTCAGTTACATATTACTTTTAGAGTTAAAGTATTAAAAGTGATCAGATCATTACAGCCTGCTGTGGTGTAAGTGTCAGTATGCTTTGAATTCAGGCGACAAACTAAAACAGGCATCTGGTGTTTACTTTCTCTCCCCATGGGGCACCAGTTAAACACACACCACGGTCGCAATATCACTCAGAATTACTCATAGAACCATAACACACAAACCCACACACTTTAAGCAGGTTTCCTGTCTGATACATGCTGACAGTATGTGAATAGGAAATGCTGTCTGGGCTTTGATTGGTTTTAATTAAATATACACTGAGCTCTCATGCTGAGAGAGGAGTCAAAACATCAATAGCTCAAAAGCTGCATTGTATATAAAAGTGTGAAGTGACAGAAGTGATCACGTCCAATTACTACAGCACTTGTCATCTTGAAGGAAGTGTATATCTCTAGGGGAAGTTGGAGGTACCACAAAAAAAAAAGGACTTTTAGATATAATTTGTATACTTATTATTTGTTAATACTTCATAATAAAAGTACATGAATAAATCTGCACTAATAACAGCATTAATATTTACTTAATTATGAACTAATGATGAGTTAAGGCATGTACTAATGAAAATCTAACAAAGATCTAACCTTAACTATGACCTGTGTCTTATGAAGTCATGCGCAAAAGGCAACTAACTTACGTTGTACATGTTAGTATATGTTAATACATGTTTTAGAACACTTCATCATTACATCAAATATAATTTATGTTATTTCAAATTGTTCACGCTTATGGGTGAAATAGCAGTGTGTCAGGCTTTAGCACCAAGAGCACATACTAGCACTGCAGTGGAATTTTAAAAAAATAAAAAATTAAATGGATGAAGAATGATGCAAAATGGGTTGAGATCAAATTCTCAGTGTTTTTTATTATTATTAGTGCAACTTTCTACATTCGAATAGGACGATCAGTGTTAATTATGAATGTAATCAGCAACATTCAGAGATCTTTGTGTGCACATCTGCATATGACAAAATACAGAAACCATTTGAAATAGTGCAAGATTAATTAATCTTTCTTACAGAGCAACATTTTGTTTACTCCTTAGTGTTTATTCATACATTAACTAAAAAACATGTATTAACGTGTCCTTTAGGTGGTCATTATTCACGCATGAATTCATGACTTGTTTTCTACTTAATTATCTCATCATTAGTACATTTATTAGTGCGGGATTATTCTCAGGATTTTATTACTTTACATTGAAACAAATTGATTTCATGATTGAATTTTTTCAAGCAACTTGTGGAACAAGACAATCTTATCATTATATTATATTATATTATATTATATTATATTATATTATATTATATTATATTATATTATATTATATTGTTTTTTAAGTTAGTTAAATTAACCAGAAAATAAACACAAACACAAAAAGGTGGTAAACCAAGTAAATTGTATGGAAACACTTGATCTTTCTAAACATCTCATACAATAGCCTTAAGCCAACATAAAATAAGAAATATTAAAAGCAACCTATTGATAATGCTCAGGGTGTAAATGAATAAAGGGAGAACCACTTAATTATTATCTCCAGATCACTAGTTAAGGACAAGAATTACTAAAGGCTATGAATCATTACATGCTATCAAGTTATGGCCTCAAGTTAAGGAGTAGATTTAAAAAAAAAAATTAATTTAAGAAATGAAAACAATAGTAATAATTAATCAGGTTAATCCCTCAGTATAAGGAGTCATGTAATGAGTTAGTTAGTTAATCGGGAATTAAATAAAATATAATAAAATGTAGAGTAAGGAATCACTTCTACAGATGTCAGCCTTTTTTATTTTTAGCTGTACAACCTGAACTACAATCAGCAACATTTGTAGCCCAATTTGTGCAGTGTCAGTGCTCAGCTTTGACAGTTCCTCATGAAAGAGTAATCCCATGAGTACCTTGCATCAGCTATTCTTTTTCCAATGACTTTTGTTAATTAAAAACAACTGGACCCCCTGCCGCCTTTCTCCCCCTCTTCTATAAACAGGTTGCTACCATAGGCAACACATGCTGCTTCCTGGTACACATCACAAATGTGTTAGAGAGAAGAGATGAGAGAGACAACATGTGTGACGCCAGTGGGGAGAAGAGTCTTGCTTGTCATTGTTTTCTCTGCTTGCACACTTCTGAAGACAAAGCATGGAAGGTGGCAAAGTTTCTATTTCAGCAGTTTTTCATCAGAAATAAATAAATGACTGTAGGATTTACAGACAGCTCTGGAGGATAGATGAGCTCCCAGGAGAGAACACGGCAATCAAGGAAATAGAGAAAGAAATAGATAACAGACACAATAGCAGTCAGAGTTGTTAATGAAATATGAAATGATTCAGCCTACTCTACAACTTTCATATTAATTATTCAAATGTGTGTGTCTGTGTGTGTGTTTTTTGTTTCTCTGCTTCATGAACCAGGCTTATACGTATCTGTACATCCTCATCTGCATCAGTGTGTAAATCAGACCTCGGCAAAACAATCCAGCACACCACACTGAGTGTTTAAACTAACATTGTGGGAGAAGCAATAAAATTGTGAAAAAAACTGCCCATAATTCTGTGACTCTTCTCTATAAGAAGACAGCTCACTGGACAAGACTTGGGATATTAGCTCAGAAACAGGGTGAGTTTTTATAGACTTTTATTGATTTTTCATTTTGTACACCGTCTCTTGTCAAATTTGCAACTTCGCGAGAAAAGTTATTCTAAATACATCTGGTCTGTAGTGCTATTAGAAAGTGGTAATGTAAAGCACCAATATAAAAAAATCATAATGACTTATCCCATAATGTCTTATTTACAGTCATAATGGCCACTAATCACTAATGGTTAAGGCATAAAAAAAAACAGATGTTGCTATTCTGCCATATTAGTCACTTAAGAGGACTGAGCTACTGCATGCAGTTTAGCACATCATTCCCACATTTTCAGATTTAATTGAGATAAGAATCTGGAACCAACTTAAAAATAATGAATAAAATTAAAGATACCACATGAGGAAAAACAACGCAAGGACAACAACATGACTGATCAACTGAAGAGGTAACATGCTGGGGTGAGCGTGTGTGTGTGTGTGTGTGTGTGTGTGTGTGTGTGTGTGTGTGTGTGTGTGTGTGTGTGTGTGTGTGTGTGCGTGTGCGTGTGCGTGTGTGAGAGAAAGAGAGAAAGAAAAAAGACAGACAGACAGACAGACAGACAGACAGACAGACAGACAGACAGACAGACAGACAGACAGACAGTTTACCTGCAAGGAAACAGAAAGAATCCTTTGAATATTAAAGCAGTGAAAAATAAAGCTAATTACGGACAGGTTTGATAAGTCACTGCTATTTTATCACTTAGCACGAATTATTGTCATTTGCTGTGAGTCTTTTGCAACCTGATCAAGGTGATTATGTGTATTCAGACTGAAAGGCAACTTTTTATAGGATTTGCATTTGATTACTGCCTTAATTTAATTAAATCATTGAAGTCTGGTTCAGCCTTTTTTTTCTTTTTTTTTTTACAGAATGTTATATATACATATTTGAACAGCAGAATATAAAAACAAATAATAAATAAATAAATAAATAAATAAATAAATAAATAAATAATATTAATAATAATAATAATAATAATAATAATAATAATAATAATAATAATAATAATAATAATAATAATAATAATAATAATGGGGGGGCACGTTCGCCTCACACCTCAGGGTTGGAGGTTCGATTCTCGCCTCCGCCTTGTGTGTGTGGAGTTTGCATTTTCCCGGTGCCTCAGGGGTTTCCTTCGGGCACTTTGGTTTCCTCCCCCGGTCCAAAGACATGCATGGTAGGTTGATTGCCATCTCTTTAAAATTGTCCGTAGTGTGCGATTGTGTGAGTGAATGAGTTTGTGTGCCCTGCGATGGGTTGGCACTCCATCCAGGGTGTATCCTGCCCTGATGCCCGATGACGCCTGAGATAGGCACAGGCTCCCCGTGACCTGAGGTAGCTCAGATAAGCGGTAAAAAATGAATGAATGAATAATAATAATAATAATAATAATAATAATAATAATAATAATAATAATAATAATAATAATAATAATAATAATAATAATAATAATAATACTTGCAGCTTGTTAGCAGCTTGCTATTTGCCCATGGAAATTAATTTTCCATTTAATCTAAACAAGTTACAGAAACAAATTTTCATGCCGCTGTGACATCCTTCAAAAAAAAAAACTAATTTGTGGTGGTTGCTCTTTATTAAAGAATCATTGTGGCAAAAGAATTTCAGTGCATTAAAAAAGAAGATATTGAAAAAGAAGATATACTGCACTTCCTGTACGTGAGGAAGGCATACTATGGGGCTGGTGTTAAGTAATTTTGCTAGCACAGCAGTCACAGAGACTTGGCAGAAGGTGTCAGCTGCATTTGCCATCACAGTTTGGAATCATTATGACCCTCTCCCCAGTATCCATTATGATAAAAGCTCTAGACTGTTTGCATTACTGAACTAACTAGAAAGACTTTACACGTCTAAAAGCATTATGCTCAGGGTTCGTTGGTTAAAAGCCGAGAAGAAAGTGGGCCTGTTTTTAAAGGAAGCAATGAGTACGCGACCGAATCTACTTCTCAGTGGCTTACTGAAGGTATATATTATTAAGATACTGCCTTGGAGTGAATGAAGGAATAATTCAAATGGGAAGTAGGAGTGATGGCAGAGTAAGAGTGGTCCATCTCAGCATCAGTCATCTGTTCATCAGCCGTGTTCAGTTGTCAGATATGTAACTGAAAACTCATGACTAAGAGTCAGTACTCTAACAGTAGTATTCTATCCGTGCTTTATACAGCTTTAACTATTAGTCTCTGACCAGCTTTTTGGCAACATGTCAGTGGTCAACAGTTTTCAGGTGTCAGTTTTATAACTGCAAACATCCGGCTGTGCATTTATATTAAATACCAGAATGCGGTTTGTCAGAATTGTAACCATAGTGTTTTGTGAATGTGTCCTTGCTGTAATTATGTAAATATAAATAATACTCAGTGTTCATGCTGTAACTCGAGGTTAACTTGTTTCTGTCCTGTAAATGCAACTATCTGTACATATTTCTGTATACATATAGTGTTGAAACTAATATTTAGTCCATGTGTCACTACTGTAACTCAAACATACTATTACACTCATTTCAAGGTCATATGTCAGTGCTGTGACTGGATCGTATAGTCTAATGTCAGTGTTGAGACTGCATCTGATGATCTGATGTCAGTGCTGTGACTACATCTGATGGTCTGATGTCAGTGCTGTGACTACATCTAATGGTCTGATGTCAGTGCTGTGGCTGCATCTCATGATCTGATTGCAGTGCTTTAAGTGCAACACATGGTCTGATGTCAGTGCTGTGATGGCATCTGATAATCTGATGTCAGTGCTGTGACTGCGTCTCATGGACTGATGTCAGCGTTGACACTGCATCTCATGTACTGATGGCAGTGCTGTAACTGCACCTTATGGACTGATGTCAGTGTTGAGACTGCATCTGATGATCTGAAGTCAGTGCTGTGACTGCATCTCGTGTACTGATGTCTGCATCTTATGGACTGATGTCAGTACTGTGGCTGCATCTCATGATCTGATGTCAGTGCTGTGACTACATCTCGTGTACTGATGTCAGTGCTGTGGCTGCATCTCATGATCTGATGTCAGTGCTGTGACTGCATCTCGTGTACTGATGTCAGTGCTGTGACTACATCTGATGGTGTGATGTCAGTGCTGTGACTGCATCTCGTGTACTGATATCAGTGCTGTGACTACATCTGATGGTGTGATGTCAGTACTTTAAGTGCAACACATGATCTGATGTCAGTGCTGTGGCTGCATATCATGATCTGATTTCAGAACTATAACTACTAACATCTTGGGTGCTGTAGTTGTGCATGGAAGCATATGAAAGTGTCAAGATGTATCTGTGTATCACTGTGGAAGCACAGAGTAGTGTCTTGTGTGCTTTTTTGGTAGAATAGAATCTAGGCCATAGGCCCTCGTGGAGCATCACCCCACTTTGTTCTGTCCTGTTCAGACAGTTCTTCTGATAACATCTTATATATTTCTGCTTTGAACTTTTCACCTAAACACACCGGTGGTGAGGTTATGCGCTAACAGATTCATAACTGAGCTGATGTACATCTAGAACTGCCGCAGGAACAGTCAGTGGATCTTTTTTCTTTTTCTTGTTTTTTTCACATTTATTTACAACACTTGCACAACATCTTCTTTAATGAAACAGTATTTCTGCAGTAAACAATAAAATCTAAAAGATTGAAAGTATATTCATAAACTAAATATGCAATATTGAATATTTAATGGACTGGTGCAGTACTCACTGTACACACAGATAAGTCATTGTGGATATACTGTAGATGGTGCAGGATTGCAGTCAAAAACACAATAATACGCCAAATGTTTATTACAGTACATGGAGCACTGGGGCAGATTTTCATCTCTTTAGAATTTAGAATTAATCTGTAAATAAATGCCATCATGAAAATATTGCGCATGCAGTTTGAAGCTGATTCTGTTATTGTGTTATGATTGGTAATTTATTAATATGTACGGCGTGATAAAATAGTTAGTCAAGCATGTATCAACCAGGCAGTTATTTCGATCATCGTTTGCTGTTGCACTTAATAGTGCATGGAACATCGTCCTTATCTGTTCGTGTTGCACTTTGGTGATTTGTTTTAGATGAAAGCTACATACTAGATTGTATATAGACTGTGAAGGATGTCAGCTTGAGCCGAAGCAAATGGCTTCTGTAAGAGTAAGAGTGTAAATCCATCAGTCAGTTAAAGAGAGTCTTAGACAGTGTCTTATGCTTCAGGCAAGTAATATACACCAAACTGTGCCTGTATCAGGTTTACGCTAATGTAATATGCTCAGTCTCTGATGTGTTGTACTGGTATATTAAATCCGATCAGATCAGAGTCAGATTGTAAGGCTAGTGTCTGGAACAGAGCGGACTGACCAAGAGCAACATCTAAGAGCAACACCAAAGACTGTAGAGTACAAAGACTCAGCTTTTATACTGCAGCTTTTAATATCATGAATATTCACACACACACACACACACACACACACACACACACACACACACACACACACACACACACACACACACACACACACACACACACACACACACACACACACACGTAGTGAGTAAAAGAGCTTCTATAATTATGTAAATTCTAATGCACCTGAAGATTGGAGTGCATCATAGCAAGATTTTTGCCACTTTGCTGATTTGAATCCTGTTATATTGTCTATGTGCATGATAATAATTCATTCGTAGTGTGTGTTTGAGAATAAAGTATATATGCTGTCCATATATGAGGGTTAAGTTGAACCACAGCTCAGGCAACAATCTCAGTTTTAACCAAATGTATTTACGGATAACAGAGAAACCAGTTTGCCATTTAAAATGATTAAACATATAAAAATGGGGTTATCTAGCATCCATGTTCATGGCATGATGGAATTAAGGACATTCTAGTGTCTAGGGTTGTGTTATAAAACAGTGTTATTGACAATAAAGAAAAAAATGAAAGAGAGAGCTTATTTTTCTTCTTTCCACGATGCTCAGGAAATTTGGATTTTGTAACTTCCTGTTATGCAAATTTTATGTGAATATTAAAAAGTTTTTAAAAGAAATTTATTTTTAATTATATTTTTTTAATATCCCATAATGGAAGTCATGGAAAAAGGATATTTCAAACATGAGATAGAAATTTGAAATTTATGCAAAAAGACAACAGATATTGTATTAAAATTGTCTTTGTAGCCACGTGTGTGTAGCTCTAATCTTAGGATGTATAATATTCTTAGGGGGTTTTTACATCTGGTCACTTCATGCGTTTTCTGTGATCGGATAGCTATCCGATCGTAAAAAGACCAAGTGTAAACGCCCTCCGAGAAGGTTTTGAGACGGATATAAATCCGATCGCTCAAACCACTTCAGGAGGTGGTCTTGGACGAATTTCAGATGAAACTGGACAGGTGTAAATGCATGTGGTTGTCCAAGCAAATGTTTTTTTTTGTAGCAACCGCATACACCAAGGCGTGTTCCATTTCAATTACCCCGGAAATGAGGTAAAATATATTTGCATTTTGGGCGGGAGTAGAAAGATCGGATTGATATCCGATTCGCCGACGCATTTATGTGGCCTAATGTAAATGGAAGAGTTTTAACAAATCAGATAGCTATCAGATCAGAGAAAACACATGAAGTGACCAGGTGTAAAAAGGCCTTTAGTCACAATCACATCCTAAACCTATTTAATGTTAGACCCAGTGCTGACTAACCATTCTGAGGCACTGACCACCACTTCTGTCCTTAAATAACTTCCTTTCAGTTTTTAGTTCTAATCCACTGGAGCCGATCTGTCTAATTAAGCAGACTGATTATCTGGAGCAGATGTGTCGGATTAGGACTGGTATTCAATTGTGTAAGAAGGTAGATCTTCCAGAGTAGGACCGGTGATCACTGATTTAAGGATTCAAGCTCCAAGCCCTCACTGGCAAGTCTGGTAAGAATAGCATTAGTAGTGATTTTATACAATAGACATAGTCACAAAGCACAAAGCTTCACAGAAATCTGGATGTGGATTTGCATTTAGATCTCTAATGTGCAAGCAAGAGGTGATTGTGGCTAGGAAAGATTACATGAGGAAGAAACTGCCAGAATGACCAGACTCAAAGAAAATCATATCACATTCTGGGTAAGATCAGATGTTATAAATTATTATTCTAATGATTCTAAATTTATTATTCTAATGCAATTGTATACTGTGGTGTCAAACAGCACTACAGTTAGTGTGTTGGACAGATATTTATAATGAATAGCCATCTATCCATCCATCCATCCATCCATCCATCCATCCATCCATCCATCCATCCATCCATTTATTCTTCACAGGGTAACAGGACGTCTGGAGTCTATTACAGAGAACTCAGGGCACAAGGCAGGGGTCATCCTGGAAAGGGTAGCAATCCATCACAGGGCAAAATCACACAAATAGACACCCCAATTCACACACTATGGTCGATTTAGAGCTGCCAATCAGCCTACAATGCATATTATGTGACTGAAGGAGGAAACCCAAGTACAAAGAGGAAACCCCTGAAGCATGAAGAGAACATGCACTAATATGATAGACTTCATGATAATAGCGACAGTACTGAGAGTTGTCTTAATACTTTGGTTAGAGTATTTTCTCTATAATCGCAATAATTTTTTAAGTTGCCGTTTAAAAAATGAAGCAGATTATTTTAAGCTTAAGCCCTAGTACAGAAACGCAGACAGACAACACTAAAACACGATTCCTTTTTAAACACAGACACTTTCATTTCCTTTGAAATAGCTTTATTTATTTTAGATAATACTGACACATGTACTCAATAGCAGTTACCAGGCTGGTTAAAAACATCAATATTAAAACTGTTAGAGGAATTATTTTCATTTCTTCTGGTTCTAAGAATCTGATACTTGTAATCTTTTACACTTTTACAGATTTATACCATAACATCTACTGTTGTGTTTGTCTTTTGCGTCAAAAAGTTTACTTATTATTTCTGTATTAGAAAAGGAACAAAATAATCTACAGATGGTCAGTAAGTCCATAACTGCAGCTCTAATTTTCTGAATTTAAGATGCTGAGAAAGAAAACAAGATTTTGGAAGGGAAAGCAAAAATGTCACTTTTCATTTCAGGCTCAAAATGTGAGGTTACAGGAAGCTTCGATAGACAGAAGAAAGAAAACCATAACACAACTCAACGTCTAAGCAGCTGGGGGAAGAAGAAACTGAACAAATTAAACAGTTCTGACATTAGCAGTGTATTGTCCCTGCGATTAGCCTTCTACCATAAGATATAATCCAGATGCATGGAGAATTCCAGTGAGCAGACAGTCTTTCAGCCCTGTATTTGTGCTGACGAGATTTCCAGCAAAAGCTCAGGACAGCAAATTACAAGTATGGAGGATGAGTAGAGAGATGGTCCTCATTGGTATGAATGGAGTGGAACACGAGACCTTGCTGCTTTGGATCCCGCATTATTTTAACATCGGTGAAGTCCTTCCGTTTCCTATTCATCTACATCCACTTCTTTGACTGAAGCATGCCACTACCGAGTTACCTGCAAAAGGAAATACAGATTATATGGTTTAAAGATGTAGGAGTTGCTCATTTTAGTCATTCATCAGCTTCAACTCCACACAAGCACTCATCAGAATTTACTAACAAGTCTGTAATGTTGGTGTTTTTAAGAAAACAGAGCAGTTACAAGTTTAACCCTGATGGGTCTGAGGCAGGGGCGGTTCTAGGATTTCATGAGAATTTAAAACAAGAAAAGTTTTATATTATATATTAGATGGTATTATTTAAAATGGAAAAAGTGGACACCATGATGTAATGATGCCAGTCTTGAATGAAATCAGTTCATGTATGTGTGCATTCTCTACGAACAGAGGGTCCAATGAATGCAGTCATTAATAAAAAATATTCACAAGACAAAGACCAAATCAATAAATGTTATTGATTATTTATTTAGTATTGAATGGACTGTTTGCATAAGAATAGTGAAATTTCACTGCTTTTAGTTGCAGTCTTTGCAATTTTTTTTTTATTTAAAAATTAAATTCCATTTTAAGGTAATTTTTATTGTTTATTTTTGAAAGTAAAAATTATCCTTATAGTTTTAGGGTGGCTGAGATCACAGACAGGGGGGCTGGAGCCACCCTAAAAAAGGGCTAGAACCGCCCCTGGTCTGAGGTGATTTTTGATCCTGGACAAATTTTGACATGTCCTGATATTTGTTCTTATTTCAAATTCCAAAAATCTCATAACACAATATTAATCAAGTCAAAAAAAGAGCTGGACTCCCATTGAATACTCAAACCAGCCTGGAGAAATTGAACAAAATGGCTTTCATTAAACTGAATCTTTTTATCTGTAAACATCACTTTAAACAGTAAGTGCATTATTTTGGTCAGGGTCATGGTGGATCCAAAGCCTGTCCTGGGAACACAGTGGAAGAGGTGGAAAACACCATGGAGGAGAGCTATCACAAACATTTTGTAATATGATATGCATATTACTATAGTTTTGGGAAATACATGAAAACCAAATTGAAAACCTTGTGAAATCCTGCATAAACAAAGGGAATATGTAAAACTCAAACAGCACAAAGAGTAGACTACTGTATGCTGTGAGACAGAAACACAACAACTGCTGCACCATTATTCCACCCACAATCCACATTCTACAGATAACAATTAGCATTTAACTGTGATACTAAGTTGACAAGGCTTTTAAGAAAGTTACATAACAGGATTTTTTTTAATTAGCTTGAAAAATGCTTAATGCCAACAAAACCCCAAGCTCCAAAGTTTAAGCAGCACGTTGTTTAACATCAGTGACCAAAAGAGGAAGCAGGAAGCTCAATTCTGCTTGCCTTGACCCAATCTGAACATGTCTGATCCCTGCGATAGCAGCACTTGTGCTTGACGTGCTTGTACCCACCCCTCTGTCATGGCAGCATCTGATGCTTTTGGCTCTCAGCAGATTCATTCACTTAAAATATGACACGTTGCCCAGAGTGCTGGCATGAGAAAAGGTGGCAGACATAAGAGGAGGGTACAATGGCATGATGCCCAGTATTCACACTTTGTGTAGCGGGGTGCTGGGTGTGAGGTCTGTGATATTTGAGTACATTGTTAATGAGAAGACATGGTGCTTTTCCATTCCACTGTGTAATCAATGCCTCAACACATTCAGAAAATATACATCTCTCTCTCTCTCTCTCTCTCTCTCTCTCTCTCTCTCTCTCTCTCTCTCTCTCTCTCTCTCTCTCTCTCTCTCCCATGCACACACAAACACAAACACACACACTCTCTCTCTTGCTTTCTGCATGTTTTTAATTAAACAGCAAATTTGAAATACCCATTATATTATATTTTAGTTATTTTATATTTCCCCCTCCCCACTTGAGCATGTAATGGCTCAGGCTGATGTCTCAGATATAACAATTATTACCAGATGATGTGCAACTGCTGAACCTTGGTAGTATCTTCACTAACTATAACTAACTAAAATACTGTTTGTGAGATTAACAAAATACTTTGTGATTATGTAAATCAATACAGAAATAATAGCTTAATATATATATATATATATATATATATATATATATATATATATATATATATATATATATATATATATATATATATAATAAATATATGACGCCCAAGAGGCACAGGCTCCCCGTGACCCGAGGTAGTTCGGATAAGCGGTAGAAAATGAATGAATGAATGAATGAATGAATATATATATATATATATAGTTAGAAATTTAGTTAGTTAGAAATTTATTAGGGTTTAGAAATTTAGTTTAGTTAGAAATTTATTAGGGTTTAAAGCAATATGAAAAGTTGTTTAAAACAATGGTTTCTATATAAATAGAGGTTATGCCTTTAAGTGACATGGGGCAATAGTTTGCTTGGAATTGTTTATTTTTTATGGATATTTAATCACCATAAAATGTCCATTGAGAGACGAATCAATCAAAAAATACACCTCTTTGGGCATGTTGGGGAGTCCATCTCCAGAGAACAGTATAGTGGCCAGTCATAAATCATACAGAAATATTAGTCATCATAATTTTAAATTAAATTAAAGTCTCTGTCCTTGTACTGTATGTGCAATATCTCCCACAACAACACTATTGGACAGCATACAATGTTTACACTGCTTAAGGATACAATTTCTTTTATTTTTCACATGCCATATTATGATAATAATTTATATAACTGAATGTGTGCTATCTCCCACTATGCCACTTTATGACTGTATACATTGTTTACAATGTTCTTTTCTACATAGCATTTGTGTCTGGGTATAAAAATTCAACAGTAGCACAAGAATTGTATTGTATATAGATGCTTAAAGCACTCTTTATGCACATGACAATACAATTGATACTCAAAACATAAATGAAAGCTTAAACATTCCTCTTAATCACCACCATCCTTCAGCTCTCTGTCTCCTAGTCTCTCATTCAGTGGAGCTGCTGCCTCTTTAAAAGTATATGATATGTATATATCTATCTATATATTGAGGAATTGAGGGATATAAAAATATTCTTTTCAATGACTTTAAAGGAGCTGTATTAATGTGATGTGACATCAAACTTTATGGCTTATATAAATAAAGAATATAAATAACCGTCAGTTGTTCTCTTCTTCTCGTGTAATGCGTTGTAATGTATTCCCCCCCTATATAAAACATTTGTTGCTAGCTAAATATATTGAATAACATTTCTTCTAATGCAGCTTAGAGATCTTTTTTTCTTCATTCTGTATGAAGAAATTAGAATTTCTAATGATGTTCTAATGTTTATTGCAAGATAACTCAGGCCAGAAGGTTAAAGGTCAGACGGGTAAATTGGGTTTTACACTGAGAGAGAGAAAGAGTGTTGTATGTGTTGGAAAGCAGCTAATCTTTGTCTCTCAGGATTTATCTGATTTTAGCCCCTGTACTCCTCCCATCTCTGGCCTCCCCTTTGAAGGTATTCACATCTCTCTCTCTCTCTCTCTCTCTCTCTCTCTCTCTCTCTCTCTCTCTCTCTCTCTCTCTCTCTCTCTCTCTCTCTCTCTCTCTCTCTCTGTCCTTGGCCCCTTCCTTCTCCTTCTCTGTGCTGTCTGTTATAATGAACAGTCTGTCTGTAATAGGCCCATAAGAGCCTGCTCAATATTATTGATCATTATGATTGATCGAGCATACAGTCCAGCTTTCATCATGCTCTGTGTTCTGTCACATACAAAATACAATCCATCATTAAAAGCATCAGTTTTCTTATCTGTAGTGCTAATCAGGTTTCAGAAAGGACATCGAGTATAGTCACATGCCGATGCTATTTTAATGTGTTCCAGACCAACAAAACAACAATACTAATGTAAAGGAATTTGACTAGTGTTTGTCGATTGATTTATCTAAAAAAAAAAAATCAGCTCTCTCATGCATTTAAGGGAGTTTTTCCTTGCCACTGCTGCCCGAGTCACCTCAGACTTGCTCATAGGGGGATAAATACATACAGATTGTGAACTATATCTAATAATAATCTTGATTTTTTTTTGTTAATTCTTTTTCTTTTATTATTCCTTATTTCTTTTATTATTCCTTATGTTTACCTTCTGCTCTATGTTTATGTTCTGTAAAGCTGCTTTGAGACAATGTCTATTGTAAAACGCGCTATACAAATAAACTTGAATTGAATTGAATTTTCTGTTGAGTGGTTTTGATCATTTCCCTAGCCAGTAAGCAGTTTGCTAATAACCTCTTCATGACTATGGAGCTGGCTTCAGCAGTTATTACTCAGGTGTACAAAGTCATAAAAACTCATTAGTCTATGTCACACCCACCCTGCCTTAAAGAAACTGTGATCAGACTATCGATCATGTCGCTCCTCTTTGAGTAACAGTTTCTTTGAGTAACATACATTGTTTTTATAAGTTCAGTCTCATCTAACTTTGTACAATATATAACAGTACAAAAAGTACTCTTATAAGAATGCTTGTACTGAAACTTAATATTGGTATTCAGTTACATTATTCAGTTACATTATCTTTCTGTAGAGCAACTTACATGTATCTTATTTATACAACTGGCGAGTTTAGGGCATTGTTTAAGGGCCCAGCATTAGCAGTTTGGTGGTCCTGGGATTCAAAGTCACAACCTTGTGATCAGTAGTCCAACACCAAAAATATATGCTTTTTACCCCAGGAGAAGCTTAATTATTGACACTGACATGTTACTTTTCTGGTTTGGACAAACCTAATTTATAATATATTCTGTATTCTGACTAAACCTACTAGAAAAACCTTAGATTAATAGTGCTATTTAGTCATTTTTCAGAAATATGTGACTTTCAAGTAACATTCATCAATTAGCCATAACATTAAAATCACTGACAGGTAAAGCGAAGAATCCATAAATATCACATTATAATGGCACTTATTAATGGGTGGGATATATTTAGCAGCAAGTGATCAGTCATTTCTTGCAGTTGATGGGATGGAAGTAGGAAAAATGGCAGACAGACAAGGGCCGAATTGTGATGGCTACATGAGTGGGTCAGAGCATCTCTAACACAAGCCTAGTGGAGTGTTCCCATCATGCAGTGGTTAGTCTACCAAAAGTGGTCCAAGGAAAAACAATCAGCAATCTCATAAAAGCTTGTTGTCCTATCATTGCTCTTATGCTATGGCAAGTTGCTAATGCTATTTTTTTGGTTTCATTAATGAAAAGAATGTCCGTTGTAAATTTTAATAGTTAATGTCCTCTTAATAGTTAATGGTGTGGAATGTTCACAAAACAATTAATCCTTGTCATGATGTAGGTAAAAACAGCTACAGTACAAACCCTCATCTCCTCACCACACCAAGTTAACACATAACACAGTTGCTTGCAACTGGCTACCAAGAATCCTGAATGATTAGCTGCACCATGCTAGTATAGAAAGCTAATGAACACCTCCTGACCATTCAACAGAGTTGTGGTATCAAATCATTCATTCAATCTTGCAGTCTGCAACATTTGATGGACATATCAGTCAACCACGGCAGAGTACCTTGAATCAGAAGGTATCCGTACGAGGTTTATTTGCTAGTATGCACTGGTTCTGCCTGTCTGATCTCATGTCTAATCTCATGACTACTTTGGCAAACTGGGCTGGTTGTGTTTTTGTTTTCACACTCGTTTTGTCCTGCCGCCTTTACTTTTTCATGGTGTCCTCTTTGATTCAAGCCTGCACCGAATTTAATGTCACATCCAACAATCTTCAGATCCTGCCACAGCTGATTCCTCTAGTCTGCACTGAGTATGCTCAGGACGAGAGGAAGTAGGTCATGAAGAAGCTAAATGACAAAACAATAGAAAGACATATCCTTTTCCCATCTTGCCTAAGCTTCCCATAGAGGAAGTTACACATACAGGGTAGGATAAAAAAATTAGAAAGAATGGGGATACGGAATGAGATAAGAAAGCTCTTTAATAACAAACTGATTGAAATGTAAGAAATTGAGATAAAGAAAATCATGCAGTCACGAGAAGATTGAAGAGGATAAGGCTTGGTGCACTTTCTACTTCATTGTAAAAGAATAGCTTGCTTAATCTATTTAGAAATCAATCTGATTTAACCCCCAGGTGCCCCGAGGATGATAAATTCCTCTTGTGAATTTCCTCTGAAGAGTTGTCGAAACATTTGTGATTATATAATATGTGATTATATGTGTTATATATTGATTTCTAGCATATCTTCGTTAATTCTGGAAAAAACAAACTGTTTTTTTTTAACTGAAATTGAATTGAACATTCAAGAGAAACAGAAAGAGCTTTGAAACAATCAGAGCTGCTTGATTACTTTGTGTGTGTAGTTTGAGTGTGTGTTCGCAAAGTACAGGTTTGCCTCTGTAAGAGAAGAATTACTATAATTATACACTATCTAATGAACCGGCAGCACAAATTGATGGGCAGTGCTGCAGGCTGACACACTTATAAAGCACACATACTCAAGATTAAAGGGTAGTGTGTTCGTGCATGAAGTGTGTACTTGAATTAGTGTACGTGTGTGTGTGTGTGTGTGTGTGTGTGTGTGTGTGTGTGTGTGTGTGTGTGTGTGTGTGTGTGTGTGTGTGCACTAACCTTTGTTGTTTTAACCTTGTTGCCAGTACTGCAGCTCCAACCTGTGAGATCTGGTAGAACTTTACACTCCTCTCCATCCAGACAAGGTTGCATCTGACACCACCATTTCTGGGCTACTATAGATGCTGCATGCGTGCAAAAAAAAAAACCCAACGAATTAATAAAAATACATGATTGCAATTATTTTCATATAATCTGTCATTTGTCTATTGATTTTTTTTGTACAGAACAAAATTTTATTTTATTTTTAAATGTAATTTTAACATTAATGTTTAGATTACAGACAGACATGAGAAGCTTTTCATTGTATGTCATGCTGTGTACGATTGTGTATGTGACTGAATGCAAATAAAGCACTAACAAAGTCAGTCACTTTTTGTGTTTCTTAGACAGAATGATCTGAATAACCAAGAACATTTTTGCACATAAAACTAAGGAAGAAAACATCAGCTTTGTTGGAAAGCAGTGCTGAGAAAGCAAAGGGAGGAGAAAAAGCTGGATGGAGCAAGGGTTTATTTGACATTTCCTCTCAGGCAGGGTGTGGAGAGAGCACACAGACAATGCTTTTATGGTAAAGAAAACAAGATCAAAATCGATTGTGCCGTCAAGTGCCCGGTGTTGACACAGTATTAAATGAATCAGCCAGACAGAGATAGAGAGGGGCAAGTGCAAGAAATCGGTAAAAGAAAGAAAGTGGTCTTAGTCTTTGTAAAATGAGTTCAGCATTAGACAGTGCCGACAGAGGATTAAATTAATCACACAGTGAAGTTACAGCGGAAGGAGGAGGACTAGAGAGAGAGAAAAAAAGCCATTGCTAATATTATTTCCGTGTTGGTTTCAGACAGGGGAAAAAAAAAAAACAGGTGGTGTTTTTTTTTCCTTCTCTGTTGCAGAATGCCCTGCGGCTCGCAAGAGGCATTTCTAATATCAACACTTCGTTCAGAACAGCACCTATTCATGAGGGTGAACAGGGTGTTTGCTACACTTCCGTGCAAACATTTTGTATAACACATTTACAGGCTGACCTTTTTCAAAAGGTCATAATGACAGAGCAAGAGACAGAGAGAGATGAAGAGACAGAGAGAAGAAGCGATCTTACCATCAACGCAGGATGGAGCAGCTCTGGTCGTCCCGGCGACCTGTCCAGGAAGGCAGGAACACTTGACAGTCTGAGATCTCTCTTCAATCTTGTTTTTATTACAGCAGCGATGGGCCGCGATTACTTCACACGTCCCAGCCTTCACATGCACTGCGGCGAGTAATGAACACACACAGTATGAATACAGGTTTATCCATTACCTATATACATACAAATACAGCATACATATACATTTTACACTCAATGACCACCTTAATAGAAACACCTGTAATTGTAAACCTGCAATTATTCAATCAACCAATCATAACGCAGCACTACAATTCATACAGTCAAAAGATTTAGTTAATGTCCATGTCAGTCAGAGACGGGGAGCAAACGATCTCAGTGACTTTAAGCATTGCTTGTTGGCTTTAGATGGGCTGGTTTGAGTGATTCGGTAACTGCTGACCTCCTGCCATTTTCACACACAACAGTCTAGACTCGAAAGTCACAAAACTCTAACTCACATGACGGATCTGTGCCTTCTTGCTGTTTGTTGCTCGGTAGGTACGATCCAGAATAATCCTCTATGTTCTGGTTTTATATGTTTATTTACAGATGCAGACTTTACACATCATGTTAACAATTAGCTAAGATTTTTTTGACCATTGTATAATGTAAATCAGGCATGTTGTGAACATGTTTTTTTTTTATTTACGCACGTGACATACTAGTAATAAAATCAGTGTTGGAAACATCTTGTAAGCATCAATTAGACCTTTATTGAACATTTATAGAAATAAAGTAATTAGCGGATCAATTTTGCATTAATTGAAGTAGTTGAGCTACAATTTAGTTTGAGATTTACCACAGCTATATTTAATTACATATTATAGAAAAGGCTGTGTCTTGATTTAGAGTTTTTTTTTATTTTATTTGTTTTTTACCCTTTCAAAAGTTACCTAGGTACAAGATACTGGTACAGTTAAAAGGTATTCAGATACAGGTAGAGTTTTGGGTTACTGATTCTGGGCCCGGGGTTCAGGGTTCTTGATTGAGGCAGTTGTAGTTCAATGAAAACAGAATTACTCTAGTAAATGGCAGGCTGTGAGTACAGTACAAAGCATCCACGACATCTAAGAGATAAAATTTGGTTTTTGATTACAACCTTGAGCAATTCATTGCTGTACGAGCCTTAGGGTTGAATTTAAATGTGAACTTATCCTCACATTGACAGAAACTCACAAACATGCAAGCAAGACTAAATAGCAATTGGACACTGTACATTTGTATAATGTTGGCTTGAAAGCGCTGACATGTTAAATCACAGACATCACCTACAGTACATTCACGAGATGATTCTGTCAATCAGAGACATCATGAAAGCTTCGATCTGTTTTTAAAGGTCAACTATAAGAGTGGTGATGGTGCTGGGGCAAAAGGCACAGCGTCTTGGAAAGCTATGCAGACATTCCTACTGTACATGAACACTTTTCCAAGGGTTAAAATAGCCCGGTGACAAAGTGAAGCACTGCGAGAAAAATTCACACAAGTCTGCAGCAATATTTGCAGCTGTACACATGACAACAGCAGAATAAGCCTCTCTTAGTGCTTCTCAGTAAGATCTCAGTAAGACTTTTCAAATTGCATCATAGACGTAGGATGGGGTAACAGTATTAATAAATGTTGTGACATGATCAAAATGAGCAGCTAAGACTGAGAGAACAGATGAAGGCAAATAAAAAGCTCGGCACATTTCAGGAGTAGAAAGAAGTCTATGAATAGACATAATGGCAGAAATAAAAATAACTACAAATACAAAAGAAGTAATCAAGGCAATCTCTACACTGATGTAGCTCACACTGACTGTTTCACTTTAATATATCATTCAATTTAACATTATAGCACTTCCTAATAAAAAGCCAGGAGAATCATCTTCTTTTGAGTGACAAAGTGATGTTTAGTATGAGTACATTGACAATACAGGGCTTTTCACACACTATGCTAACTCCCAGGTTATAACCCCAAACCCTACATTTACCCTTGGTATATGGATCCCTGCTCTGACGCAAGGTTAACAGCGCTTTTGCAGGTTTAACCCCACACTGCAGTGCCAAACAAGTACATTGTGGAAGGCTGTTGTGTTAGTCCATTACAGCCAGATGCTTAACAACAGACAACCAATTATGTAACTGAGCACATGCCTCATTTCACATGAAAAATCAGGATGTAGCAACAAACAGCTTGGTAGCGGCAGACGGCAAAACAATGAAGCAAGGGGGAATTATGTTACACTCAAAAATTAGTGGAAGTTGGATATCAACAAATACTATGCTGGTCAACTACACTACAGATTCTAAAAAGGCAAAAAATAATAAAAAGCTGAGAAAGATAGCAATGCCTACTCGAACACAGAACGGCAGACCTGTCCTTTTTTTTCCTCACTGACGCAAAAGCACATCACAATGTAAGACTATTAGTTAAACTGCTATATTTATCCAGTCATAGTAGATGACACAGTAAATATGCGATTAAGAAAGCTAAGCCATGGTTTAGTAATGTACAGTGTGAAACGTCAGATGAATAGCTATTTAAAATCACAAATTTAAGTTTTCGCATATCCCAGGTTATTATGAGCCTGGGGTCAGAGCGCAGGGTCAGCCATAGTACGGCGCCCCTGGAGCAGGTGAGGTTAAGGGCCTTGCTCAAGGACCCAACGTTGTTGTCTCAGCAGCTTGTGGGCTTGAACCCCAAACTTCTGATCAGTAACCTGAAGCCTTAACCACTGAACCATCACGTCCTCAAGTTTTTCAAGTGTGAAAAGCTCTTATAGTAACATCAGCTCTTCATATGTACAAATCTGAAGTATCCAGGTGATGTTTTCCATTTATCCAGTGAAGCAAGGGTGCATCTTGGATACAAACAGATTTGGGGAATTGAAATCCCTTTAGATATCCATATGGGATTGTCCACAGCAGCAGAAAGCTCCAAGTATCAAGATGAGTAAGTATGCAATTATTGTATCCTGAAATGTGTTGTGTCCAACATGAAACTTATGCAAGTAATAACACATGACAGACTGTAGTGTTACAAGAAAATAACGCCCAAAATGGAACTTGTCCCTGTTTTGTTGTGTTCATGTTCAGTATGGAATTTCTTTGTCATGTCACACTCCATAGTGGAGTTTAATATGAAAGTAGACGCTCAGGGCTTTAAGAATTTCTAGTTTTCATAAACACTTTTGTTTTTAACCTAACCTACTAGGAGCAATATATTCATAGAAAAGTTCCAAAGACCTGTTTCTATCTTCCAAGTAAATATCAAATTTATTCTCTCTGAGACGCCCCCGAGTGCTTGTTCATAAACATATACATTTTGTTATCTTCAACCACTAAAATTCTGTGTAAGTTTATCCTAACAGAGGTAAAAACATCTCACAATGAATGCCAGCAATTTGGTGAATAATTTTATATCAGACTTGCTGCGATAAAATAATTTATTTGTTTATGCTGATTGAAGTATATATGAAGTATACTGATTAAGTCAATTTCCATTCTGGAAATATTTTATCTTGCTAAGATGTGACTTATTGCAGTGTACAATTCCTAATACATACGTGTACAGTGCTTAAAATGGTTGAACACCATGGCACAGCTGTGTTCACTACTTGTGTAAATTCCATTTGACTAATGTAAAAGTGTGCAGCGAGTGTAATCGGAAACCTTTACATATCTAAGCCAGTTTAAAAGATGAGAAACAGAGCTAACAGCTAAAAGCTAACAGCCTAAAGATTCTCCGCCATGCACGTATTAGCCATGCATGGATAATTTAGCCATGGTAATACAGAGCTTTGTGAGATTTCATTGGATATTGGGGTTAGGGGAATCGTGCGGGAAATCTACAAGGACATTTTTATGCGTACAGGAGCAATTGCTTTGTTACACTAATTAACTAGGTGATTATTCTGCCATTACATTTTTTTAAAATTATTGATTCCAATTCCAAAACTGTGATAGCTAAGAAGAGGGACGTCTTTTACTCTTTGTTCATAAACAGCCTGATTAGAAATGAGGCAGGAGTGTCCTTGGGGAAAGCTGGATCTTGTAACTATATGATGTTAGGTCACTGATCATGCATATGCATGGCTGGCCATATCCAGTATATGGAATCAGACTAGCAGAAGAAAGCACAGTTGTGCAGTGCATGAAAAGTCTGTTTCAACTAGGAGTACATCATTTCTCTTACATTACCTAACCTTGTGAACTACACATGCAAATAAGTTATTATTCGCATTTACCCTCCTCTAAAATCAAACCGAAGACCATTTTGCTTTAGACAGTATTAGTGAGCCGAATAGAGAAAGTCAAATACTAGCTAACAGCCTTACAAATCTGCCAAATATCCATCTTTACAATTATTCTTGTCACATATTCATTACAGCACAGAGAAATTCTTTGTTCACACATTCTAACTTTGGAGGCTGGAGTCAGCCATGATACAGCACCCCTGGAGCAGTGAGGGTTAAGGGCCTTGCTCAAGGGCCCAACAGTGGCAGCTTGGCAGTGCAGGGGCTTCAACCTCAAACCTCTGATCAACCACATAGAACCTTAACCACTTTAGCCACCACTCCCACATACCACACTGATATGAATGATTTTAGTTTATTGTTCGGAGCCCTCTTCCTATATTGATCACAAGGACCAGATGAAACATGTAAGAGCCTAACATCTCACAGAAAGCACCACTTGTTTTTCTCCATTTGGCTTTTTAAACTAGCTTATATTGCTTTCATAGATTTTCAATTTTGCTCTTCGTTTTCCACCTACATGCCATTAGCTTGTTAAGAGGCAATCCAGAGTTCTCATCTGGCACATTAAAAACATTTTGATTCGGATCAATAAAACACTAGTAAAGCCTAGTAAGGCCTTCATCCTTAAATTCTCCAATTCTCCTATTTCCAGAGAGTCAGAAAGCGTCTTTCCTGCTCTCGAATGAGGGGAAAGAAAAGCAGAGATACACAGTTATGAGTGATCTAATACTGCCTTAGTGTGACAGACATTATGACAACATATGAGACAAGACATTTCCCTTGACCCTTGACACCTCTCATGGTATACAAACTGCATGGATCTCCAACAGCTTGCCATGAATGTGCTGAAATAGGCACTGGACTACATTACCCATCAGCCCCAGCACATCACATGATGTTACATGACGTATAAAATCACAATTCAACCTCACCTGTCTCCTGTTTCATGCTGATGAGCAGTTTTTCATCGCGTTATCAATAGCGTATCATTGTAGTATCACACATTTGTTGTTTAGCCTCGTTTAAAATCTGTATGTTTTGCTATTTTGGTTTGTTCTTCACTGTTCGTTTTACAAATAAAAATAAATTAACTGGCACATTAATAAATGCAGCACAATTTTTACCTCTTTGTTATATTTGTTGTGCTGAATTGCTTCCTGTATTGTTAATAACTTTACAATAAATAACTTCTGACTTCTATAAATCCATTTGATATCTTTCGAACTAAAGAATTACTGGTTGAGTGTTTCATGTGAAATGTATGTAAAATCGTATGTAGATATAAAACAATTCTTATAATAATGTAGATGTTTAAACTTCTTAAACTACTTGCCTTCTTCCTAAAACACACATGCATAAAGTTCCTTGTATTGCAGCAGCTTCTGTTGAAATGAAAAAGTTATTGCTTTTTAATGGTTTAATGGACATCCTTTAAATCATTAAAAGACAGTGTATAAAGAAAAGTATCAGATAACCACTGTTAAATTTTGGTGGTGGATCGATGAGGATTTGGAGCTGGTTTGCAGTTTGAGGTCCAGAAATGCTTATAAAGATGAATGATGCTATGAATCTCTCTAAAGATACATCAAGATATTTTAATCCAAAAAGCCGGTTGTCTCTGCCAAGAGGTTACGTCTTGGCCTAGCTTTGAAAACCATTGGTTGATTCCGCAGGAAAATGAACATTTGTTTGATGGAATAAACTCTGTATAATGAATAAATAAATGAATGAAAAAAAATCTAAAAATAAATAAACAATAATAATATAAATGGTAATAAATAATAATAAATATTATCAAGGGAAAATATACAGAATATTCACAAATATTCTGAGATTATTATAAATGACATTTATGATCCACTTTTTTTTAGATGGTTTTAAATATTTTAAGCTACATAATACATAAATACATTTTTTTTTTTATTGGCAAGTCATTTTGTATCTTTCTAGAAATAAATGCTTTAACTGAAATAATTTGAAAGAATTAGTAAAGTAGTAAAAAATACATCTAGAAGTGGGTTTAAAATCATATATGTGGGTAATCAGACATTCTTGATAGATTTCAATATATTCAAGATAATTTTAATTGCTAAAACAATTTTTCATGGTTTATGGTGTTTAGATTATGTTGCACTTTTTTTTTACTTAGTTTTATAATATAACCATGTTTCGTATGCTGTGATGATGATTTTTTTTATAACCTGTCCAGGGTCAGCAGATTTTAATTAGCCATTTGCCTAAATCTGACACATATACACCATTACTCCTGATGTTGATTAATGTGTACTGTTCTTGTTATATAAATAAATAAAGAGTACAGAATAAAGGAAGAACCATCGAACAACTAAACATACAGCCACATCAACAGCAGAACAGCTGCAAGACACTCTATTGAGCTCTATTGAGAAACGAGGTGTTATGAACATAAAGGAGTTTGGAAAAAGGTCCAAGACTGCACCTTGGGAGACATTGCAAGATGAGACGGAATTCAGACAATGCTTCATTCTGATAATTTTAAAACTAGTGATTTGTAAGCAAAACAAAATAGCACTCAGGGCATAAAGGGTGCCAATACTTTCAGAACTGGTTGTATCATCTCATGGCAGTTGCATGTCAAGTGCACAGGGAAAGCACCACGTATCAAACGATATTCCCATCAAATAGCAGTAATGTGAAAAATGGATTTGAATGTAGAAACACAAACACACATTAATGTGTATAACAAGGACAAGCAGACAGGATAAACAGATCATCAAGAAGAGTTGACTGAACTTCACACTATGTGTCCTGATTATCTTTAGAAACCCCATGTGTAAAAGCGTGGGGCCAGTGGTGGTTCACATGGTTAATATGGGTTGTTGATCAGGGTTCAAGCCCCAGCACTGCCAAGCTGCCACTGTTGGGCCCTTGAGCAAGACTTCTAGCCCAGACTGCTCCAAGGGTGCTGTATCATAGCTGACCCTGTGTGCTCTGACCCCAACCTCCAACAGTTGGGATATGCAAAGAAAGAATTTCAATGTACTGTAATATATGTGACTAATTCTGCTTCTGCTTAGTAGACTTCCTATATAAAGTCTGGAATGTGAGATAACATGTTTGGAAATTATTGTTGCCCTACATTTACAGGAAGTGACAGAGCAAAAGGGAAAATGGAAAGAATTCACCCCTGTGAGTCTGAAAGCTTCAGAGACTAACAGGGCTAAATACCTTACTGAGTCTTTCACAAAGTTCTCTATAAAATGATAGAAAAAAAGATCCATCTTGTGAACAAGACCATTCATCACAGTCTCACATCCTGCTCTGTTGCCCTCTGGTTCTGGTTCAGCAGCAGGGTTGTCTCAGAGTTTTTCAGCTTTCTCAATGCATGCGTGTGTGTGTGTGTGTGTGTGTGTGTGTGTGTGTGTGAGAGAGAGAGAGAGAGAGAGAGAGAGAGAGAGAGAGAGAGAGAGAGAGAAAGAGAGAGAGAGAGAGAGACTCACAGGACTCAATTGCAGAGCTGTAAACTTTTAGGATCATGTTGATTGCAAAATGCAGTTAAATGTCATTTATTACAGCAGGAAATCCCACAAAGACCAAAACCTACCAACATGGCTAACTCCAGGGACCCAAAGCAACCCTAAATGTCAAATGCAAATATTTCTGTTATTTGCTTCTTAACTGTATGAGAAACAGGTTCATTTTTGCTGCAGACTAAAGGGAGGAACAGTCTGACACGTCTGATGGACGTTTCGGAACTAACACGCCTGCAGGCCACAAGGGACTCTGTTAATTGCTCTGAGTGCTAATTAAAAATTTATTAGCGAGACCTTGCGATGCAGTAATAATGACATCTCACTTCCTGCTCAGCGCTCAGCAATGTGTCATCACCACTGCTTAGCCAAGCCAGGAGAACTGCTGTGACCTTGAAACATCTGAGTTATGGTGGACTTCTCAGCAGTAATAAATAATGTATTTTCAATTCTACAATTTCTCAACTTTCAATTATCTTTAGCTAGTCAATGTCCAACTCTAATGCAGAATGCTTTAAACAGTGATCTGATATCTGGAGACTTGGGGCAGATACCAGTCTATCTCAGGGCACACAACCTTTGGACTGGTGGGGAAACCAGAGTACCTGGAGGAAACACTTGAAGCCCTGAAGGCAAGAGACAGGAATTTCAAAAGCCTAGCACTGGAGATCCAAGGCAAATGTCCTAACCACTAAGCTATCGTGTCCCTGACCTGTTTTTATGTTAACTCTTGTTTTCCTTAGCCTAGTAGACCAGTATGGGAAGAAAAGTCACAATATATAAATAAATAAATAAATAAATAAATAAATAAATAAATAAATAAATAAATAAATAATGATAAAGTTTAGATCATCAAAGTAAACGGTGAAATCAAACCTGTTTCTTCTCTAAACAGCAGTAAAACTATCTCCCTCTGAAGCCAAGATAAAAAAATTAGTCCTTACTAATTTTATATCAGACTTCCGGTGATAATTCATTTGTTTGTACTGATTAAAAATGTCTGATAAGTCGATTTTCATTCTGCTGGCAGATTGGAATGCTGCTGTTCTGGTAAAATGTTTACCAACTCAGTTCTACATTAACGATAATTAATATTATTAACGATATAATTCTAATCATATATTCTTCTTCTACTTTCAGCTTTTGATTACCTTCATCCTCTTTTAACACATCCATATATCTCCTCTTTGGCCTTCCTCTTGTCCTCTTACCTGGCAGCTCCATCTTCAACCTCCTTCTACAGTACCAATATAACCACCTCCCTCCTCTGTACACGTCCAAACCATCTCAATCTAGCCTCTCTGACCTTGTCCCCAAAACAGCCAACCTGAGCTGTATCTCTGATGTGCTCGTTCCTAAACCTGTCCATCCTCATCACTCCTAAAGAGAATCTCAACATCTTCATCTCCGCTAACTCCATCTCTGCCAACTCCATCTCTGCCTCATGCTACAGTCTCTAACCCATACAGCATAGCTGGTCTCACTACAGTCTGTTACACTTTTCCATTGATTCTTGCTGACACACTGACGACTTGTATGTTAAATTTGGCACATTTTACCCTGGATGCCCTTCCTGACACAACTCTCTCTATTTATCCAGACTTGGGACCAGCACAGAAATCACTGGCTTGCAACCCCTGTGGTTAGATTAATTATAATCATATATTAATAACCATTAATATACTCCATGACTATGCAGCTTTACATAAATCCCATGTACAAGCCAATGGTAACAGTGGTGTAGAAAAACCTCCTGAGACAAAATGAGGAAGAAATCTTCACACTCTAAAGGGAACCAATTCGCTCCTGGATACCGGTTAATGTTTTATTGCAATAAATACATTACATACATCCATGTTGTTACTCATTCATCAAGACCTCAATCAAAGAAGGTTAAATTCTAGCATTACTACAGTGTTATACAAACATCTGCTCTATTACCGGTTCCTATTGTTTTAGACTGCAAGGCCACATTTCTTCTGAATTAATAGCAAAATTTTCATCACATCTATGGAGCATGGTCTTGTCGAGGAGTTGAGGAAGTGGACTCAAGATGCTGATTACATTGTATTACCATTCATTCATTCATTCATTCATTCATTCATTCTTTTTTTCAGTCATCATTGGGAGCCGCTTTATTCTGAGCACGCTCATAGTGGATCTTGTGTCTATCCCTGGAACACTGGGAGTGAGGCAGGAATACAATCTGGATGGGATGTCAGTCCATTGCGTAACCCCAAACACACACACACACACACACACACACACACACACACACACACACACACACACACACACACACACACACACACACACACTTATTCACACCAGGGTGCAATTTAGAGTTGCTAATCCACCTAACAGCATGCCTTACAGACACGGGAAGGACACTCCACAGTAACCTGAGCTCAGGATCGAACAGGCGACCCTCTAGCTGTAACGCAACACCATGCGGTCCAGACTAAAATATCTAATCCTTAGATTTTTTTGCTAATCCTATTACTGTTAACATGTGCACCATCACAGAGAGTGCATAATTAGCATAATTATAAAGATGAGACAATGTTCCCAGTTAGATATTAATGATCCCAATGTGACTGTTGTACTTAATGCTCTCACAGTACAAGTAAAACTCTAAAGCAACATTTAAAAAACGTTCACATAAACCATAAGACATGAACTTCCAAAAGTCTAACAAAAACTAAAAAGTTTCTGTTAGACGGAAGTTGCAGATTACAGCTGGCGACAGTCATCGCCATCAAAAAAAGCAAACTAATTTCTTCTTTTCTACATAAGTTTTATAATTGGCCTTGAGTTTTGAGTTTGGACATGTTCACAATGGAATCCACGCATGATAAAGATCTGTCAGGCGGCAGTCTGCGCAGAAACATCATTCCGCTGTCAGAAAGATTTACATCTCACATCACATCACTCCTTGTTAAACGATGTTAAACACGATGCTATGGTTCTCCTGATGTACCTGTTACAGGTACAATGAATGTACAAAGATTCTTGTGTATACTTTTTGTAGTGTAAGCACGGTGCATTTTAAAAGAGAGGGCAAACATTCCAGGAAGGATTGGCGTGAGAATAACTCCTCCAGTGCCTGCAAAACAATATCATCTATTTTTAACGAGAAGCTGCAGTGTGTGGTTTATGGCTATGCACCATCCCCTCTAATGCCAGGTTTTATAGGAGCATTGTGGCTCTCCTCCACCCCTGCCCTCTTCCTCTAAATGAAGCCATTACTGCAGACAATGCTGAGGCATCGGCCCTTAACTATTCATGGAGGGCTAAAACCTGATTATAAACCATTCTGCTGCAGCTTACACTTACTCTAATTTGACAGGCCACAGCTGTCTCACTACAGGAGACAACGGCCAACTCCGGATGATGCTTAGGAAAAGCTCACTGAATGACAACTGTCCCTCTGAGACGACTAGACTGAAGCTCACCCACACTCTGTCATAATAAAATAAATAAAGATAGAAAAAAGTGTAGAGGTCTTGCCTGCAAAAAAAACTCTATCCTCCTACTCTGGCTTTGATACAGAAATGACAGAGGAGTCATATTTCTGCAGGAGAGAAAAAAAAAAAAGAAAGGACAAGGAACACTGAAGATGAATAGCAGCAAACTCTATAGTTAACCCTAATAAAGAAAGCTTTTTCTGAGTGTTTAGTCTGCTATGCACTACACAGTTTGCTTCTCTAAGACCATTTTGGAGGAAGTGCTCCTATTTTGATGCGGTCATCTTCCAAATCGCTTTACTTAGTCCATCACACCAGCTCCAGCACCAGCTCAGGCTCCAACTCCAGCTCCTTGATGGACAGGGTCTTGCAAAATGACCGGCCGCCATAATGATAGCCATTCCGGTGGAGAGTGATTTAGCCAATCAGTGCTAAAAAAGTATTTCACAATCAGTGGGGTCTCCGCCGTCCCGCAGCTCTTACACTGATAGCTGTGTCCATATGAAGTGATGAATCCTGACATCCAGGCCAAATTGCAGCCTTATTCACCACTAACACTTCAACTGCCCGCACGCTGTCGATAATTTCAGTCTTGACTTATAGGGCTATATCTGCTAGTGGTTTGTTGCATTGCAAGTCACATATTGCCGTTAACATCTGTGAGAATTTATTAAACAGACACAAAAGGCTTTTTAAGCATAGAATAAGATGAAACTAGTGTTTTGCGTTTTTGGACAGCTGCATACGCATGTGTAGGAGTTTCCTGTTCAAGTGCACTGATTTAGTGAGTAAAAAAAAAAGAATTCAAAAAGAGAAACTCTTAAATATTACAGTATTTAAGAACTGAAACATTGTGTGTTATAACACTGATATGCTGTGTGGTACAGTATAAGGCAAATAATCCCCAATAATCTGCATTTCCTGTCAGCAGGTTCATTCCGCTTTTAGCACAACAACTTTCCAATGAAACACGATGGACATTTTCTCCATTTCTACTCATCATAATGGCTCTAACCAGTCATTCACTCAACAGCCTCTCTACAACTCAATACTTTTTAACGGCACATTTTTGTTCCATGCTGCCGGCAGAATGAAAATTGATTCATGGGACATTTTCAATCGATATAAACAAATGAAAAATTTTATCTCTACAAGTCTGATATAAAATTAGTCAGGTGCTTTTACCTCTGTTGGGATAATCTTACACAGAATGTTAGTGCTTGGATTGGTTCTTATGAACAAGTGCTTCATAGTGCTATATATAAAAAAGATTTTGAACCACTGTGGAGCGTAACATGGTAACAAAATATAATGCTGGGCAAATGCACAACAAACCAGGAGCAAATTCCAGTTTTAGCCCTGAAAAAAAGACAAAAAAAATGCATTTTTTAAATTTACTATGAAACTGTAAAACATTCCACCAAGAAGACAAAGCCGTATCTCTTATATCAATGATTACACCTCTATTTAAAATAAAGTTCTTACAGTATGTAGATTGTTATGACAGGAACATGAGTGGATTAGAATGAGAGCAATGACAGAATTCATTGATTTGCCTAGACGTTATTGTCTGAGCTTTATTCAGTTTTAAAGAACATTACCAACATTTTAGACCAATCAGATTTGATCATTCAGAAGTACTGTTTTATAATGTGCTCAACGACAAAGGAAATTGCCCCTGACTCATCTGATGACTCGCCTCATTACTATATTAAGTTTTGATTCAAATCAATGTAAACTGTAGACATTGAGCAGTTAATCTCACTACCTGAACTGAAGGATGCTCCTTAACATTTGTGTGTTTATTGTGTTATTTGCATGAGAACATTGCTGAAAAAGAGTGCATTCAAAATATGTGAATAAAGCTGTGGATAAAAACAGGATAGGCATGACATCATCTTTAAGTACAAGCATGAGGTGATCAGAGATGAAATGCAACTAATAAAAGCCGAGAGCCAGGTTGTCTTGTTAAACTAGACAACAAACTCCAGGTCCCAACATGCTCCTCGGTCTACAAACACGGCCACCCCGGCATACATAGAACACGCTGCAACGTAATTAATTACCAGGCTTCTGATCATACACACCTGTTTCCTAGCACACACACACACACACACACACACACACACACACACACACACACACACACACACACACACACACACACACAAAATTACAGTCAACATTTTTAAGGACACTCTCAGACTTGAGCTCATCACCTGACCATCGCCTGTTTTCTGCGTAATGTTTTGGATGTTTTGGATTGTTTGCTACTGTAGGCCACACACACACACACACACACACACACACACACACACACACACACACACACACACACACACACACTCTCTCTCTCTCTCTCTCTCTCTCTCTAGAATACAAATACTTATTTTTTTGCATAAAAAGATGCTTCAATAAAGTGATGCTGAGAGCAAGAATGTGAAAAAAGGATGAGACGGAGAAAATAACACAAACTCACAGAGACAGTAACCATTTCACTAGCAAAGCTACAGCTTTTATCGATCTGCTCAATGGCTTCTATAAATCAGACAAGCACATCAATTCTAAATACAATGGCTATTATAGTGAAGGAAAACACATAGAGACATGTATTAGTGGCTGTGCATGTGCTAGACACACACACACACACACACACACACACACACACACACACACACACACACACACACACACACACACACACACACACACACACACACAGACACACACATTTAGCACACATTTTCTTTGCTTCAGCAGAGGCCCAGTGACTGCAGACTATACAGAGAACACCTGCAGGTTTTTTTTTAAAGGGATTTAACCTACAGTAGATCAGCAGCACCTCATCAGCTCGAAGCTGAAAATGCAGCGATTGCCAGCGAGACTGCTGAGCAAACAAAGGAGCATGAGCACAAAGGAAAAGTGCAAAGAGAAAGAAGTAATGGAGATCCTGCATCATCCAGAGAGGAGCTTTATCAGAATATGTTAGTCAGCAAAACTGACTCATCTGCGTCCTATACAGAGAAGTGCAAAGCTTTTTATTTTTATTTATAACAAGAGAGAGAGAGAGAGAGAGAGAGAGAGAGAGAGAGAGAGAGAGAGAGAGAGAGAGAGAGAGAGAGAGATGGGGGAGAAAGGGGGGAGAGGGAGACAGAGTGAGACACTGAGAGAGAGAGAGAGAGAGAGAGAGAGAGAGAGAGAGAGAGAGAGAGAGAGAGAGAGAGAGCGAGAGAGAGAGAGAGAGAGAGAGAGAGAGACTTGATATGGGGAAAAATCCTTGACACCATTTTTGACAATTTTAACAGAAATGATTCAAAAACAACAAGCAAGATATTTTCGATATTTAATCCAATATCAGAAACCAGCAAAGACTAAACACAATTAGCAATTAAATACTAGTTTTATTTCCCTCATCAGTTCATAAATGCCACCAACACTTTTCTGGCACATTTCTGTTTCTAAACTTTCAATAAATAAAAAGATTTATTCACATGGAAGAAATCCATTCTTCAAACGAATGCCGACTCCTAATAGCCCTCTCTCACGTGCTCTCTATATCTTTCTGACTCACTCTCTAAATCTCCCATACATTCGCATCTCACAGCCTGTATCTGATCACCTCTGTGATAAACACAGACATCATGGTGAGATCTCGTAATGGCGCTAAATTACCATCAGCATTGTTGGAGCGCTAGCTGTAATTTCTGGTATGATTTAAAGCGGCTGCTGCCAGCGAACTGACTCTCTGTTGCAGTAAGTGCGAGTGTGAGTGTGAGTATGAGTTTGCCCGGAGGAAGTAACTCATCACACACACACACACACACACACACACACACACACACACACACACACACACACGCACACAGACACACACACACACTGCCTGTGATATGGAGTGGTGATACGATCCTGCCTTCATCAGCCTAATCGATTAGTGCAATAATGTCCTAATGAATATTGCATGCGAGAGCAACATCATGTTTGAGCACAAGGAAATTATATTTCACCTTTTTGCCATTTTCAGCTGCTGGCTGAAGTGTGTGAATGATTTAATTTAATCATTAAAATACATCTACACAGAGCTGGGGTATTATATACAGTATCACACACACTTCTTTTGGCTGCTCCCTGTTCGGGGTCGCCACAGCGGATCATGTGGTCTGCATATTAGATTTGGCACAGGTTTTACCCCGGCTGCCCTTCCTGACACAACCCTCCAATTTAATCCAGGCTTGGGACCAACACTGAGAGTTAACTAGGCTAGGTTAGCTCCCTGTCTGGGAATCGAACCCGGGGCCATGGCCATTAGAGCGTGGGATCTGACCACTGGACCACCAGGAGGCTGGGGTATTGTATACACTATTATATCTGCAAAACCACTCAACCATCTAATAAATCATTAATCATCAATTATTTTTTTTTAGCCTACATTCATTTCCTAAAGGTTTTCCTGGACATTTTAGTAACTAATAATAACTGCTCTCATTACAAAGGCTCCATAGTTGTGCGCTTCATTTCCTTCAATTTTCCTATTGAATAAATTGCACACAAGTTCGTTAGAAAAGACAGCTAATGTTAGCTCGGCATGTAGGAGTATAAAAAAAAAATTATTCAGTTAGCAGAGATGTTCTTTCACATATGATATACCAGCGTTAATAGAGCAGATACAATTGTTTAATCTCCTTGTTTGGTATTAACTTTGCATCGACGTTGTCGTTCGATCGTCATCATGACGCATGCTTGTTCTGAAATGTGAATGTGTAACAAGCAATGAACTACTAAAGTACTTCTTTCACTTGAAATCAACTGATCAATACACAGGATGGCCCTTCTGTCCTGTCCATTGTAAGTTCCTCTGTAGGAGAACTGTATCTTTCTATTGTTTGAATACCAGGTATAAAGTCTGGTCACACAGACAGTACCTTTGGGTTAAGTTCCAGAAGACTGCTATGCTACACAAACAACTTGAATAAACACTTTTCCCCTGAACTTGGTCCAGCTTACTTTTCTTTTACATGTTAGAAGCATTCTAGTACGTGGGCAAGCCATTTTTAAGGAAAATCTAACAGGGTTACGCAAATTACCCTTATTTTTGCAGTACACAGTTATAAACGTGAAACGATTTATTACCATTGCAGTTTCCAGTGTTTCTAAGACAACGATGGCTCCTCTTAAGGTTTCTTCCAATTATCATCTCAGGGAGCTTTTTGTAAAGAATTGAATGGAACTAAAGTGATAAATTTGTTACTGTTACTCGTGTATGTGTGTCAGTCTTCTAGATCATGGTGTCTCATTTTAGAAAGTCATGGTGACCTGTATTCCAGGCTTGAAGCCATTTTGCCATTAGTAAACCACGTAAATGACATAAAATTTATTACTTTCAAATTGGTAATGCTGCCTTTGTTCCCTTTGTGCCACTGCATGAATGTGTGGCAATGAATGGATGCGACTGTGGGTACAAGAGTGTGTGTCTGAGTGGTTATGTGAGTGTGTATGGTTGTGTGAATGAAAATGTATGCATATGTGTGTGTGTGTGTTTTAAGGTGGACGTATGTATGTGTGTGTGTGTGTGTGTGTGTGTGTGTCTGTTTGTGGGTGGGTGGGTGGGTGTAGATGTAAAAAGTGTTGCAGTCTTGGCAGCGTGTGACTGAGTGGAACAGCAAAGTGGATGGAGCTTTCTATCAGTGCTATACATCTGTGTGCGTGTGTGTGTGTGTGTGTGTGTGTGTGTGTGTGTGTGTGTGTGTGTATGTGTGTGCATGTGTGAGACAGATTAATCACAGTCCCTTGAGAAGCCCAGCAACCCTTATACATTAATACTCTCCAAAGTTATTAACTCCCCAGGCAGAACGAAAGAGAGAGAGAGAGAGAGAGAGAGAGAGAGAGAGAGAGAGAGAGAGAGAGAGAGAGAGAGAGAGAGAGAGAAAGATGGATAAAACCTCCTGCTGTCATGACGGCTAAGGGCTCTCTGTCATCATTTGTGGCCATTCCTGTGGCCGCTCATCAGGGAGGGATTGTGGCAAAGGTGTAAAGAGAATCTTGATCACAGCTGAACCAAGCGCCGAGGCGGGCCTCATACATCACACGCGTGGCGGTCAAGCATGCCGGAGATATTGCTAACCTCCCACTAAGTGCTCTCTAAATCTAAATCTTATTTTCAAACTCACAGAAATGTTCAAATAAGCAAGACATGCCCACTAGGCCTGTCAGAGTTTGTAGCTGTGCCAAAAATACTGTGATATCTTGCCTGCTATTGATGACATCTACACTTTCTCGTGCTAGAACAAGGCGAAAGCAATAATAAAGGCCCCAAACCACCCAAGTCACAAAATACCCCCCCCCCCCCCCCACACACACACTCAGGGTCTAAAAGAAATTGAAGGACAGCTTCTATCCTCCAGCAATCTGTATCCTGAACACAGAATTTCCTTCCCCTGACAATATTTGCACATTGTGAAAGCATCTACGTTGTCTATTATGCAGCTTATTTGCACAATACCACAAAATACTGTATTGCTTTGCTAATAGATTTTTTTTGCATTGGATTTATCAGTTGTATGTATTTCTTTCTTATAGCAATACAGTTGCCTCAGTCACCTCAGGCTCATATCAATCTTATACTTTGGTATACTATTAATCTTTGTATAATATTAAACTTTGTAGTATAGTTCTCATGTTCTGTAAAGCTGCTTTGAGACGATGTCCAATGTTAAAAGCGCTACACAAATAAAATTGAATTTGAATTAAATTACAAACAGAATTAATGGGTTTACACAGAGACAAGAAATTTGTCTTGGTAGGCTTGAATTAAACAATGACAGGAGAATACAAAAAAATACAAATGATATTAATTTGATGAACATTATAAGGTATAAGATATAATAAGTTATAATAGAGAAAAACAGTGAGGTAAAATAGAGAAAAAAAGTTCAGAATCATAATATAGAGGATATTATAAAGCTATGAAACTATGAACATGGATATACAAATTTATTTATTATTGTATTTTCATTTGTTAAGTCTCTGGCCATTTATATTTAGCCTAGATTGTTCTTTATGTATTCTGTATCAGACTAAACTAGAGCAAGAGAAAAAGTTCAGTGCAAAAATGCTATATAGTGCAGTGCAAAATAACGGTGATGGAAAAGTACAAAATAATCCATTTTCCCATAATTTTCAAAAATTCTTTTTGTAAGTCAGTATTCAAGATCGGTATTACACAAATAGAATAATTACAGGTTTCACATGATATTTACAGTAGTGTTGATTTGTCAAACATCATTATTGTGCATTTTCGTATCATCACGGTTCATCGTCGTTAAAAAAAAGGTATAAAATCTGTAAATATTTTTGTAATTGTAGTATTTAAAATTTACATTGGCCTGTATAAATACGTGTACTGCATTGCTGAAAATGCAGTGAATGTGCTGGACATTTTCCCATTATTATTGTTTGCTTCTAAATAATTAACAGTAAGAACTGAATGCCTTTTGACTGAAATTAAAATGGTTGTCTCTGACTTTGACACAGAATTGTATATGGAATTAAAGTGCCAAGGGGCAAAATTCAAGGTTGGAAACCTCAGTTTCCCTTCAGCACACCCCAGTGGACATTTCTTCTGTAAAACTAAATTAAAGCACAATGAAAAGTGAGCCATATTTCCAGTTATGAAAAAAAAAGAGAAAGAAATATGAAATATATGTTATGAAAGAAATATAAAATATAAAATATGATGTATGGAATGTTCTGGAAAGATCTGTGAGATCCGAGAAATATGTCAAATTGGACCAGTAAGTCAAAATAAGCACATTTTAGCATATTATATAATATATAATATTTATTCTACAGTATATCATAGCTGGAATTCTGGCCAGATTTGTTATTTCCACACAATTCATTGTTAAAATTGCTCATATACTGTATACGGTTTTCACACAATCTCTGAAATTTATAATTTGGTTAAAATGTATTTGTGTATTTTTAATGGAGTACGGGATTAACGAAATACAGCCAACCTTTTAAACAGCCACTAAGCAGTGAGACAAACCTTTTAGTTCAGATTTAAAGTAATGTTTGCAGTAGGATCGAGCTCTCTGTCTTTCGGTCTCGGAGTAAATGTTGAGGAATTGTGGGTGTGTTGCTCAGTGCATATAGAGAGATAAGAGTCTCTGAGTGGGCATGTCTTACAGGTCAGAGATGGAAATATAGAAATGTATAAGAGATCATATCTAAGCATCTTTATAGTCGGAAGAAGGAAGCAGTGGAGAACACGGTTTAGTTATTGTTCTTTCTGTTAGTTTAGTTTTTATTAGTTTCCATCTGTATATAGCACAGCACTTTTACTGAACCGATCAATGACTTAAACCAAAAAATGTATGGTATCTATAAAAATCTTTACATTTAAAGGAACGATGCTAGTTGTAGATAAAAAACAAAACAATAAATGATTCATATTAGTTTAATAAATGCTTTGATTGATGTTCTTTTAATGTAGTTATTGCTGAATATTTATCATGAAAATGATACAAACAGACAGATTTTGTTAGACAGTAAAGTACAGAATCAACTGCAGACAGAATTCATACCAATGTAAGAAAATTTCTTTAAAACGTATAATTATATGGTGAGTAGTTGATCTGCAGATGTGAGTTGATCTAAGGCGACTTTGTATGAGCAGTGGTCCTATATACAAATCAGTGAAAATGTCTTTAAACAGATTTTCTAAATAGGGTATTGGACAGACTACACTGCAGGCTATAACCTATACAGCTATTATAAACTTTACTATATGTTAATTAAATTGCCCTATTTATTTATTATATATCAAACATTAAAACTATGCTACACACACATGCGCTCACATACACACACATACACCAGAATAGTACAAATGTTCAGGTCATTCAAGTAGTAGCATTCAGGCAGGATATTATTATGCTGTAATATTTTTAAATACAAAATATTTCTTTGGCAGAAAGACTCCTAAGGAAATCTTGTCCAGTGAACAAAATCTCTCAAGGACACATTCAACCTTCATTCACATTTACCCGAAATAATTTGTCCTTACACTGTGCTGTATTCTGAATTAGACCTGATTTTATTAACCAAAACCGCTTCCTTTATAATGAATGCACAGTGACACTATTGTTAAGTGGTAACCATAACATTATTGTCTGTTTTGAAGTTAATGGTACGTCATATTGATTTTCTATGGAGAATAATGACATATTATTATAACCTTCTACATGTGGTCTTCTTAGAAAGGTTGAATGTTATTAGGGCATGTTAAATAGTTAATAAGCTATAATATATTAACAATAGCTTAACCCCTGCAGCAAGGGCTGTTAGGTGTATATAGATAGATAGATAAATAGATAGATAGATAGATAGATAGATAGATAGATAGATAGATAGATAGATAGATAGATAGATAGATAGATAGATAGAAAGAAATACATATATATGTCACACACACACACACACACACACACACACACACACACACACACACACACACACACATATATATCTTTGTATGAGCAGTGGTCCATATATATATATATATATATATATATATATATATATATATATATATATATGAGAGTGTGTGTGCCTGTGTGTGTTCCTTGTGTCAGCGCTCGTTGATTTTGCTTTTTTATAGAATGTCCTTCATACTTGCCACGAGCACACAATCACACAACTGCAGACATAGTCTCACCATCTAATTCTATCGTATACTTTTCACTTAAAGCACCTTGCTATTTCATCCCTCGTACGTGGGCTATTCATCATCTCGTTTCAAGTGACAAGGAGACGTAGTCCTTGCCAAGTCAGCCCTTCGGACTGGACATGAAATCAGAAAGGAGGATCTTACAAGAAAGAAATGGGAAAAAAGGAAAAAACATGATAGAGAATGCTGTTAGAGGAAAATAATCAATGCCATGGTTATCTGATAACCGAAGTTACTGTTACCACCATAAAGCCGATTATTTTCTTATAACAGCACATTAGTGTTCGGATCGTACTTTTTAGCCATTTAGGGTTATGTTTAACGTTTTGGAACATCTGCAAGAAGGGAATTTCTGTAAATGTCTGTGAGTACATGTTGTGTTTGTATTATATATTGGCAATAATATGGTAATGGCATATCACACACAATTACACAAGCCTACAATATACTGCTCTCTAGATATACGAAGTTTAGCCAAACCCCCGTGTTTGTTGTTGTTGTAGTCTAAGTAAAGCTATGAAATATCATACTACAATGAATATAGTGAGTACATCCTTTTATGTGACAAATAAACCTTAAAACAAGAATTAAGCTAGTCTAACATATTAGAAGCACATTATCATCTACCTGTGACTTGAATTTTTCCTGGACCTGCTGTCAGAGTTTCTGTCATCGAAAATGAATCAATTTTCCGATCAATCACATTTCGCTGTGCTGCGGTACAGGCGGAAATAGAGTATGCAGTATTGCCAGCTTGACTGATGATAGCAATCAACCAATTATATGATTAGTTATTTCTCGTAATCCAGGAAAGTGGTTTTGCATGCTGTCAATATTTGAGTGTAAACAGTTTGAATCCACACACTGCACTCTGACTGCTAATAATGTGTTTGTGTTGGTGTGTAGGCTGAAACCAATCTTGAGAAAAATTCTGAATCATTCCAATCCATCCATCCATCCATCCATCCATCCATCCATCCATCCATCCATCCATACATCCATCCGTTAAGTTTCTGTCCTGCCTATCTGACTCAGAGTGAAGGGGTGCTTGGTATCTCTCCCAGGGGATCCAGGGCACAAGGCCGGAGGACACCCTGGATCCAATCCAATCCATCACAAGGTTGCTATCACACACAGACACACTCTGGACAATTTATAGATGCAAATCAATCTACAATGCATGTTTTTACCAGGGGAAAAAACCTAGAGTATACAAAGGAAACCTCCTAAGAACAGGAAGACATAATACTTTCTGTCTAAAATAATTTTTGTAGTGTATATATTTGTAATGAAAAAATACAAAGTCAATTTTTTTTTACATCATGTGACTCGGAATTTGTGTGTGTAAACTATGTACAGAACACACCGCTTTTTTCTTTAATATTGCTTGCTGAAACTATGCTGAGAATTTCTCCCCCGTGTGTTTCGTAGCTATATTCAGCTCTTCCTGCAATATTACTCTTTGTCTGGCGCTGCCAGGAAACATGGATGCATCGCTTCTAAAAGACACCGACCTGGAAAAGGGTGCAGGCATCGATCCTGAACCATTTCTGAGGCGTTTGGTATTTTGGTTCATCTATTCCCATTGGTCCATGATATGGGACTGACTTTGTGGATCGCTCAGTTCAATAAAATTCACCTTCATGATCCTGCAGATTAAAGCTACAGCATCCTTTTTTCTTCCCTACTTGAAAACTAATCAGCAATTATCTCTGTCCTTTCATCAGCGTTCATTCATTTTTAGTCTATTTCGAAGAAGGTACAGTAGGTAGTAAAACAATTTGTCCTTCATGCATGTACTGTATGTGTGTTTGTGTATGTGTGTTTGTGTGTGTGTCTGGGTGTGTGTGTGTGTGTGTGTGTGTGTGTGTGTGTGCTTGTGACTATAAAAAAACATGATCTAAGGAATTGATGTGCATTTCTTCGGGAGTCAGGTTGTTGCGTTTCAGTGGGATCAGGATGGTGCCGGGAAAAGCAGCACGTTTTACTTCTTACAAGCTGCTTTTATGTCCTTCTGTGTGTGTGTGTGTGTGTGTGTGTGTGTGTGTGTGTGTGTGTGTGTGTGTGTGTGTGTGTGTATGTATGTGTGTGTTTGTATGTGTGTGTGTATTTGTGTGTGTGTGTGTGTGTGTCTGTTTGTGTGTGTGTGTGTGTGTGTGTGTGTGTGTGTGTGTGTGTGTGTGTGTTTGTGTGTGTGTATGTGTGTGTGTGTGTGTGTGTGTGTGTGTGTGTGTGTGTGTGTTTGTGTGTGTGTATGTATGTGTGTGTTTGTATGTGTGTGTGTGTGTGTGTGTGTGTGTGTGTGTGTGTGTGTGTGTGTGTGTGTGTGTGTTTGTGTGTGTGTGTGTGTGTGTGTGTGTGTGTGTGTGTGTGTGTGTGTGTGTGTGTGTGTGTGTGTGTGTGTGTGTGTGTGTTTGTGTGCCATGGCAAGTGATCAATAATAAATTATTTTGTAGAAACTTTGCTTAAGCAACATGTGTTAATCAGAGGAAGTGAGAAAACTGGAGCAATACACAAGGATTCATTTCATTTCTCAAAATATATTTGAATTATTGAGTCTGAATAGTGCTTTTATTTCTGTAACTCTGCTTTAAATGAAACCTCCATCCTGAGTGACCTGAATATCAACATATCTAATCGATATCTTATCTTCAGATGTGCAGAATATTTATTTTATGATGAAATTCTGTTTTTTATTGATATGTTGGTCTACTTCCACTTTGGCTAGTGGTTTCCTACAGATAGTGGCAGCAGTATAGAGTGGTGTAGTAATGTCTTAATCTTACTAAAATCTTTTACTCAGTCCAGCTCACTCACCTTCGTATCTGTACACTCTGCACAAACAAATTCCATTTGGTTAAGCTCTGGGTTGTTGATCAGAAGGCTGGGGTTCAAGCCCTAGCTCTAGGTGCAGTACATCATGACTGACCCTGTGCTGTGACATCCAAATCGCAAAAAAGGGAAATGTAATGTAATGTACATGTGACAAAAACAGGCTTCTTCTGTGTTGGATTTATTATTAGTTTTATTATAGATTATTATTATAGATTATTATTATTATTATTATAGATTTTTAGAAACGATTCATTTAATCAGGATAAAGCTGAGATGAAATCTTTTTACAAGTGTGACCTGGCACAAAAGCAAAAAAAGACACAACAACAATTGAAGATACTAGAAATTAAAAAAGATTAAAAAAGATTAAAAAAAACCCTACAATAATAATTTTTCATTAAATAAATAAATAAATAAATAAATAACATCTCCCAGAGAGGCAAAAAATTATAAAGAAAAATACAAAAATAAATTTAAAACAAAATGCATAGTAATATACAAATTAAATATTTCATTTATATTTAAAAAAACAACGACCAATTTTTATTATAGCCATGTTGGAAGTTATCTGTCTGTCTGTCTGTCTGTCTGTCTGTCTGTCTGTCTGTCTGTCTCATTTGCTTTTAAGAAACTAACAGAAGAGCCTGACTGCTATCCCTTATATTCAAGTGCTATTAAAAAATACATGCACTAGCAATGTCCCTCTGTGACATCATTATGACACACAACTACTCATATGAATAATAACAAAATGAAGAGGCATTAATGAATATCTCACATATTTCAGTATAGATAAAATACTGCAAGGTTGTGGTCCAGTGTTGTGCGTCATTGTGCTGTTTTCCCATGTACACTTGTAGAGACAAAGGTCTGCTGCAACATGTCATTTTACATTTTCCTTTGAGTGTGTATGTGTGTGTTAAATCTGTGCCCAACCTCAACCTGTCAACCACTGGCCCATTTTTTCCCCTTCCTGCTTTTTATGAAGAAAGATGGCAGAAGTGAGAGTGCAGCAAAGAAAATGTCACGGCCTACAATCCCCCCGGCAGCCTAGCGAAGCGCTTTTTTCCATCCACAGTTTACCATCTTTTCACATCCACACAAACAAAGTCCGAAGTACTAGACACAAGTTTGCCACCACAATCGTGACAACTCTATCTAGGAAACAACATCAGTGTGTGTCAGTGTGTGTTTCTGAGTTATAGCGGAGAGCTCCTGAAGCTGAACCAAACCCTCCTCCAGCTTCTGTTCTCACTGCATGCTGCTAATATAGCACGGCCCATTAACGTGTAAACAGATGACTAATTTATAAAGCCTTTTAATTGGTGGGCTGGCCTGGACTCTTACTAAAGTCCGTTTAGGCAAGGTTGTGAGCACTAATCGTATTCATCAGTGCGGATTATTATGAGAGCCGCACATCTTAAATATCGTGAACCTGTATGACATTGAATTATTCTCACTCTTGCCTTCTCTTTCATGCCTCTGTTTTAAGCTCGCCGTCTCTCTCCATCTCTCTCTTATTACTTATTGCTCTTTATGTTCTGCTTCCTTGATCTTTAAGGTAATAGATTCAAGAAACCACATGATGTCCATTTATCAGCATTATGTCCAGGAATATTATGCTGATAATTGGACACACAAGCCCCCTAGTGGTTTCCTCAATTCACTAAAACCGAATAAACTAAAATAAATGCATTTATATTGCAAAAATAATCTCTATTCCACAAGACGGCATGACCCACTAGGGCACTGAAACATATCCAAATCCAAAATTATTCTATCTTTGTGAATGTTTTTGGTCTTTGGTTGCATAATGTCACACAGAAATGTAGGAGTAGGGAAAATACTCTGGAGGTTGAGAAGTGAGTTTGTTTTAATGGCAGCCAACAAATCCAAATGGTCCATTTCTCTATTTTTACTATATGTATTGTATTTTAAGCAAATACATAGATAAAGGTAACTGCAGACAGGTGGCATTATGTCATACCCTCTGCACAGTGAAAAGACTTTGCAGTTTGGCCCGAGATGTTTCAGATCTGACGGTGCACTTGAATAAAATTGAAAACCTTCCTCTCACTTGACTCTTTTCTTTACTCTCATGGGATCTCAATCCCATTCCACATTTATATGCTCACTCAGATGCCTGGTGAATTCATAACTGTATTTGTATTTCTTTAGCCTGTCAATTGGTTACATCGTTTATTAATTGGCACTTAATAGCTGTGGGTTAAATATAGAACTACACATTTGCTCAACACATCCACTATAGACCTGTGTGTCCAACACAAGTTGCCAAGGAGTTTCTGAACAGAACAAAGAAAACCAAAGAAAGAAACTTTTGCAGACAGTGTCTACACCACTACTGAGGACTGGTGTTCCAAACTGTGTGGTCTAAAACCGTCTGGTTGAATCCCAACCAGGGACATTATTAGGATGTCCTAGCTCTGTATCCTGTATGGTTCCTGGACAAGAAGGTAGTCTAAATTTAGCATAACTGTTCAGCGCACTTGGCAGTGTAGGCAGTAGGAAAATATAGAATTACGGTTCATTTTCCATACTATAACACACCATCCAGTGGAAGAGCTCTGTAAGTGAAACAGAGGATCTTAACCCTGTCCTGGGGGTCATGTTTTTCTTGAGTTCCAGCTTCTCACACACTTGAGTAAACAGAATTCTTGAGCTATACCTGGCTCAGATGTGGTTAGAATTTGATGAACAACTGGATTGCCTGGAAGTCCCTGCAGAATGAAGTGTACATGTACATGAACAAAACCACCTCACAAGATCCACCCAAGCTGATTTTGCAAAGACTTTTAAAGAAGTTAAGATTATGCATAAAAGCAGGTATAGCAGTCACAGCTTTACGCATGACTTGCTTGATTGCAATCTAGTGATTTCTAATTTTCTAAAGTTACAACTCCTGCATATTTGAACAGGGATGTGGACAGTATCACTGTATGTGATGAAGGTATAGTCTGTGATTTTGTTAGTAAGCTGAAGCCAGTTTTAAACTGTTGAGACAGGCAAGTTGAGTTGCCTTTTTGATTGCTTGGATGTTTTTAGTCCTCATAATTAGTTTTTTTTCTCCTTCCAGCTAGTTCTATGAGCAAATACTTTATAAAAAGCTACAGGAGTATTTTTGTAGACACCTGGGTCATTAGAGCAAAAATAAAATGTGAACTTCTAAACACACTGTATAGGCAACCTGAACCAGTGTTGCATCAGCACACCAGTAAGCTCCATGACATGTCAGTATTTTGTGTTTTTATAGCAACGTACATGAGCGTAGTATAAGACAATATAACATTATACAAAAAAAAGGTCACATACTATTTGCAGCACAGATAGTGAACATCACAACATCTGGCACAAACACACACACCACTCATGTAGGGAAAGTTAACCACGACCACATCACCACTATGCTATTTTAATTAATGTCAATATATAATAAGTAAGAAATGAATTACAACTTGCTATGTAATAGAAAAACAATCAATAATAGAATGATGTGAAGCAGCCTAATGCTTAGCAAGCCCAGAATTCCTCTTAAACATATCAGTTTGCCAATAATTGCAGTTTTTAATTTATTAACAATAGACAGGACTCTTTTTTATTTACAGTTAAAATAAAATAAAAATAGATTTTGGAAGGTTGTAAATAAACTTCATGCAAGTCATCTAAATTAGAGTAGTAGAGTAGAGTACAATAAAGTAGAAGAGAGTAAAAAAGAATGGGGCAGAATACAATTCAGTAAAGAGGAACAGAGTACAACAGAGTAGAGGAGAAAAGAATAAAGTAGATGAGTATATAGCAGGATTGAATACAGTAAAATAAAGAGTAGAGAAGAACAGAGCAGAATAGAACACAGAGGAGAACAGAGTACAATAAAGTAGATGAAAATAGAGCAGAATAGCATGCAGTAGGTTATAGGAGAGCGTAGAATAAAGTAGAAAAGAGTAAAGGGAGAATAGATCAAAATAGAGCAGAATAGAATACAGCAGAGAAATACAGGGCAAGAATAGGAGGTGTCTACTCAGTCTACTCATCCGCTATGGACCTATGTGTCCACCACATCCTCTACAGACAGGTGTGTCCACCAACACATCCGCTATGGACCTATGTGTCCACCACATCCTCTACAGACAGGTGTGTCCACCAACACATCCGCTATGGACCCACAGTATGTGTCCACCACATCCTCTACAGACAGGTGTGTCCACCAACACATCCGCTATGGACCTATGTGTCTACCACATCCTCTACAGACAGGTGTGTCCACCAACACATCCGCTATGGACGTACAGTATGTGTCCACCACATCCTCTACAGACAGGTGTGTCCACCAACACATCCGCTATGGACCTATGTGTCCACCACATCCTCTACAGACTGGTGTGTCCACCAACACATCCGCTATGGACCTACAGTATGTGTCCACCACAACCTCTACAGACAGGTGTGTCCACCAACACATCCGCTATGGACCTACAGTATGTGTCCACCACATCCTCTACAGACAGATGTGTCCACCAACACATCCGCTATGGACCTATGTGTCCACCACATCCTCTACAGACAGGTGTGTCCACCAACACATCCGCTATGGACCTACAGTATGTGTCCACCACATCCTCTACAGACAGGTGTGTCCACCAACACATCCGCTATGGACCTACAGTATGTGTCCACCACATCCTCTACAGACAGGTGTGTCCACCAACACATCCGCTATGGACCAATGTGTCCACCACATCCTCTACAGACAGGTGCGTCTGACACATCCTCTATAGACCTGTGTGTCCACCACATCCTCTACAGACAGGTGTGGCCAACCAGTCAGAGACCAAGAGCCACATTTTTTACTGTGTTACCACAAAGAGTCACATCATACACATGGACACACTTGAACATCACCTGTTTTTCAATATCACTTTGAGAGCAAACTTGACACAAATTGTTTACTCAAATGATCTTGCTCCTACTGGGAAACTTTGAGGTATTTTCATCCCACTCACATGCGCGTTTGACAAAAATACCGTATTGAACTCAAGCGAAGCGAACACGCACATTAAAAAGACACAAGTACAAACTTCGGTATGAATGTAAGAACCGCATGAAACCGGGCAAAGAGCCGCATGCGGCTCGGGAGACGCAGGTTGGCCGCCCCTGCTTTACAGACCTGTGTGTCCATTGCCACAGGAATGCTGAAGGAGATAAGTTGGATGAGAAAGGAGTGTGTTTGTTTGTCGGCATATGTGAGAGCACAATTTTGCTGAGATATTGGTTCTGCATGCGCAGCAGGCGGTGAGCAGTTATTGTTTTTGTTTACGGTTTCCAATAAGCAGATTTCTTTCCTTATATGATGCAACGTCAGCCTTCAGTATCCATCTGGATGCGAGCAATCATGGGCCTGCATTCAGAGAAATGGTGTTTCTACACATCCTGCGGCCAGAACATGTCATAACACCAAGGCTACAACAGATGGACAGAACATTGCTCTTACTGACATCACTTCCTCTCCAGCTGTTCTCTCAAGCATTACAGAGAACAAATAATGTAAAGGGGAGGAGGAAGAAAAAACAGTGTTATCTGTTCTCGATGACTCTGTCTTTCTTTTGCTCAATAACTGTATTTGGGTACTTAATGCTAATGTTGGCTTTAGAGAAAGAAGTCTGATTTGCATTTGGGTAGATTTCATTTCTTTTTTCCAGTTAAAACATAAACATAAAATCAAAAATAAACCTGGCTTAAGTGTATTTGTGTCACATATTACCCCTGGCATGTTTAGTTTCACTTTACACCATTATCATCCTGCTATTGTGTTCCATTCCTTGTGGTTTGCTTGCCAGCAGCAAAGCGGCAGAAGCTTCTTTAGTAGAGCTGTAATCTGCAGCCAGATGGGAGCGTCGCATCCAGGTTAACATCGTTCTGTAATCCGGTAATCTCTTACACTGTACTGAGTCAAAGCATACGTCCCCACAAAAAGTAGGGATGAGATTATAAGTCTTTTAGCAGGAAAGAGATAATCGCATGAATATCGCTGTGCATGCCAACTGATCAGCACAAAATTGAAAGATTAATTCAGAAAGAAAAAGAGAAATCTGACAAACTAGCACGGTGAATCACCGTTTTGCTAAGGCCTTCTTCCTCTCATGCCATTTCCACCATTAAAGCCATTTCTCATGCCATTTTCACCATTAGATCGTCCATTAAACATAGACTCACAGAGGAGACAGTATATTTAAAAAAAAATGCTGAATCTCTTGAAACTTACTGCTCATTAAATATTTTCAGAAATAGAAAATAGCTCTAGTTCCTAAGCTATAAAAAAAAACAAAAATATTCCCCTAGAGGCTTCTATGAAGCAAGAAATACACAAATCATAAAAAAGTTTTTTTTTTTCATATATTAGCTAAGGGCACAGACAAGTTGGAGCTTACATTCTATGTTTTTAAATGTCAGGCTCAGGCTAACAGAAGTCTAGAGGTGAGGAAAGAACATATGAATGTCAGAGTCTGAACGTCTGGTGAGAGCTTTCAGGCCTTTTCCAATAACGCAGAGGTCAGAATTTCGCTCTCCAAGCGTACATCTCTCCCAGCTTTGATTGCAAACACTCAGCTCTCAAGCAAATATCCTGTAGCCCTTTTTTTTTGCTTGTGCTCCTTCAGCCCGGTGCCAGAACAGCGAATAACAGCCCAGGCAGCCTGAATAAATAACTCAGGATAAAAAGTGACATTTTGATGACTATCCAATCTGGAAGATGGTGTACTCTGATCGGAGAGAGATGCCGTCTTTACTTCTCTGCCAGCTATTTTACTTCTCCTCATCTGTTCCTAATTTCTCTCTTGTCATCCAACAGCTTGTCAAATGTCAGCGATTTGAGTGATCTCTCATTCCTTTCTACAACTAAATGAGCTGCAATGCTGGATTCTCTCAGGTCTTGTAGCAGGTCAACACTGAATACCACACAACAATGCAACCATTTTAATGCTTTTATTGACACTCATGCAATGCACTGTCACTGCAATGACATTTCACTGTGTTGTCCTTGATAGATAGATATATAGATAGACAGACAACAAGATAGATAGATAGATAGATAGATAGATAGATAGATAGATAGATAGATAGATAGATAGATAGATAGATAGATAGATAGATAGACAAAGACATAGATAGATAGATAGATAGATAGATAGATAGATAGATAGATAGATAGATAGATAGAAAGATAGATAGATAGATAGATAGATAGATAGATAGATAGATAGATAGATAGATAGATAGATAGATAGACGGACAGACAAAGACATAGATAGATAGATAGATAGATAGATAGATAGATAGATAGATAGACAGACAGACAGACGGACGGACGGACGGACGGACGGACGGACAGGCGGACGGACGGACGGACAGACAGACAGACAGACAGATTCTTCAGTTTATCTAGCAGGCTCCCTACTCTTTCGTTCTTCTATCATAGAACTGATTACTATATATATACCTATTCTTTTTTTTCTCAGTTACACAGTCAACAACTTTCCATCTCTATTTAAGGTACATGGAAAGTTACGAGCTACTTAAACTCATGAACAGATGGCCATAATGATTTTCTAGGCTGTAAGCTGTAAATTTGTCTCATTGAGCCAAAAGGCTAGACTGAAAGGTCTTTTTATTTGTTTTGTTTGTTTATTTTTATATATTCATTCTTCTAATGAAAAGCTCAGCAACGTAGACTGAAATGCTTCATTAGTCAGACAAAAAGAAAAACAGAACAGCAGCTGCAACAGAAAGGTAAGCTTTTTCAGGAGCTGACGTGTGATACATCCAAATAAATAAATCCAAATAGCGTTGGTGTCGAAGGAAGATGATGTTTTGCATTTAGAATTTGTGGACAAGGACGATATAAGATTGAACAAAAGATACCTGAAAAATATTCACATATACACTCATGACCGTGTTAATAAGACCTGCACATTCCTGCAGTTATCCAGTCAGCCAATCATGTGTCAGCAGTGACATGCATAAGATTCCTCAGATATGGGTTAAAAGCATCAGGTAACTATTACATCAATAATTAGAATGTGAAAAAAATAAGACTGTGGTCTTCTGCACCGATCCTATCTGTCCCATCATGTGATGTGTTGTGTGTTGTGTTGTGTGTTCTGAGATGCTTTTGCTTTTTTTCACTTCAGCCTGGACATAAAGAGTGTTTATTTTAGCCTCTATATCCTTCTTTTACAGTTCAAACCTGTCCTGCCATTCTCCTCTGATTGCTCTCATCAACAAGACATTTCTGCCTTACAGAACCACAGCTAACTGGATGATTTTGTTTTTTTCCTGCACCATTCTGTGTAAAATCTTGAGGCTGTTATGCACAAAAATCCCAGGAGATCACGATTCTGAAATTCTCAAGCCAACCTGTCAACCAGTCAAAGTTACTGAGATCACATTGTTTTTGCCCATTCTGGTGCTTTTCTTTCTGGTGCACTCTTGACCTGCAACTTCATGATTTCATGCAGTGTTGATGCCACATGATTGTATAACTGTAAACAGTAAATGATGAGTGTATGATTAAATGGCCAATAGATATAAGCTATTCATCCTTTAACACAACCCTCAATGCACTGACACAGGTATAACATAGTAATAATACGGTAATAAACATTTAAACTGTAATAACTTGAACAAACCCAGTATATAAGAGACTCCTTTCCTTTAGCTTGCTAATGAAGGCAGTAATTACAAAGACTGCAGCAACAATTAAACACAGTAGGCTCTCTTATTCTCTTTCCTATTAGCAGAGCCTTTAAAAAACAATTAACCATTTTAGATATGTCTGGATAGTCAAATTTCCCCCATCTTTAGGCTTGTATGTGTGTGAATGCATATACAAATCACAAAAGCATCATTATCAGGACTAATAGATTACCATTTTATTGTTCTACTGTATTTATTTCATTCTTTTGTTTAATGCGCTGCACAAATGCACAGTGTACATGTACGAGCTTATCAGACTTGGAGTCTCAAGATTTATGTTGGCTACAGTTCAGCTGCATAGTTTAAGTAATCTACAATGTGCTTTAATACACAACAGATCAGGATTTCTGTCCTATCTGATTTCTGTCTGTATCGTTCAGATTGAATCGAACTGTTAGTATGAATTCATACCTAGTTAATATTTACACTGAAGCAGGAATATTTGACAAAAAAAAAAAAAATCAAGTAAAACAAAATATCAACGTCTTTAAAAACAGACATTGGATACAGACAAACTAACGAACAATTACATTTTAAAAATCAGTCTTCATCTGGTTTTGGAACTGACGTAATTTATGCAAATTTGTGAAATTCTGAAGTAGGAACCATTGAAAAGAAGCAAATGTTAAAAATTTATTAATTGAGGAACTGCTCATTTTTAAGCAGCAGTCACACTTCTCTTTAGCCTGGCCGTAAATCGGCGGCTCAATAATGTAGATTCCACATTATCTGATGAACCCATATTAACTGAGTCAACACGTGGAAGATGATGTCATTTTTACAAGCATGTGAGAGATGATTCAAGCAAAGAGTCTCAGTAGGAGTGAGACTGAAAAAGTTCACAAATATATCAATCTGAATAAAACTCGGAAAGTCAAGTCTTTAATTATGCTAAATGTTTGAAAATTGTTTGTGTGTGTGTGTTTGTGTGTGTTTGTGTGTGTGTGTGTGTGTGTGTCTGTCCATGTGAATGCATGAGAGAACAGTAAAGATAAAAGCAATGTGAAGGCTGGTTGAAGGTTAATAAATGGTTGTATTCCTGTGTTTGCGTGTGTGTGTGTGTGTGTGTGTGTGTGTGTGTGTGTGTGTGTGTGTGTGTGTGTGTGTGTGTGTGTGTGTTTTATTGAAGCTGTAATAATGGCGTGCTGAATGTGACCTACATGTTTTATGCCACAGATGGAGCAGAGCAGTGTGGGATTGCAGTGAACATGAAAATGTCACATTTTTAATTTCCATCCTGCTTTTCTCTCTTGGGCCATATGGAGAGACTTCACAAACCTAAAGCCTAGTCATAGACACACAAACACACACACACACACACACACACACACACACACACACACACACACACACACACACACACACACACACACACACACACACACACACACACACAGTGATGTATATTTATTCTCAAAGGCTTATTTTAAGACCATTTACTCTTTTACAGTATCTGTTGCCTCAACACTGTATTCTAACTATCACACACACACACACACACACACACACACACACACACACACACACACACACACACACACACACACACACACACACACACAGTACTTTCTTTAAATCCTCTAATTAGTGTATAATATGTTTAGAACTGCATATGTTAAAATATCTAAAATATCTTTCTTTCTTTCCTTCTTTCTTTCTTGCACATAATGCTATCACTACCATTTAAACAGCGGTGATCTTTTTGCAAGCTACTAGTGAATTT